>NC_134363.1:92920869-93241819 GCF_048569485.1 Anomaloglossus baeobatrachus | reverse complement strand
CAGCACTTTATCAGCCTCTGTAAGGTTCCCGGCGCATTACACAGCAGAAAAGGTATGCTGTTGAACTCGCAGAGACCCATCGGGGTAGCGAAGGCAGTTCTCTCCCGGTCTTCTTCTGCGACGGACACCTGCCTGTAGCGACTAGCAAGGTCAAGAGTGGAGAAGTAATTTGCTGTTCTTAACGCAGCTAACGATTCCTCGGTTTGGGGCAGCGGGTACGCATCCTTGTGGGTTATCTGATTAATTTTTCGGTAATCCACTCACATCCTCATGGTGCCGTCCTTCTTCTTTACCAGGACCAACGGAGCTGCCCAGGGACTACAACTATCACGGATGACCCCTGCTTCCTTCATGCTCCTCAACATATCTTTGGTGCACTGGTAATGTGCAGGTGGAATCGGCCTGTATCTCTCCTTGATGGGTGGATGTGTACCGGTGGGGATGTGGTGTTGGACTCCCTTGATCCTCCCGAAATGTAACGGGTGTTGGCTGAATACCTGCTCATACTCTCACACTATCCTGTACACTCCTCCCTTGTGGTGTGCAGGTGTGGAGTCAGTGCCTACGTGCAATTCTTCACACCACTCCTCTAACTGCTGTGGTGAACTGTCACTGTCTGACTGGGATGCAGTGATGGTGGAGGCTGCTGCTTGGATGGCATCAGTGTCTACCGTGAATAGTTTAGCAATGGTGGCGTAACGGGGTAGCCTAACCTCTTCCTCTCCGCAATTCATCACTCTCACGGGCACTCTCCCTTTCTTGACATCAACCACCCCTCTGGCTGCTATTACCTTGGGCCAGTGTTCAGAAGGCAGGGGTTCCACCCCTGCCGGGTAATCCTGTCCTCGGCGACCTACTGCTGCCCTGCACCAAATCATCATTTCACTCCGCGGGGTCACCACTAGAGGCGCTACATCCATCACCTGCACGCCACAAATCTCTCCACCCGACATGTTTATCTGTTGCTGCTGCAGGAGAGCCTGGATTTCACATTGCAGAGCCCTCTGCCGGCCTGCTCCAGCCGTGGCAGACAGTTGTTGTAACAAATGCAGCACTTCGCCCATACAGTTCTCAATCACATTTGTCCCTAGGACCATCATTGGGTTACGATCACTAGGGTCATTCTGTACTACAATGAGTCCTTGATGCTTCAGCTCCACTCGCCACACCTTTAAGGTCACATCCTTAAACCCTACTTGGGTCATAGGGAGTCCAATAGCTGCAATGATGGTCAGACTGGCATCAGGTAGGGTGAGTTCACTATCAGACCAGTAACGTTTATACAGTACATAAGGTATGGTCGTTACCTGCGAGTCAGTGTCCAGAAGGGCGAAGGTCAGGATACCGTCCATGGCAAGAGAGATGATGCGGCGACCTACAACGTATCGATCACGCCAATCAGCTGGGCCTTAAGGATCTATTCCTGAGGATTGGCCCGTGGCCTCAGGGGTTGCTTGTTTAAAGGACACCGGCGGGAATAGTGACCAGTCTTTTTGCACTTGTAGCAGACAGGCTGTCCATACCGGCTGTTGTTGTTCCTTCTCCTTTGTATCCAGGGGATGTCTTCAGGGCTGTCAGCGAGCTGGATCTTCTAGGCCGGCTGGGCCATTGGTGGAAGCTGTAAGGAGGTGAGGATCCTTGCAACGCCATCACTCAAACGCTGGACTTGCGATGATAAGTTGTCAGGAGTCCCGGGAGCCACTGCGGGTGCCGACAGGGCTAACAAAGGGGACATTACCGAGACATGAGCGGTGTCAGCCGGCCAAGATGGCAGGTCGGGAGGGCACCAGTTTCAGAGGTTTGGAGTGCTTTAATAGCTCGGTCCTTCAGGACTGCAAAGTTCAAGTCGGGGTGTTCTAAGGCCCACAGCCGCAGCTGCTTACGATCTTCAGTGGACCCCAGCCCCTGCAGGAACTGCTCCACCAGCATTTTATTATTCTCAAGCTCATTGATAGAAGCCCTCTGTTTCAGCGTACCTGGGGTGGTCTGCAGCCTCAAGGCATAATCCCGAATGCTGTCCTGAGGTCGCTGTCGGCAGCTATAGACATGCATCCGCAACTCCGCTTCGGTGCGGGTTTCAAAAGCGACCTGTAGTTTATCAAAAATGGCAGTTACCAAAGCCCGGTCAGCATCGGCGCAAGTCTCTACCTCCTGTTCAGCGGCGCCGGTCAACTGCCCAAGCACCACCAATGCACGCTGCTTGCCGGTCATGGCGTACATATCAAGGACGGTACATATTTTCTTCTTGAATACCTGCAGGGCATCAGGTTTTCCATCATACTGGGGTAACCAGGCAGCGCCGGGCACATAAGGTAAGGTAATCAGCATTACTTGGGTGATCGCTGGGGCCGCCACTCCCACCGCTCCTGCGACTGTGTTCCCAGGGGGCGGGGCTTCGGCTTTGCGCTCTTTCTTGGGGAATAAGATGCTGAATTGTCCTTTTTCGCGCCTAAAAATAGCGGCTAAGATGGCGGTTTTCCAAAATTTTGCAGCGGAGCACTGCCGACAGTCCAAAACAAGGCGCACTTTCACCAGGTAAGTGAACGGGAACATATCCTGTTCATGATGCCAGAAATCGAGGTGTGCCGCTCCCATGCCAGCAGCCAGCACTGCTCAGATCCGGATCTATGGTATGGCTCGAGGGATCCTGCCAGACCCGGGGGTTGCGCGGACACTCCGACTAAATGGGGACCTATCTGTACAGGGATGGTAGTAAACTGTCTGTGACGCCACCCACAGTGTGTGGTGAGGTGTGGCAGCACCGCTGCTGTTGTGGGACACCCGGGGCGATGGGATGGCAGCTTGTTGTTAACCCCTCCATGGGTAGGGATGGTGGTCCCGGGACTCGGTGACTTGGTGCAGGGGACAGTGATGGCAGGGACCGGTACGCCTGGTCAGACCAGGGAGTCTCAGATTACTCACGATGAAAGAAGTCAGACAAATCCTTTGGTTAACCAAGGTGATGGTGGCCGGCTGCCGCAGCCAGATGTATTCTGGTTCCCCACTCGGGCTGGTGGTCCATCTCTCCTACCTCTGCACTGTGTTGTAGTGTTGTGGACTTCGCGGTCTGGAACTCGGGGAGTCCGCTCCCGTAATACTGTTGGGAGCCGTGCCCGCTGACGCTGATCCGTGGGATCTACAGGCTCTGATGGATACCCTATCCCTCTCTGTGGGTGGTTGTCTCTTTTCGGGACTTGGGTTGGAACAGGACCTATAATCCTGCCCTCAATCAGTTAATTAGCTAGGCCGTTGGTTCCGGTCCTGGCTTCAGGGTCCGAGTACCCCCTCTGTGCACGGTTTCCTGTCGGGTCCCTGGTGTCGGTACCGGTGGGCTCCAACCCTGTCCTGGTCCACCTCAGATCTGCCGAGCCATCTTCCCATCTCCTGCTAGTTACGGGCCAACCATCCGTCTCCTAGCCAATGTGTCCGAACTGCGACCTAGACACCTGTCAGTTTAGCCTCAGGCCTATAGCAGAGGCCTGGGCTTCACTCCTCACTACTCTGTCAACACTCTCCTTCTCCACACTCCTCTCTTTCCTGCCCTGGGCTCTCCAGACCCCTAGGTGGGCGTTTCCTTCCGCCTGGTCCCACCCACTGGTGTGCCTGTCCTTCCCTGGGGGAGGTGACTAGGGTTTTCTGTTTGGCTGTGTGTCACCTAGGTGAGGGAAGGTGTTATGCGGGGGCCTATGTGTGACTACCTGACTTGTCAGTGTGTCACATATACACTTAGGGCCACGACCTGTGCTGCTCTATTAGTGGGATCAGCATCTACTATACAAATCCTGAGGATAAAAGTACAGGATTATGCCAGACAATGCACGATGGAGCCGGCGGCCAATGCTGCGTGTGGAATGTACAAAATTAGAAAAAAATCTCTGCTTTCTATGTAATAAAGAGTCCTCAGGTTATATGTGTCACTGACTCTCAGCTCCACTGACCTGAACAGACTGAGCTGCAGAACCACATACACACCATGAGGGAGGGGCCCTGTGTATGGAAGAACTATGGCATATATACTGTAATCCCTTTACTAACCAGTTTGGGCTCACACCAGCTGGCAATGCTGCAAATAATTTTGTTGGAAAATTTGTAAGATAAATCCATGCCGAATCATGTGATATTCTGCAGAATTTCATAATACACACCTCAGTTGCTTCAGAACCTCATCTTACACACCTTCTATGCTGCAGAACCTCATTATCCACATTTCAACTGCTGCAGAATCTCATAATACACCTCAGCTGCTGCAGAACCCCATAATACACATCTCAGCTTCTGCAGAACCCCATAATACACATCTCAGCTCCTGCAGAATCCCATAATACACACTTCAGCTGCTGCAGATCCTCATAATACACCTCAGCTGCTGCAGAACCCCATAATACACATCTGAGCTGCTGCAGAACTGCATAATACACCTCAGCTGCTGCAGAACCCTATAATACACATCTCAGCTGCTGCAGATCCTCATAATACACCTCAGCTGCTAGCGATGCATTACATTGATAGAATGGCCTTCATACCTACACTAAACCATTACATGTGATGTGCAGACGGCAGTGACGCCATGTCACGTATGAGACTCCAATGTTATTTTGCTACAAGATAAGTTCTCTGATACCTGATTCCATCTGCATGACCCCCGGGTGTAAGGAATCAGACACTGGCTCCATTATTGCAGTCATGTATATTTTACTCTGATGCTGCCACGTTCCAGATAAAACACACATTTAATATCTGGCCGGGGATGATGCAACAAGAGATGAGCGAAGTTCGAGGTTCGCTAATTTCATGTTCGAGTGATTTTGGGGGGTGCTCGAGATCAAACTCGAACTCAAGCTTTTTGCTAAAAGTTTGACAGTTCGAGTTACGTTCGATCACCATAAACGTGGCTTTTCACAGTAAGGCTTTGTGCACATGTTGCTATCTGCATGCGTTCTGCGTCCCCAGCACAATCCCTCTCCCTTTCCTACTCACCGATCACGGGCGTCTCGCTCCACGTCTGTCACAGATCTGCGGTGTTTTCCTCTTTAGAAAATGGCTGCCGCTTCATTAGTCAATTAGTTATTCCGTGCTTTCCCCGCCCACCGGCGCCCATGATTGGTTGCAGTCAGACAGGTCCCCAAGCTGAGTGACAGCTGTCTCACTGCAACAAATCACATTCGCCGGCGGGCGGGTCTATATCGTGCAGTAAAATAAATAAATAAAAATAAAAAAAAAATAAAAATATGCGGTTCCCCCCATATTTGATACCAGCCAGGATAAAGCCGCATGGCTTGAGGCTGGTATTGTCAGGATGGGGAGCGCCACGGTATGGGGAGCCCACCACCCTAACAATATCACCCAGAAGCTGCCCGGAATAGCCGCATCCATTAGATGCGACAGTCCCGGAACTCTACCCAGCTCATCCCGAATTGCCAATGTGCGGTGGCAATCGGGGCAATAATGAGTTTAATCATGCCAGACGTCTCCCCGAGACACCTTTCATGATTAAACTGAAAGTGAAAGTAAAGAAAAACACACCGCGAAAAATCCTTTATTTGGAATAAAAGACAAAAAACCACCCTGTTTCAGCCCTTTATTAATCCTCAAATACCCCTCCAGGTCCGACGTAATCCACACGATACTGTCAGCTCTGCTACAGAACACGAGTGCTCTGATCAGCTCCACATAGCAATCAAGTGAATCGCGTGTTCAGCAGAGACTTCAGCAATGCAGAAGTCAAGATTAACAAATCTGCCTATCTTTATCATTAGAAGCAGTAGCTGAGTGGATAGAGCGCACGCATAAGAAACATTAGGTTGTGAGTTCTAGTCCCGCTAAATATTTATTTATTTTTTATTTTAAATTATATTTTTAATATATTTATAATATATTTATAATTATAATTTAATTATGCACTGAGGGGAGGAGCCGGACATCAGCTGTGAGCTCTCTCTCTCTCTCTCTCTCTCCTTTCTCTCTCTCCATTCTTACTCTCCTTTTTCTCTCTCCTTTCTCTCCTTTCTCTCTCTCCTTTCTTTCTCTCCTTTCTCTCTCTCTCTCCTTTCTTTCTCTCCTTTCTCTCTCTCTCCTTTCTCTCTCCTTTCTTTCTCTCTCTCCTTTCTCTCTCTCTCCTTTCTTTCTCTCTCTCTCTCTCTCCTGTCTCTCTCTCCTTTCTCTTTCTCCTTTCTTTCTCTCCTTTTGTTCCCTCCCTTCTCTCTCTCCTTTCTCTCTCTCCTTTCTCTCTCTCTCCTTTCTTTTTCTCTCTCCTTTCTCTCTCTCCTTTCTCTCTCTCTCTCTCGCTCCTGTCTCTCTCTCCTTTCTTTCTCTCCTTTTTCTCTCTCCTTTTTTTCCCTCCCTTCTCTCTCTCTCCTTTCTCTCTCTCCTTTCTCTCTCTCCTTTCTTTCTCTCCTTTCTCTCTCCTGTCTCTCTCTCCTTTCTCTTTCTCCTTTCTTTCTCTCCTTTTGTTCCCTCCCTTCTCTCTCTCCTTTCTCTCTCTCCTTTCTCTCTCTCTCCTTTCTTTCTCTCTCTCCTTTCTCTCTCTCCTTTCTCTCTCTCTCTCTCGCTCCTGTCTCTCTCTCCTTTCTTTCTCTCCTTTTTCTCTCTCCTTTTTTTCCCTCCCTTCTCTCTCTCTCCTTTCTCTCTCTCCTTTCTCTCTCTCCTTTCTTTCTCTCCTTTCTCTCTCTTCTTTCTCTCTCTCTTCTTTCTCTCTTTCTCTCTCTCTTCTTTCTCTCTCTTCTTTATGTCTCTCTCTCTTTCTCAGACCTGGCGATAATCAGCTGATGCGGTCACATGACGGCATTAGCTGACACTAGAAGTCGAGTGGTGAGGCAGGCTTTTTACCGCCCGGCCGACTAAACTATCAGCTGATGCCGTCGGACAGGAGTCTGCACTGAAGTGTGTAGTTTGATTTTTTTTTTCACTGATGCATCAGCTGATTGTATAAAAGCTGTTTATACAATCAGCTGCTGTGTCATGTGATTCAGGCCCTTAAACCTGACACATCATCTGATCGCTTTGCCATCCAGCAAACCGATCAGATGATATTGGATCCTGATTATACGGCGCGGGACCCTTGACCCAGGATTACTGCGGAGGGGGGTTCTTTATTTCAATAAAGATGGAGTCACTAATTGTGTTGGGTTTTATTTATAATAAAAATATTTTTCTGTGTGTTGTGGTGTTTTTCATCAGTACTAGAAATTCATGGTGGCCATGTCTAATATTGTGTGACACCATGAATTTCGGGCTTAGGGCCAGTTGATAATATATAGCTAGCCCCAACCTCATTATTGGCGAGCTACCCGTCACCAGGGCAGCTGGAGGAGTGTTGGATACAGCGCCAGAAGATGGCGCTTCTATGAAAGCGCCCTTTTCTGGGGCGGCTGCAGACTGGAATTCTCAGCAGAGGGGCCCAGAAAGCTCAGGCCAACCTGTGCTGTGGATTCCAATCCCCAGCTGCCTAGTTGTACCTGGCTGGAGACAAAAATATGGCGAAGCCCACGTCATTTATTTTTTAATTATGTCATCTAATAAGTGAAATAATTAAAATGGGTACAAATAGGCAGCTGGGGGTTGGGGGCAGCCCGTAGGTAACTGCTGTACCTGGCTAGCATACAAAAACATGGCAAAGCCCATGTCATTCGTTTTTTAATTATTTCATGAAATTCATGAAATAATTAATAAAAAAGGGCTTCCCTATATTTTTGGCTCCCAACCGGGTACAACTAGGCAGCTGGGGGTTGGGGGCAGCCCGTAGCTCCCTGCTGTACCTGCCTAGCATACAAAAACATGGCGAAGCCCACATAATTTTTTTGGGGGGCAAAAAACTCCTGCTTACAGTCCTGGATGGAGTATGCTGAGCCTTGTAGTTCTGCAGCTGCTGTCTGTCTGTATGGAGGAGAGCAGACAGCAGCTGCAGAACGACAAGGCTCCGCATGCTCCATTCACTAGTGTATGCAGGAGAGCAGACAGCAGCTGCAGAACTACAAGGCTCAGCATACTCCATCCAGGACTGTATGCAGGAGTTTTTTGCCCACCAAAAAAATGACACGAGCTTCGCCATATTTTTGTATGCTAGCCAGGTACAGCAGGCAGGTACGGCTGCCCCCAACCCGCAGCTGCTTATTTTTACCCGTCTGGGAACAAAAAAAATAGGGAAGCCCTTTTTTTTAATTATTTCATGACTTTCATGAAATAATTAAAAAAAAATTGACATGAGCTTCTCCCCATTTTTGTGTCCAGCCAGGTACAACTAGGTAGCTGGGGATTGAAATCCGCAACACAGGTTAGCCCGAGCTTTCTGGGCCCCTCTGCTGCGAATTGCAATCCGCAGCCGCCCCAGAAAATGGCGCTTTCATAGAACCAACATCATCTGGCGCTGTATCCAACTCTTCCAACAGCCCTGGAGCCGGGTGGCTTGCTTGGTAATTATCAGTTAATACTAGCTTTGTTTTACTAGCTAGTATTAAGTCAGAGATTTTTAATGTCAGGCAAGTTTGACCCAACCATTAAGAATCTCCAATAAAGGGTTAAAAAAAAGACACCACACAGAAAAAAAATACTTTAATAGAAATAAATACACAGACACATTAGAGACTCCATGTTTATTACTCCCTTTCAGCCCGCCACAATCCTGCTCTTCTGTCTTCTTTCTCCTTCAACCCATGCAGCACTGCTACATCAGACAGCACTGCATGGGAGGATGAACGCTGCTGTTCCCGTCCAGTCTTTTCACTCCGTGAGTGACCAGAAGCTGCTGCCTGTAAGCGGTGACGTCACCGCTGACAGGCGCGTTGCTATAGCAACGGTGGTCTCCGTTATTGATCGGCTGTGGCAGCCGGTTAATAACGGAACGAGGAAGCAGAACGGGGAGTCGACTATGTGCCAGAGCATGTCGCCGGTACATGGAGATACACAAACGATCACCAAGTAATGGAGAGATGTACTGACAGGACCTAGCATGACGTCAAAGCCATGTGACCAGTCTGTAGCCAATGAGATAATAGACACGTGACTGGTCACATGGCTATTTTGACGTCACAATAGGTCCTATGCTGGTGCTGGTTACCGACGGTGGACGCAGCGATTATCAGAAGGAAAAGCGGCGGGAGACAGCGTGCAGGACGCATCGCGGGGACAGTTAAGTGTTATGGCAATGTTTATTAACTGTATGTGTACATGTATAATGTGTTTTTATGTTTTTGTGTTTGCCTCCCATTGGTTTCAATGGGGTTCGAGAGGTTTGTCGAACGGCTCGCCGAACCGAACTCGAACGCGGCCTCTGTTCGACGAACCGAACCGAACTGGAGCCTCTAGAGGTTCGCTCATCTCTAGATGAAACCAGGATGATGAGCCCATGAGGCCGGTCCCCGGCGGCTTCTCCCTGCTCTGCTGCCCTGGACTGACTAGTGTCTCCCCTGTGTGACATTCCGCACATTAGCCGAATCCCCAACGTGTGCGATATATGGCTAGGATTTCACTTGCCAATCTGAGTGGTCATGTGATCGCTCACCAGTGATTTGCAGACTGTGGGTGATCTGCTGAATGACGTCTCCTCCTTCTTCTCTCATTGTTATAATTTTTAATTTGAGAGAAAAAGGAGGAGACATCATTCTGCAGATGACCACACATTGTAAATCGCATGTGAGCGTACAGATGACTACCACTCAAATCAGCAAGTGAAATCCTAACAGAGCACATCTTTAGGATATGACAGGTCAATATTCAGAATTACATTACATTAAACGTGACAGGTACAGAGCATATGTGGGGTGTATAATATATATATATATATATTTATATATATATATATATATATACACATATACACTGTATATATATGTATTACCCCCTACACATGCTCTGCACCGCTCTACTCTGACCGCAGCTGCAGGGCACACTGGTATCACGTCACAGGCTCCCCCTGATGTCATTACACCTATCCGCTGCCCACAGCTGCAGAGCAAGGGCGAAACAGGGAGCCAGTGGCCATCTGATCCTCAATGGTGTTCAACCACGCATCCAAGGAAATGGCAATGGTCTCCATCACCCACAGGCCCGGTGGCTCAGTGATTAGCACTTGCAGCACTGGGGTCCTGGGTTTGAATCCCACCAAGGACAACATCTGCAAGGAGTTTGTATGTTCTCCCTGTGTTTGTGTGGGTTTCCTCCGGGTTCTCCAGTTTCCTCCCACACTCCAAAAACATACTGATAGGGAATTTAGATTGTGAGCCCCAATGGGGACAGTGTTCCTGATGTATGTAAAGCGCTGCGGAATATGTTAGCGCTATATAAAAAAAATAAAGTTTTATACTATCTAAAAGATAAATGGATGCAGGGTCGTACTGGAGTGTCTGGGGTCCACAGGAGTTATATCTAGAGACCACACTACAACTATATGCGAATACCTGCAGGAGCCCGCACACAGCCTCCTACACGCAGCAGGAGCACCCACAAAGCCTCCTACACGCAGCAGGAGCCCCCACACAGCCTCCTACATGCAGCAGGAGCTCCCACACAGCCTCCTACACACAGCAGGAGCCCCCACAGAGCCTCCTATACACAGCAGGAGCCTCCACACAGCCAATGAAGCCCACACAGACAGATATCCAGCCGGCGGGCCTCCAGTACGGAGAGGCAAGCAGCCGGCGGGCCTCCAGCATGGAGAGGCAGGTAGCCGACGGGCCTCCAGCACGGAGAGGCAGGTAGCCAGCCAGCCTCCAGTATGGAGAGGCAGCTGGCACCCGCTTGTCAAGCTTCAAGAAAGGGATGGAGAGGCAGGCAGCCGGCGGGCCTCCAGCATGGAGAGGCAGGTGTGACACCCTGGCAAAACCAGTAGTCACACATTAGGCCACCGCATAACACCATCCCTCACCTAGGTCACATACAGCCGACCTGAAATCCTAGTCACCCTCCTGAGGGCAAAACAGGCACACCAGTGGGCAAGACCAGGCGGTTAGGGAACGTCCACCTAGGGGTCTAGAAAGCACGGGGTGGGAAAACAAACAGTCGAGTCAGATTAAGCTGTAGTTCAAGTTGAGAGGAGTGGAGGCTGGAGCTAGGTGTAGCTCCAGCAGAGGAGAAGTTCAAGTTGAACGGTGTCAGGGTCACAGCCCTGGTACCTTGGCTAGGTGGCAGACGGTGGTCTCCGTCAGCAGGAGATGTGAAGACGGCTCGGCAGATCTGAGGAGGACCGGAGCAGGGTTGGAGCCTGCCGGTACCGACCAGAAACCGTGCACAGAGGGGGTACTTGAACCCTGAAGCCAGGACTGGAACCAGCGGCCTCGCTTATTAACCACTTGAGGACAGGATTATAGGTCCTGTCCCAACTAAAGTCCCAAAGGCAGACAACCACCCACAGATAGGGATAGGGCAACCGCCAGGGCCCATAGATCCCACAGGTCAGCGTCAGCGGGCACGGCTCCTCAGGCACACAGCAAGCCGGGAGCGAACTCCCGTGTTCTATACCGGGAAGTCCAAACACACAACCACAACCAGTGCAGAGGAAGAGACGGCGACCACCAGCCCGGGTGAGGGACCAGAGTACAATCGGCCGCGGCGGCCGGCCACCAGCACCTTGGTTTACCAAAAGACTCGTGTGATTCATTTACTTGTGAGTAACCAAACATCCCCCTGCTATGTCCGGGCGTGCAAGCCCCTGCCACCGCCATACCCTGCATAGAGACACTGGGCCCCGGGGAAACCATCCCTACCCACAAAGGGGTTAACATCCGGCTGCCATTACATCTCCCCCAGGTATCCCATAACAGCAGCGGTGTTGTCACACTTCACCACGCACCGTGGGTGGCGTCACGAACCGAATACGGTCAAGGCCGTACAACTATGTCCCCCTTTTCATTCGGCATGTCCGCGTGACCCCCAGGTCTGGAGGATTCCTCGAGCCACGCAGCGGGTCCGGATCCGAGCAGCGCCGGCTGCTGGCACGGGGGCGGCACACCCTGAAACATGGCATCACGAACAGGATTCAAACGCATCCACCTACGTGGGGCCTCCAGCACGGAGGGCCTCCAGCACGGAGAGGTAGGCAGCTGGCCGGCTCTAGCACGGAGAGGCAGGCAGTCGGCCTGCCTCCAGCACAGAGAGGCAGCCGGCCGACCGCATGGAGAGGCAGCCGGCTGCCTGCACAGAGAGGTAGCCGCGTGCACGGAGAGGCAGCTGGCGCCCGGTTGCCAAGCTTCAAGAAAGGGATGGAGAGGCGCCACTGGAGACAGTATGTTTAGTTTCAAACATAGGGTCTTCCTGCGGCTCCTCCCATCAAAGCCTGATGCCCGCATGGCGCCGGTTACAATAAAAAACGCATTGCTGAGACCGCAGGAGACAGGAAATTTACGACTTCTTACCTCTCTGCAGCGCCCCCCCCCTGAAGCATTGCCGTCAGCACCCTGTGCGACCACACAAGTCGCACATGCCTAAAGCTGGCCATGGTTGTGAGGCATCTGAGGGACTTCTACTGCTGGTATTCTTCACGTCATAAAGGTGTTAAGAAATCCTGCGTCTCAATGTGCGGCTTGTGCTTTCTACATACTGAAGGTTACATGTAGTGCAGGTGATTAACTATTTCACACTACTAGATCCACGGTTAATAAAAGATCCTATATTAAACTCTTTTTTAGAAATGCAAGAAGAAAATTTCTTTGTATTATTCATGTGTTTGCACAAACCGCTCAATTTGTGACCACACCTGTATGAACCAACAGTAGAAAGCCAGGTTTTGTTGGTGTTATCGCTCGGGGAAATATGGAGCCAATAATACGATTTCTTTTAGAAACAAACTTAACACCATTTTTAAAATGTTTTTAACAACTCCATCTGTAGTCAAAATCGGCAAAAACTTTTTAAAAATATTGACTATAGAAAAATAATCCCTACTAAATCCTGTAGAAAAAAACACAGTTATTGCCCTTATGACCTTGTTCAACTTTACTAGACAAATATTGATCTCTATTTTTACTATTGTTTTTTTCTATAGCGCAGGACTAATCTCGAATAACGACTATTTCTGAATGTGTCCTCTATAGCATGACATTTCCAGGAGGGATTTCCGGTCGTTGATTCCTATATTATTCCCAATTACCCTTACCCGTTATCAATAATGCCAGGACACTGCTTGCGACTTGGTAGAAATGGTCACAGCAGCCCTTAATTGCGTATTGTTTACACACTAACTCAAAGGGGGGCGCCGTCCAACGGGCGTCCCCAACATTTAACAATAGGTAATACCATAATAATAATGCAGTATGTAATACAAACGTAACCCTGGGTAGGCCCAGTCCAGAAACCACCTTCCACCACCAAAACATGATCCCTGGCCACAACACACACCGGGCCGGAGATGAGGTATTAATCACCTGCGGATCAATACACCCATCTTGCAGGACCCATGCCTGCAAGATCCCTGTAACCAGAGCCACTATATCCTACAAGTGACTCTCCAATCAAATAACATTATCCGTTAAACCGCCTCTGGGCCAGACCCACCCCCGCCATAAGTCTAATCCAGAAGCCATACTCCACCACCAGAACACAATCCCTGGTCGCAACACACCGACCCAGTGATAAAAGGCATTAATCACCTACGGAGCAATACCACAACCTTGCAGGACCCCATGCCTGCAAGATCCCTGCAACCAAAGCCGCTATATCCCACAAGTGAATCCTCAGTCAAACAAACTTATCCATTAATCTGCTTCTGGACCAAACCTACTCCTGCCGTAAATCCGGTTCAGAAGAAGCCATATACCACCAGCAGAATACGATTCCTGACCGCAACACACCGACCCAGAGATAGGAGGCATTAATCACCTATGGATTAAACCCCCCAAGTAGCATCAATGATCAACTGCGCCTCGAACCCTACACCTTACTCTTTAGGGGCACTTTGCACACTGCGACATCGCAGGTGCGATGTCGGTGGGGTCAAATTGAAAGTGACGCACATCCGGCATCGCATGCGACATTGCAGTGTGTAAAGCCTAGATGATACGATTAACGAGCGCAAAAGCGTTGTAATCGTATCATCGGTGCAGCGTCGGCGTAATTCATAATTACGCTGACGCGACGGTCCGATGTTGTTCCTCGCTCCTGCGGCAGCACACATCGCTGTGTGTGAAGCCGCAGGAGCGAGGAACATCTCCTACCGGCGTCACCGCGGCTTCCGTAGGATATGCGGAAGGAAGGAGGTGGGCAGGATGTTTACATCCTGCTCATCTCCGCCCCTCCGCTCCGATTGGCCGCCTGCCGTGTGACGTCGCAGTGACGCCGCACGACCCGCCCCCTTAACAAGGAGGCGGGTCACCGGCCACAGGGACGTCGCACGGCAGGTGAGTGTGTGTGTGAAGCTGGCGTAGCGATAATTTTCGCTACGCCAGCTATCACCACATATCGCTGCTGCGACGGGGGCGGGGACTATCGCACTCGGCATCGCAGCATCGGCCTGCGATGTCGCAGTGTGCAAAGTGCCCCTTAGTCTTTAACTCCAACCCAACATCATCCCCGGCGGAAACCTCCAGCCCAGAGATATGAGGCATCAATCACCTACAGATCAATCCCCCATGTGCGTAACAGTAACTGTGAACTCAAACCCTAAAGCCCTTTATCAGCCTCTAACAACATCCCTGGCCGCAACCACCAGCCCAGAGATATGAGGCATCAATCACCTACGGATCAATCCCCATGTGCATAACAGTAACTGTGAACTCAAAACCTTAAAGCCCATTAGCGACTTTAATCTAACAACATCCCTGGCCACAACCGCCAGCCCAGAGATAAGAGGTATTAATCACCTACGGATCAAAACCCCCATGCCTTGCAGAACCCTGTGCCTGCACTGCACTTGGATCCAGAACCATAAACCCAACTAGTGACTCCTCCTGCGATTACCATTTCACCAAAAGGGATCACTGACCATGTTGTGTCCCATGAATGGGAACAACCTGTTGTATATATTTCCTGCATTGCATATTTTTCATATTCCTGTATTGTTACTAGGTAGATTTAGACTGTATGAAGTTTGTCCCTATATTCCTCCCTTAGTTGGCTTCTGTATAGAAAGCTCCTCCCTTCTCCTTCAGTTTAGTCTAGAGAGGAACCATTGCTGAAGACATGTCTATAACCCTGTACAGATTATTCCTTTTCACCTGCAATAGCTGACATAGCTATTGGACATAGCTGAACTGGAGAAGAGCCACCAAGATTATTAGAGGAATGGGTGGGCTGCAATACCAAGACAGGTTATTAAACTTGGGGTTACTTAGTTTGGAAAAACGAAGGCTTAGGGGGGATCTAATCACAATGTATAAATATATGAGGGGACAGTACAGAGACCTTTCCAAAGATCTTTTTACACCTAGGCCTGCGACTGGAACACGGGGGCATCCGCTACATCTTGAGGAAAGAAGGTTTACTCATAATCACAGACGAGGATTCTTTACTGTACGAGCAGTGAGACTATGGAACTCTCTGCCGCATGATGTTGTAATGAGTGATTCACTACTAACATTTAAGCAGAGCCTGGATGCCTTTCTTGAAAAATTTAATATTACCAGTTATGTATATTAGATTTTATGACAGGGTATTGATCCAGGGAACTAGTCTGATTGCCGGATGTGGAGTCAGGAAGGAAATTTTTTCCCCATTGGAACTTTTTTGCCACATTGGGGTTTTTTGCCTTCCTCTGAATCAACATGTTAGGCTACGGGTTGAACTAGATGGACTTAGAGTCTCCCTTCAACCTTAAAAACTATGATACTATGATACTATGATACCTGCGTTTACTTTGTACTTAGTACAAGATTCTAGAAGAAAACTACAGCGTTTCTCCTTGTCTTCCTACAAGTCATCGTTGGGCTGAGTTAAAGCTATCTGTGGATGCCGGTAGAGTGAGTAAAATCATACAGTTATCTAAGGGACTGATAATTAGAGAGGTTGGATTCATTGCTACCAGGAAAAGACAGAATAGTGAAAAGGACTAGCTGTGACCGGGATTAGTTTACATATATCAGTAAAGAACCTGTTCCAGGAGTGCTATACTGCATACAACCCAGAGAAAGGATTACCCCAAGGGGCTGATAAGCCACTGCATAAAACGTTATAGCAGCTTCACACAAAGTGCCCTGTAAAGTATTAACCTGTTATCAGAACTGTGTGCAGCTATAAACTAAGGGGTGCTTCACACACAGCGAGATCGCTGCTGAGATCGCTGCTGAGTCACGTTTTTTGTGACGCAGCAGTGACCTCATTAGCGATCTGTGTGTGACACTGAGCAGCGATCTGGCCCCTGCTGTGAGATCGCTGCTCGTTACACACAGCCCTGGTTGGCTTTTTTATTGTTGCTCTCCCGCTGATAAGCACACATCGCTGTGTGTGACAGCGAGAGAGCAACAATCCTGAATGTGCATGGAACAGGAGCCGGCATCTGACAGCCTGCGGTAAGCTGTAACCAAGGTAAACATCGGGTAACCAAGGTGGTTACCCGATATTTACCTTCGTTACCAGCCTCCGCCGCTCTCACGCTGCCAGCGCCAGCTCCCTGCTCTCTGCACATGTGGCTGCAGTACACATCGGGTAATTAACCCGATGTGTACTGTAGCTAGGAGTGCAGGGAGCCAGCGCTAAGCAGTGTGCGTGGCTCCCTGCTCTCTGCACATGTAGCTGCAGTACACATCGGGTAATTAATCCGATGTGTACTGTAGCTAGGAGTGCAGGGAGCCAGCGCTAAGCAGTGTGCGCGGCTCCCTGCTCTCTGCACATGTTGCAGCACAGCGACGCGTGTCGTTATGATCGCTGCTTTGGCTGCTGTGTTTGACAGCTAAGCAGCGATCATAACAGCGACTTACAAGGTCGCTGTTACGTCACAGAAAATGGTGACGTAACAGCGACGTCGTTGTCTCTGTCGCTTAGTGTGAACCCAGCTTAAGAATCACCCATAAGCTAATTATAAGCTGCAGCAGAGACTCTGCAAATACATTCTGCAAACACAGACTGCTGGCTGCAGAGATTGCAACATTGTATTGGTTTCCCTGACAACCAGTGCAGAGTAGCATTCACCCTTCCTGATGGAGTCAAAAAGAACAATTTCACTACATGCTCTAAAGCAACAAGAGAATGACATGGACTCACAATCAAATTACAGTGAAAGATGTAAGCAGTTGACCAAACCAACATGGAAGGTTAAAGAGAACCTAGAAACAGCCAGAAGTGAACTGCTCACCCACACAACATTATGGTGGCAAAGAGTGCAAAAACAAGTGACTGTTTTATCTGCGCCCGATGCTCATGAGCTATCACCAGAGGGAGCCCTTGAACATCTGTACTCAACATACCAGTCCTACAAAGAGATTTGTCAAAAATATTCCTCTACCCTGCTGAGATCAAATACGTCCGAGTCTCAAAAAGAACTACAGGACTTCCGACAGCTTAATGCTGAACGAGCACACTGTGCGCGACATTGTGAGCGAGACTGAAGCAAAAATTGCGCAAACGTTAGGAGCGGTATCTTACAAATCCAGGTCCGTTAAGAGCTCAAGGCACTCACTCAAATCAGGCTCATCAAGGTACTCAACCCTCAGCGAGAAGCTCATAAAGGCACGCGGTGAAGCAGAAACAACAAAAGTACAAGCCATCTTTGCCCAGAGAGAAGCAGAGATGAAAACAGAATCTGCACGCAGAGAGCAGAGATGAAAGCAGAATCTGCACACAGAGAAGCAGAGATGAAAGCAGAAATTGCACGCAGAGAAGCAGAGATGAAAACAGAATCTGCATGCAGAGAAGCAGAGACAATTGCAGAATCTGCACGCAAGGAAGCAGAAATTGAAGCCCTACAGAAGGAATGTAAACACGTGGCGGCAATGGCAAGGCTAAAGGTCTTTGAGCAAGCTCTGGGTGGGAGCCAAGAAGGGAGTGCCAGTTTGTGTGATCTCGACACAGAAGACTCACTTAAGCGTAGAAGAGATTACGTGCTGAGCCAAGCCGACGAACTGCCAACTACCATCATAGTATCATAGTATCATAGTTTTTAAGGTTGAAGGGAGACTCTAAGTCCATCTAGTTCAACCCGTAGCCTAACATGTTGATCCAGAGGAAGGCAAAAAAAACCCAATGTGGCAAACAAGTTCCAATGGGGAAAAAATTTCCTTCCTGACTCCACATCCGGCAATCAGACTAGTTCCCTGGATCAATACCCTGTCATAAAATCTAATATACATAACTGGTAATATTAAATTTTTCAAGAAAGGTATCCAGGCTCTGCTTAAATGTTAGTAGTGAATCACTCATTACAACATCATGCGGCAGAGAGTTCCATAGTCTCACTGCTCGTACAGTAAAGAATCCTCGTCTGTGATTATGCTTAAACCTTCTTTCCTCAAGACGTAGCGGATGCCCCCGTGTTCCAGTCGCAGGCCTAGGTGTAAAAAGATCTTTGGAAAGGTCTCTGTACTGTCCCCTCATATATTTATACATTGTGATTAGATCCCCCCTAAGCCTTCGTTTTTCCAAACTAAATAACCCCAAGTTTAATAACCTGTCTTGGTATTGCAGCCCACCCATTCCTCTAATAATCTTGGTGGCTCTTCTCTGCACCCTCTCCAGTTCAGCTATGTCCTTCTTATATATCGGTGACCAGAATTGTACACAGTATTCTAAGTGTGGTCGCACTAGTGACTTGTACAGAGGTAGAACTATATTTTTTTCATGAACACTTATACCTCTTTTAATACATCCCATTATTTTATTAGCCCTGGCAGCAGCTGCCTGACACTGTCCACTAAAGTGAAGTTTACCATCCACCCATACACCCAAGTCTTTTTCTGTGTCTGTTTTACCCAGTGTTCTACAATTAAGTACATAATCATAAATGTTATTTCCTCTACCCAAGTGCATGACCTTACATTTATCTACATTAAACTTCAATTGCCACTTCTCAGCCCAATCCTCCAATATACATAAATCTCCCTGTAATATAAAATTATCCTCCTCTGTATTGATTACTCTGCAGAGTTTAGTATCATCTGCAAATATTGAAATTCTACTCCGCATGCCCCCAACAAGGTCATTTATAAATATGTTGAAAAGAAGCGGGCCCAATACTGACCCCTGTGGTACCCCACTATGAACTGAGACCCAGTCCGAGTACGTACCATTAATAACCACCCTGTTACGGGGGGCTGTCTGATAATAACTTAAAGGAGTATCAGACAGTCAGGGTCCACCGTGCAAAGACTCTGCTGCAGACTATGGCAGAGTGCAATACCTCTGTTAACTCACAGAAGGATATAATAAGTAAGTAAAGCAATTCCTCCCTTACTTGGAGGGTGTGTGGAATGATCTCTGTTAATAATCACAGAGACAAAGGCAATGTGTGCGAAATGGCACCTACCTAGGTCCGCTCTTCTAGTGGTGCAAAAGAGACGAACAGCAGCGTAAGCCGCACAAAGCTCCTACCTGCGTTCGCTCCACTAGTGTGCGAGGACACGAACCACTAGATATGGCACCTGCCTAGGTCCGCTCTTCTAGTGGTGCAAAAGAGACGAACAGCAGCGTAAGCCGCACAAAGCTCCTACCTCTGTTCGCTCCCCTAGTGTGCGAGGATACGAACAACTGCCAGACGCAGTATAAGGAACGTTACCCTAGCGGCAACGTCCACCTACGAGTCGAATCACAAGGCCCAGCCAGACCATGTGCCTCAGGCACCTGCCTATGTCCGCTCCCCTAAGAGGTAAGGATACGGACAGCAGCCGAAGCTGTAAGGTATAAGAACGCTACCCTGCCGGTAGCGCTCACCTTGCATAGACAAAGGAATGCCTAGAGGAACGTGCACAGGGCGTCTACCCTCATGCATGAACCAAGAGGACTGAGCGCCATGCGGCGTGTGTCAGGGTCTTATATAGACTCTGTGCCTCATCCAAGATGGAGGACACCAGAACCAATCGGCTGCCAGAACGACAAGAGTGATGTCATGCTGGCCTATCACCGAGCAAGGCGTCACAAGCACATGACCAGCGACCAATCGGCATAGAAGGTGTCAGAGACATGTGACCTCGTGTCAGCGATGATGTCACCCGCACATGTGCAATGGCTCCAAGATAGGACTTAGTCTCCAGCGCTCGCACATGTGCAGTAGCAAGAAATCTGGACTTAGTCTCCAGCGCTCGCACATGTGCAGTAGCAAGAAATCTGGACTTAGTCTCCAGCGCTCGCACATGTGCAGTAGCAAGAAATCTGGACATAGTCTCCAGTGCTCGCAGCAACCGTAACAGTACCTCCCCCTCAAGGACCCCCCTCCCGGCGACGCAGGTAATCAGCAACTAAGTCGGGAGCATGGACAGCCTCCTCAGGCTCCCAAGAGCGATGTTCCGGACCGTAGCCCTCCCAATCTATCAAGAAGAACCTGCGCCCTCTAACCATCTTAGAACCAACTATGGCTCGTACCTCATAGCTAGAGCGAGAGGAATCAGAAGCAGGAGAGTGCACTTCACGAGCGTGAGGTAAAATTGCCGGCTTTAGCAGTGAAACATGGAATTTGTCATGGATCCTAAGATGGACGGGTAACTTCAATTGGTAGACTACAGGATTTACCTGTCGAAGAACCTCATAAGGACCCAGGAAGCGAGGAGCAAATTTGACAGAGCTCACTCTAAGTTTCACGTTTTTTGCAGAGAGCCACACAAAGTCCCCTGGAGAAAAGACAGGAGCCGGGCGACGAAACCGATCGGACACCGTCTTCATACGGTCCTTAGCTGCTTGGATTGACTCTTGAGTCCGATCCCAAACCTCTCTGTCATTAGTTGCCCAGTCGGCCACAAGAGGAGGAGGTGCAGCAGCGGGAAACGGTACCGGTACCCTAGGGTGTTGCCCATTATTGAGTACGAACGGTGTCTGCCCAGTGGCCTCAGCCAGCGAATTGTTAAGGGCAAATTCTGCCCAGGGTAGGAGGGAGGACCAGTTATCGTGGTTCTCAGCAACAAAGTGTCGAAGGTATATAATCATGGATTGATTGGTACGCTCAACCAAACCATTGGTCTCCGGATGGTATGCCGAAGATAGATTCAACTCAATTTGCAGAAGGCTACAAAGATCTCGCCAGAAACGGGAAGCAAATTGCGGGCCTCTATCACAAATGATACGATCTGGCATCCCGTGAAGCCTAAAGACATGCTTGAGGAATAGTTTGGCTAGTACCCTGGAAGATGGGATTCTCGATAACGGTACGAGATGAACCATCCGGGAGAAATGGTCCGTAATGACCCACACAAATCTATGTCCCTGTGAACATGGAAGATCACCCACAAAGTCCATGCCTACCACCTCCCATGGTCTATCTGGCACTGGTAAAGGATGCAAGAGCCCAGCCGGTCTCTGCCGTAATGGACGGTTGCGAGCACACGAGTAGCAGGAACCGACATATCTCTTGACGTGGCTGGCTAAGTGTGGCCACCAATACCACCTCTCCAGTAACTCTCGTGTCCGTCTAATACCAAAATGCCCACCCACCTTTGAGGTGTGGGCCCATGACAGTATATCATTCTGTCGATCAGGCGGAACAAAGGTCTTGCCCGGTGGGATTTGGTCTAACGTCACAGGCGAGAGCGTATGAAAAACCCTGGAGGGAAGGATAAGACGAGGTTCGTCAATCTCTTCCTGGGTAGAAAGCATAGAGCGAGACAGGGCGTCTGCCTTGTTATTCTTACTCCCAGACAGATAGTTGATGGAGAAGTTAAAGCGGGAGAAAAACAAGGACCACCGGGCTTGCCGAGGATTCAGACGCTGAGCGGTTTGTAAGTACGTCAGATTCTTATGGTCTGTATAGACCTGGAAAGGATGTTTCGCTCCTTCCAGCAAGTGACGCCACTCCTCCAAGGCTAATCTCAAGGCGAGCAGTTCCCTATCCCCAATGGTATAGTTTCTCTCTGCCGGTGAAAAGGTTTTAGCAAAGAAGAAACACGGCCTTTTTCTACCTGCACCGTTCTTTTGATACAAGACCGCACCAGCACCCACTGAAGAGGCATCAACCTCTAAGAGGAAGGGCTTACTCTCATCGGGTCTTTGAAGAACGGGAGCAGTTGAAAAGTGTCTTTTTACTGCCTCAAAAGCCTGAGATGTCTCAGTAGACCAGGCTTTGGGATTAGCACCTTTCTTAGTCAAGGCCACCAAAGGGGCCACCAAAGTAGAAAAATGGGGTATGAACTGCCTGTAATAATTTATGAATCCTAAGAAGCGTTGCACCGCCTTCAAGGAATGAGGTTCGGACCATTGCAGGACAGCAGAGAGCTTCGCAGGATCCATAGCCAGGCCCTCTTGTGAGATAATGTAACCCAAAAAAGGCAATGAGGACTGCTCGAATACACATTTCTCGAGTTTAGCAAACAATGAGTGCTCCCTTAAACGGGAAAGGACACGAACGACATCCTGACGATGAGTCTCCAGATCAGGAGAAAAAATCAGGATGTCGTCCAGATACACCACTACTGAGGATAACAGTAAATCCCTGAACACATCGTTTACGAAGTCCTGAAATACTGCGGGTGCATTACATAACCCAAAAGGCATGACGAGGTATTCATAGTGACCGTCTCGGGTGTTAAAAGCGGTCTTCCATTCGTCACCCTTTCGAATTCGTACCAAGTTATACGCACCCCGCAGATCCAACTTCGTAAAAACTTGAGCTCCTCTCAGTCTGTCAAAGAGCTCCGAAATTAAAGGTAATGGGTATTTGTTCTTTATTGTGATTGCGTTGAGACCCCTGTAATCTATGCAGGGACGCAAATCACCCTCTTTCTTCCGAACAAAGAAAAACCCAGCTCCCGCGGGAGAGACAGACTTACGAATGAACCCCTTCTCTAAACTCTCTCTTATATAGGTCGACATGGCCTCCGACTCAGGTATCGACAGGGGGTAAACCCTGCCTTTAGGTGGAACCGAACCTGGGATAAGGTCTATGGCACAGTCATACGGCCTATGGGGTGGAAGAACCTCAGCACCCTGTTTGGAGAACACGTCAGCGAAATCCAGATAGGGTGTAGGTATGGGAGAGAGATCAGTAGATGCAACCGCAATGACCTTAGGTGGTAAGGGAAGACATCGGGACTGACATTTCGAACCCCAACTAATAATGCTGTCAGACTCCCAGTCAATGTGAGGAGCATGAGTCCGAAGCCATGGGAGACCCAGAAGGATGTCGTCTATACCCTCAGGCAAAACAAGAAAAGAAATCTCCTCTATGTGACCCTGAGACAGGGAAAGGCGCAAGGGAACTGTCCTCAATGTAATGGAGTCAGACAACATAGTTCCATTAACAACACGGACAGGAATAGGCGCCTCTAACATGATAGAGGGAATATTGTGTCCCTTTACAAATCCTGAGGACACAAAAGTCCCGTCAGCTCCGGAATCCACAAAAGCCATAATAGGCCATGTATTCTCAGATAATGAGAGCTGACCTGGGATACAACACTTAGAGGGTGCAGAAGACGTCTCTAGTAACCCCCCTCTAATGGTTACTAGACCAGGGAGTTTCCCTGACGACTAGGACACTTGTTGGCATAGTGCCCAGCCTGACGACATACGTAACATATAGGAGGACCAGACTTGCGTAGTCTGGAAGACGTATGACCTAACTCCATAGGAGTGGGAGATGTTTCAGATGCTGAGGAAGATGGTAGTGGACCCTCAACAACTGGAATAGCCCGATGCTTAGGGCGTGAGGAAGAGACCTCGAGTCTACGTTCCTTATGGCGTACATCGATCCTCGTTGCTACTGTGATCAAGTCCTCCAGAGAAGCAGGGACCTCACGAGTAGCAAGAGCATCCTTGACATAGCCTGCCAACCCTCTCCAGAAGATAGGAATCAACACCTTCTCTGGCCAATCTAGTTCTGCCACCAGAGTTCTAAAAGTAATGGCATAAGAACTAGTGGATAACGAACCCTGAGATAGATCTAACAGTCTCAGGGCCGCATCATGGGTAACCTGCGGACCCATGAATACCGCCTTAAGAGCATCAAGAAAGTCTTGATGTCTCAGAGTAACCACATCAGAGCGCTCCCATAGGGGAGTCGCCCATTCTAAGGCTTTGTCCTGAAGTAAGGAGATGATAAAGCCTACTCTGGACCTCTCCGTAGAGAAGCGAGAAGAGTTGACCTCTAGGTGTATCTGACACTGACTAATGAAACCACGACATGATCTGGCATCGCCAGAATATCTGTTTGGCAGAGCAAGTCGAGGATCATGTGCAGATGTCACCATGGTCTGAGGTTTATCCTCTATACTCTTGAGCCGTGACTCAAGTACTTGTATGTAACGGTGTAACTGCTGATATTCTGCCATAACTGCCAGACCCTTGGCTCAGTCCTAATGTTACGGGGGGCTGTCTGATAATAACTTAAAGGAGTATCAGACAGTCAGGGTCCACCGTGCAAAGACTCTGCTGCAGACTATGGCAGAGTGCAATACCTCTGTTAACTCACAGAAGGATATAATAAGTAAGTAAAGCAATTCCTCCCTTACTTGGAGGGTGTGTGGAATGATCTCTGTTAATAATCACAGAGACAAAGGCAATGTGTGCGAAATGGCACCTACCTAGGTCCGCTCTTCTAGTGGTGCAAAAGAGACGAACAGCAGCGTAAGCCGCACAAAGCTCCTACCTGCGTTCGCTCCACTAGTGTGCGAGGACACGAACCACTAGATATGGCACCTGCCTAGGTCCGCTCTTCTAGTGGTGCAAAAGAGACGAACAGCAGCGTAAGCCGCACAAAGCTCCTACCTCTGTTCGCTCCCCTAGTGTGCGAGGATACGAACAACTGCCAGACGCAGTATAAGGAACGTTACCCTAGCGGCAACGTCCACCTACGAGTCGAATCACAAGGCCCAGCCAGACCATGTGCCTCAGGCACCTGCCTATGTCCGCTCCCCTAAGAGGTAAGGATACGGACAGCAGCCGAAGCTGTAAGGTATAAGAACGCTACCCTGCCGGTAGCGCTCACCTTGCATAGACAAAGGAATGCCTAGAGGAACGTGCACAGGGCGTCTACCCTCATGCATGAACCAAGAGGACTGAGCGCCATGCGGCGTGTGTCAGGGTCTTATATAGACTCTGTGCCTCATCCAAGATGGAGGACACCAGAACCAATCGGCTGCCAGAACGACAAGAGTGACGTCATGCTGGCCTATCACCGAGCAAGGCGTCACAAGCACATGACCAGCGACCAATCGGCATAGAAGGTGTCAGAGACATGTGACCTCGTGTCAGCGATGATGTCACCCGCACATGTGCAATGGCTCCAAGATAGGACTTAGTCTCCAGCGCTCGCACATGTGCAGTAGCAAGAAATCTGGACTTAGTCTCCAGCGCTCGCACATGTGCAGTAGCAAGAAATCTGGACTTAGTCTCCAGCGCTCGCACATGTGCAGTAGCAAGAAATCTGGACATAGTCTCCAGTGCTCGCAGCAACCGTAACACACCCTTTGTTTCCTATCACTGAGCCAGTTTTTAACCCAGTTACACATATTTTCCCCTATCCCCATTATTCTCATTTTATGTACCAACCTTTTGTGTGGCACCGTATCAAAAGCTTTTGAAAAGTCCATATACACAACATCCACTGCATTTCCCTGGTCCAGGCTTGAACTTACCTCTTCATAGAAGCTGATCAAATTAGTTTGACAGGATCGATCCCTCATAAACCCATGTTGATACTCTGTCATAAAGTTATTTTTCTTGAGATACTCCAGTATAGCATCTCTCAAGAAACCCTCAAGGATTTTACCAACCGTAGAGGTTAAACTTACCGGCCTATAATTTCCCGGCTCAGTTTTTGTCCCCTTTTTGAATATTGGCACCACATTTGCTATGCGCCAGTCCTGCGGTACCGACCCTGTTATTAAGGAATCTGAGAAGATTAAAAATAATGGTCTATCTATCACAGAACTCAATTCCTGTAGTACTCTGGGGTGTATGCCATCCGGGCCCGGAGATTTGTCAACCTTAGTGATTTCGAGGCGGCGGCGTACTTCCTGCTGGGTTAAGCAGGTAATATTCAAGGGTGAATTTATGGTATCACTGGTCATGTCATCTGCCATGGCATTTTCTTGTATAAAAACCGTAGAAAAAAAGTCATTCAGCAGGTTGGCTTTACCCTCATCCCCTTCCACCATTTCACCAAGACTATTTTTAAGGGGGCCAACACTATCGCTTTTCAGTTTTTTACTGTTTATGTAGTTAAAGAATATTTTAGGATTATTTTTACTTTCTCTCGCAATGAGTCTCTCTGTCTCAAACTTAGCTAACTTAATTTGCTTTTTACATATTTTATTTAATTTTCTATAATTATATAATGCCTCATCACTACCTACCCTCTTTAATTCTTTTAAGGCTTTCTGTTTTTCTTTTATTGCTTCCCTTACAGCTCTATTTAGCCATAGGGGTTTCCTCCTATTTCTAGCATGTTTGTTCCCATAGGGTATATTTTCTGCACAAGCCCTATTCAGGATGCTCATAAAAGTCTCCCATTTGCTTTGTGTACTTTTATTACTTAGTACATCATCCCAGTTTATTGCACTAAGATCATCTCTCAACCGTTTAAAATTTGCTTTCCTGAAGTTTAGTGTCCTTGTAGCCCCTCTACTAGACATCTTACGAAAGAATACATGAAAACTTATTATTTTGTGATCACTATTCCCCAAGTAACCCCCAACTTGTATATTTGATATGCGGTCTGGCCTATTGGTTAGTACAAGGTCTAGTAGAGTAAAGTCTAGTAAAGTCTAGTAAAGTCTAGTAAAGTCTAGTCATCAACATTCCTGTCAGTGCTAACACTTCTCCAGAGCCTCAAGACACTGATCCACCTACAGCTTCCAGCCTTCCTGGTCAGTCCAATGCACCTCAGACTTTCAAGCCTGAACCCGCTTCATATTCCAAAACACAGCCACACCCTGCGCATCAGCAACCTCCGTATGCCCATGTCTACATGCAACCTAACATGCCGGCAAGGCGCTACACTCCCAACAACTGTGTAGTTCTGGCCCCGTATACAACAGAGATTGTACACACCAAACCGATCACTGATCTAAATGCCTACGCCACTCCGTACTTTCCCATGTTCCCGAACCAAGAAGCTATGAATCACGCAACCAGCACCACGCAGTCAGCAAATGTGCCCCCAACGTCGGAAAGATCAGACATGTCAGACTTTGCGAGGTACATGATCCGCCGAGAACTCACCAACACCGGTCTCACAAAGTTTGATGACCAGCCCGAAAACTACAGAGGGTGGAAGTGTGCCTTCAAAACCGCAACGCGTGACCTCGGCATTACGGCTGCCGAAGAGCTGGACTTGCTAATCAGGTGGCTAGTGCCACGGTCTACCAAGAGAATCAAGAGACTTAGATCCGTCTATATCAGCGACCCAACAACTGGTCTCGCAACCGCATGGGACAGACTAGAGAAAGGCTTCGGCAGTCCTGAAGCAATTGAAGATGCATTGCTGAAACAACTATATGACCTTCCCAAAATATCTGGCAAGGATGCGTCAAAGTACCAGGAACTCAGCAACCTGCTGTCCGAGCTCCAGCTGGCCAAAGCAGACACACACCTACCTGGCCTCAGCTACCTGGACACCGCTCGTGGGGTGAACCCATAGTCGCCAAGTTACCTTAAAACGTGCAGGAAAGGTGGACCACGGTAGGAACAAACTATAAAAAAGAGCACCAAGTCTTCTTCCCTCCATTCTCCTACTTCTGCGAGTTCATCAACGGCATCGCGGAACGTAAGGCAGACCCCAGCTTCACCTGTGGAGAACCCACCAACTCCAGTTCACCAGCTCCCAGATATGAGACTCCTGATCAAAATGACAGAAAATGTAGGGGCCCAGTATCAGTCAAGAAGACCGACGTTCTACCACCTACACCAACGCCAGCACCAGACAAGGGCAATGAAGGCATGAAGGCAGAAAATCCGAACCGCCAGTGTCCTATTCACAAACTGCCACACCCCCTGAAGAAGTGCATTGGCTTCAGGAAGAAACCCCTTCAAGAACGAAAGGAACTCTTGAAAAGGTTTGGGGTATGGTTCAGGTGTTGTGCCTCTACAGAACACCTTGCCAAGGACTGTAAGGTTACAATCAAGTGCATTGAGTGTGACAGCCTGGATCACGTACAAGCGCTCCACCCATCTCAGCCTGATCCTGCACCTGCACCTTCTCCTACCACAAGTCATGGCGGGGAGAGTACAGGCCAAGCTGCAAACCACCTCACAGTATCCTCCTCGTGCACCGAAGTCTGCGGAGAAGATCTCTGGGACAAGTCTTGTGAGAAAATATGCCTAGTAAGGATATATCCCATTGGTCACCCAGAGAGGGCCGTGAAGGTGTACAGCATCCTGGATGACCAGAGCAACAAGTCACTTGCCAGGTCTGAACTCTTCGACTTGTTCAGCTTAAAAGGAAATGCCTACCCTTACACACTAGGTACTTGCAGTGGCATCTCAGGAGCTTGCGGAAGAAGAGCCAGTGGTCTCGTGGTAACATCTCTTGAAAATACCATAGAGATACCTCTACCGACACTCGAGTGCAACCAGATACCGGCTAACCGGGAAGAGATTCCAACACCAGAGGCAGCTCTTCACCACCCTCACCTGAGAACTATCGCCAGCAAGATCTCAGTTCTTGATCATAATACAAAAATCCTGATTCTGCTTGGAAGGGACATCCTCCGGCTACACAAAGTATGCCAACAAATCAACGGGCCACACGACGCGCCATTCGCTCAGCGCTACAACTTAGGCTGGGTGATCATAGGAAACGTCTGCCTAGGCAAAATGAAGAGTCCCGACGCGATCTCCTCCTACAAGACGCACATCTTCCCAAATGGTCGCGGCATTCACTTTCAACCAGGTCTGCATCACTACTGGATGAAGGAGAGGCCTCCCGACACCAGTTGGCAACAGCAGCCTCCCGACTGCGCAGACGCATACCATCTCTGGGATGACAATTTCGGGTCAACAGTGTTTGAGTCTACAAATGAAGACAACAAGTTTGCACCGATGAGAGAAGACAAACAATTCATAAAGATTATGGATAAAGAGTTCTCTCAAAACGACTCTAACAGTTGGGTAGCCCCATTACCCTTTCGGTCTCCAAGGCCAAGGTTGCCAAACAACTCCCAGCAAGCAACCGCAAGGTTCTCCTCTCTAAAACGCACCTTGAAAAGACAACCAGAGATGGAGAAACGCTTTGTCGAGATTACGCAAAATATTCTCGACAGATATCATGCTGAACAGTGGCACCACATTTCCACCGAACAAAAACCAGCTGACCGAGGAACGAGACTCATTGCTGCGTCCAAACACGGCAACGACATGTGGCTGACACCTCCAAGTATCTTATACGAGGAGACCTGCGATAACTATGCCGACAACATGTACGAGCTGGTGGAACCAGAATCCGTCAAGGAAATTAGACCAATCATCTCCGCTCGCTACACTTCAGTGACATCAAAACAGAAGACAAGACCTCATCGCTTCGATCGCTTCTCAAGTTGGTCATCTGCGGTGCGAGCCGTAGCTCGTCTTATTCTCATCGCTCACTGTTTCTACAAGTCTTCAACATGCCATGGCTGGCACATGTGTGTGATTTGTCCAGTCACCGAACTCGTGCTACTTTTACCAAAGGAGGACGTTACATGAACTAACTTTGTCATTGGACACTGCCACGGCAGGGAGCTTACCTTTCCTTACCCCTGCTGTACTGAGACACAACTGTCCGTGTCCAAATGAACCTTGAACTTTTCCTTTGGATTAAAACTTTACCGTTGAATTATTGGGTTGGAGGAAGAGTTGGCATGTTTGCGGCTTCCCCAATCTGAAAATGGGTTTGTTGAACTTGGATTCATTTTTTACATTTTTCTACTTTTACATTTTTACACAAGGACAATGCGTCATCAACCAAGCATGGACTTGAATTCAGTGCATTACCGTTGCATTTTTTGTCTTTTTCTCGTTACAGGTTTCTTGACATTGAGGGACAGGATCGACTCCTTACGTCGTACAAGGACTTGTGAAATCAGATGATTTAAGACGGGGAGTGTTGTGTCCCATGAATGGGAACAACCTGTTGTATATATTTCTTGCATTGCATATTTTTCCTCCTATCAGGAAATTCCTTTATTGTTACTAGGTAGATTTAGACTGTATGAAGTTTGTCCCTATATTCCTCCCTTAGTTGGCTTCTGTATAGAAAGCTCCTCCCTTCTCCTTCAGTTTAGTCTAGAGAGGAACCATTGCTGAAGACATGTCTATAACCCTGTACAGATTATTCCTTTTCACCTGCGTTTACTTTGTACTTAATACAAGATTCTAGAAGAAAACTACAGCGTTTCTCCTTGTCTTCCTACAAGTCATCGTTGGGCTGAGTTAAAGCTATCTGTGGATGCCGGTAGAGTGAGTAAAATCATACAGTTATCTAAAGGACTGATAATTAGAGCGGTTGGATTCATTGCTACCAGGAAAAGACAGAATAGACCATAACAACGGTCCCATATATAAATGAGGTAATAGTCACCAAAGGAGAAATACCTTTACCCAAACCAAAAAACTCCTGTGCTTTCAATTACCTGGGCCACTGTAGCCACCTGTGACTCCCCGGCAACCATCAACTCTTTAATATATAACCCTTGGCAACAACACTGACCCATATATGAGGCATTGATCACCAAAGGAGCAGTACCTCCTCCCTGCAGACAACCTTGTACCTGCAAATCACCAGTAACCGGAGCCACTGTACCTTCCCAAGTGGCTCTCCATCCCAACACCAGTAACAATTAAAGCTCCTCTGGACCAGACCTACCCCCGCTGCTGTGACAAAGAACATAATCCCCATTATTTATGCTGACCATTCACATATACATCATACACATCATACACATCATATACATATACTCCCACATTACCACCCATCTTATTCACCCACTTACAAGAATCCCCAAATGACAATATACATCACAATCCACAAAGAAATAATCTCTCTTTTCTTTTCCTCGTTTGTTTGTTGTTTTTTTTATACAAGACACTTTCTCCACTCCTTTCTTTTCTCTTTTTTTTTTTTTTTTACATAATGCCTCTTTTAAAAGTGAATAATTATAAATGCATAAAAATACAACAATAAGAACAATTCACAATAGAAGGGAGGGTGTGTGGGAATCTGTCATCCAGGAAGTGCAAGAGGAGGTAACTGACCCCCACCTCCTCCTATATATCCATGAAGCTCCCCCCTATCCTACCACCGCACTCCACCCCCTAACCAATCATGTCAAAACTTCAATATGAGTGGTAAAGTGGTCAGCTGGGTCCCAGATTAAATACACAGCAAAAGTGAGAAGCAAGCAGTTGTTCAGCCTCAGTATCAGGAGGGCTGCGCCCCCAACTTGTAATAAAGCAAGATAACAGACAAAAAACACCAAAAAAACTGAGCTGTAACAAATGTTCAATAAACATGCAGCTGACCACTTTACCACTCATATTGAAGTTTTGACATGACACAAGTCAGGTACAGAATATGTTTTTAACTTTAGTAGGTTAGGGACTGTCTCAGATGGGTACACCGTGACGAAGTGAGACAGCTTCTTACCTTTTTGCAAAAATGTATATACTAAGTACCCTGTTATTAAGCACTTACAATTTATTTATTTATAGTCAGGGTATTTATCCTACAATTTTTCTCCTTGGTTTTTTTCTAGTCTTGAGGCTGCAATTCACATGCTTGTAATGTTGCATGTTTATTGAACATTTGTTACAGCTCAGTTTTTTGGTGTTTTTTTATACATTATATTGGTGTCTGTCTCACACCTTTTTTGGGACATATTTGACAGCACTTTAAAAGGTCAGCTACAATGTGCCCTTTGGGATGTTTTGCCATCCTCCTCCTCCTCCTCCACCAGTTCCACTGGCTCCAGTGGCCCTCTAAGGGCCACTGGCTGTCCTCAAATCTGAAACTTCTTAGGGCTCTCAGGTGGGCCCTGTAACATACATTGGGGTGGGATGGCAGTCCTTTGTAGTTTCCTCGCTATCTATATCATTAGTGTGAAAGTTGGAATACTTACTCCATAACACTTTACAGTGCTATAGCAAATGTGACCATTTGGATGTTGGCCTTGCCCTCTTGCGCTTCCTCCTCCTCCACCAACACCACCGGCTCTAGTGGCCCTCTATTCAAATTCTATTCAAATGATTCAGAAATGTATGTTGTATATGTGGCGCCCCAGGACCTGGTCGCCACAACAGCATTGCCCTCCCAAAGGGTTAATGCTGAGCCTGGAGGTAATTGGGAGATCTATTGGCCAGTAAGTTAACACTCAACACAATTCTCCCTCCGGCCAGCAGATGGAGCTCTGAACCTGGAACTTCAGGGAGGATTCCTTAAGTCTGGCTGAAGGGAGGAAGTAGTGGTTAGTCTGGAGACAGGAGTGAAAGAGTGCAGACGCAGGGTAGTGCTGCCTTGTGAAACTGGGGCCTAGAGCTTGGATAGCTTGGCCCAGTGAAGCAAGGGGAGCAGAGAGGCACAGCAGAGACTCGGACATCGGAGTCTGTAGTTGCCAGGGCATAAAATCCATCCCTGGTAGCTGAATCCAGAGGGCAGGAGAGCTGCAAGCCCCCTGTCCCAGAAGCAATCTGAAGGTACAACTGCATCCCAAGGGCCTGGTGTGGGCTCCAGCAGAGAAGCACCAGAGAGGGCCTGCGCAGTCTACCACACAGAAAAGGGGACGAACAACAAGTCCCAGCAGCAAGAGGGCAATTGCAAACCTAAAGTTCAGTGTCCTAAAACAGCAGAGAAAGATTAAGGAGTAGGCCTCATACTCAACTGGCCAAAGATCACCCCAGGCACTTCCAGGCCGGCCGGATCATCTTTACCATCTGTGACGGTCTCCCTGGACTAAGTTTCTGCCGAGTAAAAGAGGAGAAGGTAAAGAGACTACTGTTTGTGCCTGTTTCTTTCATTGCTTGTCGGCCCTGCACCGTGTTAGTCACACAGCACCATAGACTTCCACAAGCACCAACTGTGCCCCGGGCATTGCTCCACCTGTGGGGAGCAGTACCACCATTGCTGCTATAACATCATCCCGGTGGCCTCACACAGCAGCGGCGGCTTAATAGCCGCAGACCACAGGTGGCGTCACGAATACAAACTTAAAGTCATCCGCCACATATTCAACTGACACCCACCAGGGCCACGGAGCCGGGCCCAGCCACCACTGACTACCACCGGACTAGTCCGGCCCGGCACCGGGTGTCCCATAGCCCTGGGGTGGGCGAGTCAAATTTTGGCGTCACGAACAGGATCTCGTGCCCGGTCACACCGGGTACTGTGCGCCTGCAGGAATTGTGCTTCAAAGACTGTGTACTGTCTGTAAACCGCCGCCGCCATTAGCCTCGCCGAGCGCAGGAAGAAGGGGGGCGTGCCTGAAAAAGAGCGCGAAGGGAGCGCGCCATCAGAGCAGAGCGCTGTTAACCCCGCGCGACCCAGAAGGAAATTTGAAAAGTGAACGGAGCCTGGTAAGGTTCACTAAGGGGGAGGAAGATGTCCGACTCAGAGGGAGAGCAGGTGGCTGCCATCGCCCAAGGCGCCGCAGCACCGGCCGAAGCAGTCCCAGTCGCCGTCGCCCCGGCCCCCACTGTAGCGCCGGTAATGCCGATCACCATGCCGTACATACCGGGAGCAGAATGGCTGCCGCAGTACTCCGGGGAGTCCCATACCTTGAGTGACTTCAGAGAAAGCCTGCACAGCTTATTCCGGGTGTATCCGCTGACTGAGAGCCAGAAGGTGGGCATAGTAATGGGACAGCTAGCCGGCGCAGCCCAGCGTGAAGCGAAGTCCTGGCCTGATACAGATAAAGGGACAGCAGCCCAGATACTGGCCAAGCTAAAGAGTACGTTTGACACCCGCACCGCAGCAGAGATAAAGATGAGATTCTTTGGGTGCAAGCAGCGGGCCACAGACAGCATAAGGGACTATGCCTTAAACTTGCAGGAGGCCCTGAAAGCAGTTAAACAGGTGGATCCAGAGAGTGTACGTGAAGAAGACAAACTCCTAACTGAGCAGTTCATAGAGGGGCTCCTGTCAGATGCCCACAGGACCCAGCTGCGTATCCTGGTCCTGCAGAACCCTGCTCTGGACTTTGCCAAGTTTAAGGACCAGGCCATCAGGGTACTGAGAGAATCTACACCGAATGACCCAGTACCCCTCCGGCCTCTTGCTATCACGTACCCCGGGGTGGTGCCTGCAACCCGAGCCACTGCAGGGGCTGAGGCGCAGTCCCTGGATAAGGATCCCACTGCAGAGCTCAGACAGCAGTTCCAGGAGCTGACCAAGACTGTGGCTGCCCTTGCCAAGACCGTGCAGTCTCTACAAATGGCCCCCTCGCCTGCAAAAATCGAGTTGGCCTCCAGCCCAGAGGACGTCCCATGGATGCGACAGAGGAGGATTCCGCCGACCCGAGGCAGAGACACAGACCGGTATGATTCAACAGGACAACCGATCTGCCGCCACTGCAACCAGGCGGGCCACATTGCACGACGCTGTCCTTTAAATGGGCTGAACCTGGGGCCAGGAGCCAACCCCCAGGTGTAAGGAAGCCCGGCTCAAACCCCAGCCACAGCAAGTATGTGGGAGGACGACCGGTCCTTCCCATTGTGCTGGATGGGATCCCTTTGAATGCCCTCCTGGATACGGGGTCCCAGGTAACAACCATCCCCCACAAACTGTACAAAAGATATTGGGCTGATTCAGACATTGACCATGGCCCAGATGATGATTTAACAATTGTGGCCAGTAATGGTCAGCCCTTACCTCAAATTGGGTACAAAGAAGTAACCATTAAAGTGGGGCGGGTGGAATTGCCATGTCAGGGGATGATAATTGTAGATATTGATCGCAAAGAATCTGACCCACTGCTAACCATTGGTACAAATGTGATAGAAAATTGTATTGCCGAAGTGATAATTTTGTTGCAACAGGCGTCTGAAACTGCCAGCTCCGGGCAGCAGCGTGTCCTACAGAGGGAGATCAGAGCCCTGATGAGGAGGCAGCAGGTAGAGCTGGCCGGAGGAGAAATTGGCAGTGTGAGGGTAAGTGACCCCCTCCCCATTGTAATACCCCCAAGAAGTGAAATGTTGATATGGTGTCGGGCAGCAATAGGCCTCAAGGGTCAGGATTACCATGCCTTGGTAGAACCGGTGTATTCAGACAGTAGGCCTGGAGTCCTGATAGCCAGAGGGGTAGCGGACGTCCGCAAGGGGAGAGTGCCCGTCCGTGTCTTGAATTGTGGGGAGGAGGAGGCCAAATTGCCCCGGTACGCCACTGTAGCAAAACTGTACACTGTCAGCAACAATACCATTAAAGCAGTGGAACCCTTGATCCCGTCCGACCAGGCGGAAGACAATGGCTCCAAGGGGCAGCCGGAAGACTGGTGCCAAAAATTACATGTAGGCACCGACTCCACCCCCTCGCACCAAAAGCATGGGGTTTACCGGGTGGTACAGGAGTACGAGCGGGTCTTCAGCAAACACCCCCTAGATTTTGGGCAGGTGAAAGGGGTTAAACATCAAATCCCCACGGGTGATCATCATCGCATTAAAGAGAGATACCGCCCTGTACCCCCCGCACAGTATCAGTGTGCCAAGGAAATGTTACGGGAAATGAAGGAGGCTGGGGTTATCAGAGATAGTTGTAGCCCCTGGGCAGCTCCACTAGTGCTCGTAAAGAAAAAAGATGGTACGATGAGAATGTGTGTAGATTACAGGCAAATTAACCGCATTACACATAAAGATGCTTATCCACTGCCCAGAATAGAGGAGTCACTAACAGCCTTAAAGTCAGCTAACTATTTCTCCACCTTGGATCTCACCAGTGGGTATTGGCAGGTTCCCGTGGCAGAGGCGGACAAGGAGAAGACTGCATTCACGACACCAATGGGCCTCTGTGAGTTCAATTGTATGCCATTCGGGCTCTGCAACGCCCCAGGGACATTCCAAAGGTTGATGGAGTGCTGCTTGGGCCACCACAACTTTGAAACCGTGCTGTTGTACCTGGATGACGTCATAGTCTACTCCAAGACTTATGAGGACCACCTGAAGCACTTAGCAGAAGTGTTTGAGTCTTTGTCGAAATATGGCCTGAAGATCAAGCCGTGCAAATGTCACCTCTTGAAGCCAAAGGTACAGTACCTGGGTCATGTGGTCAGCGCAGAAGGTGTGGCACCTGATCCGGAGAAAGTCACTGTAATCAAGGACTGGCCAAGACCCACCACAGTGAAGGAGGTGCGGCAGTTCCTTGGACTGGTGGGCTACTACCGAAGGTTCATTGATGGTTTCACCAAGATAGCAGCGCCCCTTCAAGATCTCCTGGTGGGCCAGCCAAAGCAGGCTAAGAAGCAGAGCCCTCCATTTGAATGGAGCAGCCAACTGGAAACATCCTTTGTCCGGCTGAAAGGGGCTCTCACGGGCGAAGAAATTCTGGCCTACCCTGACTACAGCCAACCGTTTGTACTGTATACAGACGCCAGCAACGTGGGACTGGGAGCAGTTCTGTCCCAGGTACAGGGAGGCAGAGAGAGGGTGATAGCGTACGCCAGTAGGAAGCTTCGGCCCACAGAAAGGAATCCAGAAAACTACAGTTCCTTCAAGCTGGAGTTCCTCGCTATTGTTTGGGCAGTGACTGAACGCTTCAAGCACTATCTGGCATCGGCCAAGTTCACCATCTTCACGGACAACAATCCGTTGACACACCTGGCAACAGCCAAGTTAGGTGCGATGGAAAAGCGATGGATGGCCCGGCTGTCTAACTTTGACTTTACCATCAAGTATCGGGCTGGCAAGAAGAATAACAATGCTGATGCGCTGTCCAGAATGCCTCACTTACCCGAGTCTGGAGAAGACCTGGATGAACTCGAAGAGATAGAGTTACCGGCTTTCCATCACCAAGGTGTTTCCCAGTGTGAGCATGCTGTGGGAGTAAAGCGCTCAAGCCAGCACGAGGTCTCGGTCAACCCATTACTCCACCATAATTGGGAAGAAACACAGAATGGTGACCCGGCCGTGCGATTGGTCAAAGAGAAGCTAGCGCAAGCTGAGACCCATCTTGGCCCAGACGCTCCAGAGGAAGCCCAGCAGCTGTGGAAGGAGAGGGGACGACTGTTCACCTACCAAGGCAAGCTCTGCAAGAGATATGTCAACTGGCGAACAAATGAACTTGTCTGGCAGATAGTGGTTCCGCAGAGGGATGCTCCAATGGTCCTAGCAGCGTATCATGATAACGCAGGACACTTCGGGTGGAAGAAGTTGGAGGCCCTACTCCGTGATCGGTTCTATTGGGTGCACATGAGAAAGATGATCGAGAAGTGGTGCCGAGACTGTGGCCCGTGTAACCTGAGGCGGAAGGATGATGCCAGCCAAAGGTCTCCCCTACAGCCAATTGTCACGAAGCAGCCCCTGGAGTTGGTGGCCCTGGACCACGTGAAGCTAACACCAAGCCGGTCAGGCTATGTGTACGCCCTCACCATTGTGGACCATTACTCTCGTTTCCTGGTAGTAGTGCCTGTGAAGGACCAGACAGCCAGGACAGCAGCTAGAGCGTTCCAGGCATCCTTTTGTCGACCTCACGGCTATCCGGAAAGGGTACTGACTGATCAGGGTCCTGCATTCGAGGCTGAAGTGTTCCAAGAGTTCTGTAACATGTACGGTTGTAAGAAAATCCGAACCACACCGTACCACCCCCAAACCAATGGACTGTGCGAGAAAATGAACCATGTGGTTATTGATATGCTGAAGACCCTACCGCTGGAGGAAAGGAACCAATGGCCAGAAAAGTTGCCAGATCTGGTAGACCTGTACAACCATATCCCAATGAATTCGACCAACTGCAGCCCCGCTTACCTGATGCGAGCCAGGCCTGGCAAGTTGCCTGTAGACTTTGAGATGGGGACTGTGTCGCCTGAGGCGGTTCAAGAAATAGAGGATTGGGATACAGAACGGCAGCAGCGGTACCGTAAGGTCCAGGAGTGCGTAGAGAGGAGCCTGTCTCAAGCAAGAACGAGACAAGAGCAGCATTACAATCAAACAGCCCCAGCAACTCCCTTAGCACCTGGAGAACAAGTCCTCAAGAAGAAGCGGAGGACGCATAAATTGGATGATCAGTGGGAAAACGAGCCCTACACCATTATCCCCTCCAACTTTGACAATAGTAAGGTATGCCTCATAAGCAAGGATGAAGGCAAGACCTATCAAGCAATTTCCCGAGACCGCCTGAAAGCGTGCCCTGAACGGTGCAGAATCCAAAGAGAAATGGAAGGAGTACAAGGAAGTCCCCAAAGTCAAGAGAAAGAAGGGGAGATGATTCAAACCATCCTTGGAAAGTTCCCCAAAACTTGGACCCGAATAAACAATGCTATAGTGGTACCAGTTTTGACGTTTCCGCAGTTGGTCGAGCCAGAAACAGAAAAGGTTCCGGATCCACCTAAAGAACCGTCCGCGCCAGCACGAGATGACACGCCAGCAGTGGAACAGGAGGATCAACCCCCTGTCAGTGGTGAACCTGTCATACCCTTGGCGACTCTTAGCCCACAAAGGCAACCATCACGCTTACCTATTGGGGTTAGGCCCACCTGTAGTGCTGAGATAGAAGACGCACCACGTAGTCAGGGGCAAACACCAGAGCTACGTAGGTCCCAGCGCAGCACTCGGGGACAACCCCCTCCAAGGTATAGAGAGTCAACTGTATAAGGGAAAAAGACGGAGTATTTATTAGAATGTACATAGTTATGCAAAATGTCTGTAAGGTTGTGTACAAAATGTTTTTCTTTTCTTTGATTGCGAAAATGGACAATTGGGCTACTGGACTATGGGTGGCCAACACCTAAATTGTTCATAGTTAGCACCAGTGTGCTCGACACCCCTGAAGAAAAACCCGTCCGGCGTGCATAGAGTGGGGTCATCAATGCTCTGACGCACGCCCAGAGCCTACGTTGGGGGTTTGATCGCGGCGGGTCCCCCATGGAGCAGTGTAATGGACACCCGGCAGGGAGCCACACTGGACTCTTATAGTAATGTTTAAGTTTGTAACGTTAAAGTATTTGCGCCTCCCATAATGGGATGAAATGTTCTAACATGTCATGTTTGTTTCTACAGTCCGGGAGTACTGAATTTAACTAAGGGGGAGTGTGGCGCCCCAGGACCTGGTCGCCACAACAGCATTGCCCTCCCAAAGGGTTAATGCTGAGCCTGGAGGTAATTGGGAGATCTATTGGCCAGTAAGTTAACACTCAACACAATTCTCCCTCCGGCCAGCAGAGGGAGCTCTGAACCTGGAACTTCAGGGAGGATTCCTTAAGTCTGGCTGAAGGGAGGAAGTAGTGGTTAGTCTGGAGACAGGAGTGAAAGAGTGCAGACGCAGGGTAGTGCTGCCTTGTGAAACTGGGGCCTAGAGCTTGGATAGCTTGGCCCAGTGAAGCAAGGGGAGCAGAGAGGCACAGCAGAGACTCGGACATCGGAGTCTGTAGTTGCCAGGGCATAAAATCCATCCCTGGTAGCTGAATCCGGAGGGCAGGAGAGCTGCAAGCCCCCTGTCCCAGAAGCAATCTGAAGGTACAACTGCATCCCAAGGGCCTGGTGTGGGCTCCAGCAGAGAAGCACCAGAGAGGGCCTGCGCAGTCTACCACACAGAAAAGGGGACAAACAACAAGTCCCAGCAGCAAGAGGGCAATTGCAAACCTAAAGTGCAGTGTCCTAAAACAGCAGAGAAAGATTAAGGAGTAGGCCTCATACTCAACTGGCCAAAGATCACCCCAGGCACTTCCAGGCCGGCCGGATCATCTTTACCATCTGTGACGGTCTCCCTGGACTAAGTTTCTGCCGAGTAAAAGAGGAGAAGGTAAAGAGACTACTGTTTGTGCCTGTTTCTTTCATTGCTTGTCGGCCCTGCACCGTGTTAGTCACACAGCACCATAGACTTCCACAAGCACCAACTGTGCCCCGGGCATTGCTCCACCTGTGGGGAGCAGTACCACCATTGCTGCTATAACATCATCCCGGTGGCCTCACACAGCAGCGGCGGCTTAATAGCCGCAGACCACAGGTGGCGTCACGAATACAAACCTAAAGTCATCCACCACATATTCAACTGACACCCACCAGGGCCACGGAGCCGGGCCCAGCCACCACTGACTACCACCGGACTAGTCCGGCCCGGCACCGGGTGTCCCATAGCCCTGGGGTGGGCGAGTCATATAGACAAATGAACGCCACGCTGGGACATTGAAGCTGATGTCGTTGATGATGATTGCATCTGACCAAAAGCAGGTTGGGAGAAGGAGGCATCATTGCCTGCTGCCTAGACCGCAGTTTGTGAAGCATGCAGCACCGAGGAAGTGGCAGTTTCACTCTGTAGCTCAGGCTTTATACCAAGGATTTAAAAAAAATTCAGTTTCCCCAGGGGGCAGTGGTTCAAAGACCATGTAGCACAGCATCAGAAGTTACTACCAACAGCTCCTAACAGCTTATTTTTAAAATAATTGTAGGATAAGCAACAGAGCATAACATGCCAAGGAGTTTAATACATTCTGTTTCCCTAGGGTGTACTGGTTCAGACACCATATAGCTAAGCATCACAAGGTACTCCCAACGGCTCCCACCACCTTCTTTTTAAAAAAAATGGTAGAATAAGCAACAGGGCATAAAATGTCAAGGAGTTTAATACACTTTGTTCCCCTAGGGTGTAGTGGTTCAGACACCATGTAGCTAAGCATTACAAGGTACTCCCAACAGCTCCCAACACCTTATTTAAAAAAAAATGGTAGGATAAGCAACAGGGCATAACATGCCAAGGAGTTTAATACATTTTGTTCCCCTAGGGTGTTGTGGTTCCGACACCATGTAGCGAAGCATCACAAGGTACTCGCAATAGCTCCCAACACCTTATTTTAAAAAAAAATGGTAGGATAAGCAACAGGGCATAACGTGCCAAGGAGTTTAATATATTCTGTTTCCCTAGGTTGTAGTGGTTCAGACACCATGTAGCAAAGCAACACAAAGTACTCCCAACAGCTATTTTTTTTAAAAAAATTGGTAGGATAAGCAACAGGGCATAACATGCCAAAGAGTTTAATACATTCCGTTTCCCAGGGTATAATGGTTCAGACACCATAGAGCACTGCATCAGTAGGTACTACCAACAGCTCCCAAGAGCTTATTTTAAAAAACAATTGGTAGGGTAAGCAGTAGGGCATAACATGCCAAGGAGCTAAAAAAAATTCTGATTTTGCAGGGGGCCATGTGTAACACACCGTGGCGCACAGCATCAATAAAGAACACAAATAGAGACTGCCTGACCAATTGTTCTAGACAGTGTAGCCTCGAGAGTGCTTGTGCCAGTGCATAATGTACAAAGGCTTGAAAAATATTGCACTGGGTGATTGATCCAAACAATTACATCGCAGCAGCATAACAAGTTAGATTAGTCATGTGGTGTCATTAGATGATAGAAGACAAAATAGTCTTGAATGAGAAACTATGGAACTTATTTGAACTTAAGAAATCAAAATTTTGGGGCTACACTTATTATTGGGTATTGTTATCAGGAGGCCTAAGATACTCTGGGGCAATCCATCTATGGTTCATTTTGCTCATCGTCAAACTGTCTGCACTTTACATGGATAGTCGTGTGCGACTGTTATTATTGACCCCGCTGAGCTGAAAACACGCTCAGACAACACACTAGCAGCAGGGCGAGCTAGCACTTCCAAAGCATATCAGGCGAGGTCTGGCCAAGTGTTGAGCTTGGAAACCCAATAGTTAAAGGGAACAGTAGACCCTGAAAGCACGCTGATACGGTGACCTACATAGTCCCTCACCATCTTACTTAACTGTTCCCTCCTTGTCATCGTTCCCCCCAACCGGTATCTGATTCGCAGTTGACGGTTTGTGGAATATGGACCAGTTTTGGCACATTAGTCCTCCGCCTGTGTTGCTCCTACTATGCGTAGCCCTCTCTTGTAATCCTGTTGCGTGAGATGACACGCTACCTTTGATGCCAGCATAATCTGAGGGTAATCGTTTCATCAACTGCTCCACTACAGCCCTCTTGAATGTTTCCGTAGTACAATCTTTATTTGCCTCCACAAGTAGCGAAGCAAATTTTTTCTTTGTAGCGTGGGTCAAGGAAGGTACATAACCAGTATTTGTTGTCTGCCAAAATGTGGACTAGCCAACAGTCATGAGAAAGGCAGTGTGACATGAACTGTGCCATGTGTCCCAGACTACGAACTGGAAACCTTTGTGTGTCACTGCTAAGAATACATTCTGTCTCCCTACACCTCCTCTCCTCCTCAGTCTCTCTCTCCTCCTGCTCCTCCTCAGGCCATCCGTGCTAGACAGCCTTGAAGCTTGGGTTGTCAATCCCTTGGTTACCAACTTCAAAGCATTCCTGTTCTTCATCCTCCTCCTCATCCTCATCCTCATGATGCTGCGCAAAGGAGGCCTGAGCTTGTTGGCCGAGGTTGTGTGGATTACTAGCTACCATTGTGAAGTCTGGATCCACAGACAACTTGGGTGCATGAACACTTTGGTCAGTCAGACCATCCAGAGAGCGTTTCAATAAACAAATCAGTGGAATGGTAATGCTGATAATAGCATCCTCACTGCTCATAATGTTGGTACAGTAATCAAAATTCTCCAAGACCTGACAAATGTCTGCAATCCACACCCACTCGGCAGTACTTATATCTGGCAGCTGCGTCTGACGGGCATGTTCCAGCTGGAATTGGGATACTGCCCTCTGCTGCTCATGGATCCTGGCCATCATATGATAGGTTGATTTCCATCTTGTAGGGAGGTCACATATTAGTCTGTGATGAGGCAAGTGTAAGCGCTGCTGCAGCACTGCCAGGCCTGCAAAAGAGGGAGATGACTTGCGGAAATGTGCTCTAATACATCGTAACTTGGTAAGTAGGTCTGGTATCCCAGGGTATTTCTTCAGAAAATGCTGAACTACTAAATTTACAACGTGGGCCACACAAGGAATGTGTACAAGCTTTCCAAGCTTTAAAGCCGCCACCAGATTACGACCATTATCGCACACTACTATCCCTGGATGGAGGTCCAATGGCTCAAGCCACTCACCTTTCTGCTCAGTTATCGCTTTCAAAAGCTCAGGTGCCATGTGCGATTAGTGTACGATGCAGATGAGCTTCAGTAGAGCGTGTTGCCACTTAGCCGAGGCAGTGTTGCAGAGATCCCAGCTGGGGAATGATGTCGACGGTTGGACATCGGCGGATGTTGAGGAGGATGCACAGGAGCCAGATGAAGAGTAGGAGGAGGCCGGAGTTGTTGCTGTGTAGGAGGCTACTGAAAGCTTGATTAAAGTGGGCCTGCTATTCTGGGTGTGGGAACTATATGGGATGTTGCTGGCCCAAACTCTGTACCAGCCGCGAGCAGGTTCACCCAGTGTGCCATCAGTGAGATGTAGCGTCCCTGTCCACTTCCGCTTGTCCATGTGTCTGTGGTTAAGTGGACCTTCCCTGTTATGGCGTTCGTGAGAGCCCGTTTGATGTTTACAGACACGTGATTGGGGAGAGCGGGGACTGCACAACGAGAAAAATAGTGGCGGCTAGGCACAGAGTACCGATGTTCTAACACCACCAAAAGGTCATGGAATGCGTTTGTTCCCACAAGCCGACATGGCAACATCTCAAGGGCTATCAATCATGCAATGTGTGCAGTTATGGTTTCTGCCCTTTTGTGCGTAACGGGGTATTTTCGCTTCTTTTCAAAGGTCGGTGGTAAGAACAACTGATAGGAACGCTGGGACATCGAAACTGATGTCATTGATGATTGAGCTTGGCCAACAACAGGTTGGGAGAAGGAGACATCAGCTCCACTGTTACGGTTGCTGCGAGCACTGGAGACTATGTCCAGATTTCTTGCTACTGCACATGTGCGAGCGCTGGAGACTAAGTCCAGATTTCTTGCTACTGCACATGTGCGAGCGCCGGAGACTAAGTCCTATCTTGGAGCCATTGCACATGTGCGGGTGACATCATCGCTGACACGAGGTCACATGTCTCTGACACCTTCTATGCCGATTGGTCGCTGGTCATGTGCTTGTGATGCCTTGCTCAGTGATAGGCCAGCATGACGTCACTCCTGTCGTTCTGGCAGCGGATTGGCTCTGGTGTCTTCCATCTTGGATGAGGCACAGAGTCTATATAAGACCCTGACACACGCCGCATGGCGCTCAGTCCTCTTGGTTCATGCATAAGAGTAGACGCTCTGTGCGCGTTCCTCTAGGCATTCCTCTGTCTATGCTAGGTGAGCGCTACCGGCAGGGTAGCGTTCCTATACCTTACAGCTTCGGCTGCTGTCCGTATCCTTACCTCTTAGGGGAGCGGACATAGGCAGGTGCCTGAGGCACATGGTCTGGCTGGGCCTTGTGGTTCGACTCGTAGGTGGACGTTGCCGCTAGGGTAACGTTCCTTATACTGCGTCTGGCAGTTGTTCGTATCCTCGCACACTAGGGGAGCGAACAGAGGTAGGAGCTTTGTGCGGCTTACGCTGCTGTTCGTCTCTTTTGCACCACTAGAAGAGCGGACCTAGGCAGGTGCCATATCTAGTGGTTCGTGTCCTCGCACACTAGTGGAGCGAACGCAGGTAGGAGCTTTGTGCGGCTTACGCTGCTGTTCGTCTCTTTTGCACCACTAGAAGAGCGGACCTAGGTAGGTGCCATTTCGCACACATTGCCTTTGTCTCTGTGATTATTAACAGAGATCATTCCACACACCCTCCAAGTAAGGGAGGAATTGCTTTACTTACTTATTATATCCATCTGTGAGTTAACAGAGGTATTGCACTCTGCCATAGTCTGCAGCAGAGTCTTTGCACGGTGGACCCTGACTGTCTGATACTCCTTTAGGTTCTTATCAGACAGCCCCCCGTAACAGCCACCTTCTTGCACTCCAGTTTGGGAAGCAGGCAGCCCAGGGGAAGTGGCAGAGTTTTGAGTCTGGAAATCGTGTTTTTCACCTAGAGCTGTCAACCACCTAGTGGTGTGCTTGACAAACATATGGTTTCTCATGCTGGAGGTGCCCAAGCTGGAAGTATTTTTGCCTCTGATAAGCTTGGTCTGACAGATTTGACAAATGGCAACTGTTTGGTCCAAAGGACTCTTGGAGAAAAACTCTCACACAATCGCACCACAGACCCTTGGACTCTGAGATGGCAAAGGTGGTGCACGGACACGTGGACTCTTAGATGGCTGAGGTGGTGCATGGACCCTTGGACTCTGAGATGCCACAGGTGGTGGTGTCATGTGCACAGTTGATTGACCTCTGGCAGTGGTCGGAACCATATGTCTTACAGCCTTTTTGCAGACTATCGGCACATGCTCCTCTGTACTGCTGCACTCGCAATCAATGCAACCCGTCCATGTTGGATCAGTCACCTCATCTTCAAATTCCTGAAGGTTAATATCTTCGGGAATGGAGGTTTCAGACTGACCTGAGGGCAACTGTGTCTCATCATCTTCCAACGCTTCCACCTAATTGCCCAGCATGTCACGGCCAACAACATGGCTTTCTTCTGGCTTTGGGTGCTTAAAGATCTGTGGATCACTGCACACCACGGCCTCATCTGCGTTGGTGGTGTTGTGCGGTGAGAGGCTAGAAAGGTCAAAGGGTCCCGTAAACAGTTCCTCAGAGTAACCTGCTTTGGTGTCATATGTTTCCTTAGAATACTGATGTTGTGAGGAAGGATGACCAGGCTGAGAATTCGATGGACCAGCCTCTGGGCTACTCAAGTCTATCTGTGTGGACCCTTGGGGTTTGCTACTCGACAAGTAACTGGAGGCATTTTCTGGTAGCCAATTCATTACCTGTTCACACTGTTCAGGGCGCAAGAGTGCTTTCCCACGTGGACAAGAAAATTGGGATAGGAAGGCAGAGGTAGATAAAGCAGGAACCTTTTTCTTTGGCTCGATCACACTGCTTGGGTGACCCCCACTGTCACTACTACCTCGTCAACGGCCCTTACCCTCTCTTTTTCCCATTTCTTTTTGTTTGATTATTCAAGGTGAATACTTTAACTTGACCTTTTCTTCAGGAAGTGGAACAACACTTATGCCGGGTTGTTAAACTTGTGTTAATAGTTTCTCACAATAACTGTTTCTGCAAGTCTAAAAATGAAAGATACCTTTATTGGACAAACTACCACTTTGAGGAGTTGACAAAGATGTTGTGAAAGTCTTTCAGCCCCAAAAGAAAACAGGGTTTGACAACACTTTTATTTTAGTATTGGTTTTTGGCACTCAGACTGTGTTTTAGTAAGAGCAGGACACTATATAGGTATTCTAAGATATGAAGCCCCCAAAATTACACTAGGTTGCTTGTAGGAAGGTACTGGCCTTGAGGCAGAAGTTATGCCCCTCACACCAAGTATTAATAAAAATTGGGTAACACTGACACTGTGTGTTAGTTGCAGAAAGCCACTCTGTAGGTGCTGTAAGATAAAAGCCCCCAAAAGTATGCTAGGTTGCTTGTAGGAAGCTACTGGCCTTGAGGCACAAGTTGTGCCCCTGACACCAAGTATTAATAAAAATTGTGTAACTGACTCTGTGTGTTAGTTGCAGAAAGCGACTCTGTAGGTACTGTAAGATATGAAGCCCCCAAAATTACACTAGATTGCTGATAGGAAGGTACTGGACTTGTGGCAGAAGTTGTGCCCCTGACACCAAGTATTAATAAAAATTGGGTAACACTGAGACTGTGTGTTAGTTGCAGCAACCAACCATGTAGCTGTTGTAAGATATGAAGCCCGCCAAAATATGTTAGCTTGTTGCTAGGAAGGTACTGGACTTGAGGCAGAAGTTGTGCCCCTGACACCAAACACTAATAAAAATTGGTAACACTAACACTGTGAGTTAGTTGCAGCAAGCCACTATGAAGCCCCCAAAAGTATGCTAGGTTGCTTGTAGGAAGGTACTGGCCTTGAAGCAGAAGTTGTGCCCCTGACACCAAGTATTAATAAAAATTGGGCAACACTGAGACTGTGTGTTAGTTGCAGCAAACAACTATGTAGGTGCTGTAAGATATGAAGCCCCCAAAAGTATTCTAGGTTGCTTGTAGGAATGTATTGGCCTTGAAGCAGAAGTTGGGCCCCTGACACCAAGTATTAATAAAAATTGGGTAACACTGAGGCTGTGTGTTAGTTGCAGAAAGCCACTATGTAGGTTCTGTAAGATATGAAGCCCCCAAAATTACACTAGGTTGTTGATAGTGTGCCGCCCTCGTGCCAGCAGCCGGTGCTGCTCGGATCCGGGCCTTCAGGGGTGGTGGCTCGAGAGACTCCGGACCCGGGGGTCTCGCCGAAAAAATGCAGGGACGTATATGTACAGGCTGGGCCGTATCCTATCCGTGACGCCAAGTTTCGGGGTATGCCGCCCCCATGCCAGCATCCAGTCGCTGCTCGGGCCCGGACCTTCAGGGGTTGTGGCTCGAGGGTCTCCGGACCCGGGGGTCTCAAGGGCACGCCGAATAAATAGGGGGACGTAGATGTACGGGCTAGGCCATAGTAGATTTGTGACGCCACCCACGGTGTGTGGTGAGGTAGGACACCACCGCTGCTGTTTCGGGGCACCCGGGGGAGATGTTGTGCAGCAAGTTGTTAACACCTCCGTGTGCAGGGATAGTGGCCCCGGGATCCGGTTGGTGCGTGCAGGGGTGATGACGACTGCAGGGGGTGCTGGTGTACTCACTGTTAGGAAAACACACAAGTCTCTGGTAAACCAAGGTGGCGGTGGACGGTGCCATGGCCGGTTGCTTTCGGGATCCCCCACCCGTCTGGTGGTCTCTATCCCTTTCTTGAACTGTGTTGTAAGGTGGACTTTCCCAGTATAAAACTTAGGAGTCCGCTCCCGGCTGGATGTGTCCTAAGGAGCCGTGCCCACAGACGCTGGCCCCTGGGATCTATGGGCCTTGGCGGTGACCTCTTATCCCTAATCGGTGGGCTGTTGTCTTCTATGAGGGACTTTGGGTGGGACAGGACCTCTAGTCCTGGCCTCAATCGGTTAATTAACCAGTTCCACTTGTTTCTGGTTCCTGGCTTCAGGGTCCAAGAACCCCCCTTTGTGCTACGGTTTCCGGGTCGGTTCCCCTGGCCCAGTCCACTTCGGTTCCACCGAGCCGTCTTCCCGTCTCCTGCTGATGGCGACCACCGTCTGCCTCCTAGCCAAGGCACCAGGGCCCCTGGTACCTGTCAGTCAGCTTCAGGCCTGACACACAGGCCTGACCTCCACTACACACTCCTCTGTCCTTGAACTCTAAGACTGATATACTGTTTTTCCCACCCCGGGCTGTCTGGACCCCTCTGTGGGTGTGTCTCAACTGCCTGGTCATGCCCACTGGTGTGTCTGTCTTTCCTCAAGGGGGGTGACTAGGGTTTACTGGTGGCTGTTTTTCCTAATGAAGGAAGGTGTTATGCAGGGGCCTATTTGCGACTACCTGGTTTTGCCAGGGCGCCACACTCCCCCTTGGTTAAACACAGACCGTCCGGGGGCTGTCCGACCACCACCGGTTTATTTTTACTGCAAAGAGATAAAACGGATAAAACATTTTACAAATATAATAACATATTTACATTTCAAGAATATTTTGTTTTTTTCTTCCCTTACGGGAGGCTGGTTGCTTTAACTTTGCATATACATAACCGGGACGGGTTGGACCGGGTCCTTTCCACTTCAACCACCCAAAACAACCTAGCCCTGGTGTCACCACTATAACACAGGTTGGCACCCCTTGCCCAAGTCCAGGTTAGGTCCAGGTGTTGCTCAAACGAGCCGGGTAAAAGGTTCCTTACCCGGCAGTCCTTTTCAAGGGCCCCACGTCCAGAGGACCCCTGACCCGGAGGGTAGTCACCGGTTTCGTTGGTAACAGGGCCTCAGCCTACTCTACCGCGGGCCCGTCCTCCATTCAGCCTCTCCATAGTCTGCGGTTTGGTGAAAAGGTCGGTCTGGGGGCTATTTACAACGCCCAAAAGTTTATGGGTTGGCCTGCAAGTTCTCAGCCATTGTCTTTTAAAACGGGGCTTTAACTGTAAGCACACACAATCCCAATGGGGACTTTAACTGACTTTAAGTATGGGTAGCCGGGAACCACTACCTCTGCTTAACATTCTTCATATTTGGGACTGGAGAGTGGCGGAGAGGGGTGGATGTGCAGCTGGGCTCCCATGGTCACCCTTCTTCTAACATCCAGGGAAATTCACCCCCTCTCACCGCAGTGCCATGTGTAGGTCACCAGCTCCCCGGGCTCCAGGTTCTGGTCAGTATGGCCGACGGGCAGGTGTGGGTACACATCCCTCCGGGATACAAATATCTCGGCCTCCATGCCCGGCTCGTATATGAACCCCCATCCTCTCCGGGGGTCAAAGTGCCAAACCTGGCCTTCATATGTCGGGCCCCTCACCCGCAAGGTAGCATTTCGCAGGTTGTCCTTCTCAGTGTAGGTCTGGGACAGGACCTCCGCCTTCCTTTTCTCCCATGTGGCTATTTCCCTGCCCAGCTGGCGCTGCTGCCGCTCCCAGTATGGAGCGTCTGCGGCCTGCTCCAGTTTGCTCTGCGCGGGGGTTGGGCCCACCCAGAGTCCCTCCATACCGGCTACGACTGTCACCTTTGGCAATGGGGGACCCCGCTGTGTCGTGGCCTGCTAGGCTGCTTGGCAGCTGCAACCCCGTGGCGCCTCAGCCGAGGCCTGGAACTTGGGAGCGGACAGCGTTACCCGCTGTGCTGGCTTCCGGTCGGGAACCACCTCCGCTTTGGCCGGGCGGACTGCCGAGGCCGTTGTCACCTGGGGCGTGGCCTCTTCTGGGATTGGTGGCGGGTCCAAGGTGGAACGGGGCACCTTCCGGGCGCTGGTCTGTCATGGAGTTGGCACGGGTGCCGGGGCGGTGACTGGCTGGCTGCTGGTGGCTTCTTCTGGCTGGTCCTCACAGGCCGACGGGACGGGCACTGCTGCCGGTGTTGGTAGCAGCGGACTGAGTGGGGCGTCAGCGGCAGGTGCGGGCGGTGAGGGAGGCAGCGTGGCTGTATGGATCTAGGTCCAGATAATCATCTCATTTTACTGGACTGTCCGTTGTATACTTGATTAGTTTCAAAGTCCACAGTGTCACGTTTGAATTTGACCTGGCACCGCCAGGTGGTCACAGAGGTACATTGCACCCTACATAACACCTTCCCACACAAGGGTTCCACCAGCCACAAAATCCTAGCCACCCCTCCTAGGGTAAGAAGGACACACCAGTGGGCAGGACCAGTTGGATTGGGAGTGCCCACCTAGGGGTCTTGAGGATCTGGGGGCGGGAACAAGTCAGAGGAGTTTAGAGATCAGTTTTGGAGATCAAGTGGAGAGGAGAGACAGTGACAGGCTGTCAGGAGGAAAGCTGAGACTTGTGAGGGTAGACAGGGTAGTGGCCCAGGTCTACTGGCTAGGTGGCAATCAGTGGACCGTGTCCACAGGCGATGGGAATACAGTTGTGGGAGATCCAGAGTGGACCGGGACAGGGTTGGAGCCTGCTGGTACCGACAGCTGTGATCCGGTCCGGAAACCGTGCACAGGCGGGGTACCTGGACCCTAGTTGGAAGATGGTTGCAAGCCCCTTCTCTAATTCACCAGGCCGGGAGCAGGTTTCAAGCCTAGCTCCATAAGTTTAGCCCAAATAGAGCGAACCGGCAGCCCACCGCGGGGAATAGGGTATCCGAATTCACCCACTGAAATCCCAAGGGTCAGTGTTCGCAGGCAACGGCTACTCAGGTACACAAGACACCGGGAGCAGATATCTCCCGTTCCACATGGGTTAAATCAACACAAGAAAAATTGCAGAGTGCTGGAGGAAGGGACATCGGTACACCAGCCCGGGTGTGCGACCCGAGTACACCCGGATGCAGAAGCCGGCCACTGACACCTTGGTTTACCAACGGACTTGTGTGAAATTATTCCACAGTGAGTACACCAGCACTCCCCGGTCCGGCCCGGTGCACCACCTCCGGCCTACATCCCTCCCTGTGTTCTGGACACTGAGCCCCAGGGCATCCACCCCTACCCACGGAGGGGTTAGCAACCAGCTGCCATTCCATCGCCCCGGGTGCCTCCCAACTGCAGCGGTGGTACTCCATATTACCACACACCGTGGGTGGCGTCACGAAGTACTTGCAGCAATCCCTTAAATATACGTTCCCTTTTTATTTGAGTGTCCGCACGACCCCCGGGTCTGGAAATCCCTCGAGCCACTGCGGGTCCGGATCCGAGCAACCCGGCTGCTACTGATGTGGGGGCGGTACAAAAGCAGTGATTGCATCCTCCAATTTGGACAAGTTAGTGTTAATCTTGCCTTTCAAAGTCCCCTATGTCTCATTAACTACCTCCTTCACTATCCAGTCACTATACTGCCCCTCAGTCTCACATTCCCCTCCTCAGCATACTGTGCCTCCACACTGTGCCCTCACTGGCCACCATGCTGCCCCTTCTCTATTCTGCTTATCCCCTCCACACTAACCAGTCTCTATACTATGTCCTCTCACATTTTTATCCACCAATACTGACCCCCTCACACTTTTCTTTCCCAATAATGTCCACTTACAATATTCTCTCACCATACTGCTGCCTCACACTTTCCAATGGTGCCCCCCTGATTGCTGTGCAGAGGCAAATGTGCCACTTGCCCCCCAAAGGTACACCCCTGTACAGTGTACAGAGGAATACATGACTAGTACACAATATACTGTGATACAGACACCAGATGTTATACAATATACGCATTATTATATACCATCTGATGTGTGTACACAGTATATCACACTACTCTGTACACTGGATGTGGTATACAATGTACACAGATATACAATATCCTACACTGATCACACCTGGACCTAGAGTACCTCACATATTCTATATGTAATATGGGCCATATAGTATAATCTGTGCTGTCCTGCAGGCTCAGATGTGATCTGTGCAGGATTCTGTGTAGTGATGTTTGTGCTCTCTGCTGGAGCTTAGTGTGAGTTATTGCAGGGGAGAGATGAGTCTGGAGCCGATGACCCGGCACTGACAGCCCGACCTGATCTGCAACAGTTCAGACTCCTGCAATAACTCACACCGATCCCCAGCAAAGTGGCCGCTGAGCTGACACTATGGAATCCCATCTGGAATTATCAGGAGGTGACCGGCATCCTGATACCTTGATACCTCCTCACTGCAGCCCTCCTGCCCAGTACCATGATGGATGACCTCATACTTACAATGATCCACTGAGCCCTCCGCTCCGGTCCTCCCACAAGCTCCTCTACAGCAGGAAGAAGTAGCATCTGGCGCGCAGTGACATCATCCTTGCAGACGCAGCCCACACAACGTGCAGTGGGTTTGTCTGCAGCACAGTGACGGCCCCATATTGAAATACTTTAAAGGTACAGTGCGGTCCTCAGGCGGCCCTGAATCACTGCTAGGGGACCGGCCTCTTGCTCCAAAGGCCATTCCGCCCCTGCCTGCTACGGCATGAGGCGTTAATAAATTGGCAGCCACACAGATGATGGTGGGGGCCCTCTCAGAAGCTCTAGTGGTGGGGGCCTGGAGCCCTGCTTGCCCCGCCTATAATCCGGCCCTGTGTATCAGTGCTGATATTTACCATATAGAGAGCTTAATGTTTGTAAAATCCCGTAAAGAGGAGATCCTCGTTAATGCCTTTGGGATATACCCAGTCTAATCTGAATATCCGGCTTGAGTCGCAACGTAGCAGGGTTGGTGTAACATCACCTCCTCTAATGGACACCGAAATTTATCTAGACCTACTGCATATGTATCTCTAATTTTACATTTGTGAAATAGGTGATAATGCATCGCCACCATTGAAATCTGTTGCTTAAGGCATTTGTCGGCCAGGGAGAGATTCGACAAATGCTGTTGAAGCCGCTTATGCAGCTCCTGGGTCTATTGGCCCACATATATGAGTGGACAGAGACAGATCAAGGTGTAAATTACATTTTTATATAAGCAGTTGATATTGTTACCCAGCACAAATTTTTGATGGTTGTTAGGTTGTACAAAGTTACGGGTGGCTGGCATGAAAGGACAAATTGAACAGCTACCACAGGCAAAGGATACTTTTAGTGTTTCACCTCTCTGCAGTCGTGCTGTGGGACGTGTAAAATGACTTTGACTGAGACAGTCTTTGAGGTTCCGAGCTATTCTGGCCAATAGTCTGGGTGTCGAAGGGACAATGTCCTTAAGTTTGGGTTCAGCGAAAAAGATGTTCCAGTTCTTGTTTAAGATTCTATGGAGATCCTGCCACTTGCTGTTGTACGTGGTACCAGATGAACGGTATTGTCAGGCCTTTTTCTCTTGGGACATAATAAGTCCACTCTCTCCATTTGCGCTGTCCGACTGAGCACCTTTCCAATGGTCCGTTTTGAATAGCCTCTATTTCTGAGCCGTCTTGCCAACATATCAGCTTGTGAATTGAAATCAGATGTATCACTACAATTTCTCTTAACTGGGATAATATGGCAGTACGGAATGCCCCTCTTAAGATGTTGTGGGTGCAAGCTAGAGAAATGGAGGAGGCTGTTGAGAGACGTGGGTTTACGGAACAATGTAGACCTGATCTTGTTTCCCTCTATGGATAGTTGTACTGTATGAGTTTTATTCTACTGTGGTGCCCATAAATGAGATGAGAACACTGTTGTACATGTTAGTGTACCGCCACGTGCTCGGCAGCTGAGCCTCTCGGATCCGGACCTTGAGTGGGTTGCTCGAGGGTCTCCGGACCCGGGGGTCTCGCAGTCACTTCAACTGAAAGGGGGGTTGTGGTTTGGGGACGTAGATGTACGGCCGGAGCCGTGTTAAGTTCGTGACGCCACCCATGGGATGTGGTGAAAGTGGACATCATCGCTGCAGTTACGGGGCACCCAGGGGAGATGTTTGGCAGCAAGTTGTTAACCCCTCCGTGGGCAGGGATGGTGGCCCCCGGGACCCGTTGGGGGTGTTTGGCAGTGCAGGGATATGGGCGACCAGAGGGTGCTGATGTACTCACTATTAGTAAACACACGAGTCTCTGGTAAACCAAGGTGATGGTGGTCGGTGCCCGCAGCCGGCTGCAGTCTGGTCCCCCACCCGGCTGGTGGTCTCTATCTTTCTCCCGCACCTGTGTTGGATGGTGGACTGCCTGTGCTTGCAACTTCAGGAGTCCGCTCCCAGCTTGTGGTCACCTAAGGAGCCCTTTGCCCGCAGACGCTGGCCCGTGGGATCTCTGAGCCATGGCGGTGGCCGGTTATGCCCCTCATTGGGCTGTTGCCTTCAGTCAGGACTTTGGGTGCGATAGGACCTCTAGTCATGGCCACAATCAGTTAATTAGCTAGCCCCCAGTAGCTTCTGGACCTAGCTTCATTGTCTGACTACCCCGCTTTGTGCTCCGGTTTCCCGGGTCGGTACCGGTGGGCTACAACCCTGTCCCGGTCCACCTTGGTTCCACCGAGCCGTCTTCCCGGCTCCTGCAGACGGAGACCGCTGTCTGCCTCCTAGCTAAAGGTACCAGGGCTCCTACCTTGGCACCTGCTCAAATTGGTTTCTCTCCTCTACTGGAGCTGCACACAGCTCCAGCCCACACACCTCTCCAACTTGAACTCTAGACTTGTTCTGTTTACTTTCCCACCTCAGGCTATCTGAACTCCTTGTTGGGCGCCTTCCAACCGCCTGGTTCCGCCCCCTGGTGTGTCCATCAAGCCCTGAGGGGGGTGACTAGGGTTTAAATGTTTGGCTGTATGTTACCTATGAGGAGAGGTGTAATGCGGGGCTCTAGCTGTGACTACCTGGCCCGGCCAGGGTGTCACATTAGCGTTGAGTTCTTCAATAAATTCATTGAATATCTCCCTGGCCAACAAACACCTTAAGCAGGGTAAACAGATTTCAACGGTGGTGATGCATTATTATAAATTTCACAAATGTAAAATTATAGATACATATGCAGTAGGTGTAGAACAAATTTCGGTGTCCATTAGAGGAGGTGATGTTTCACCAGTCCTGCTACGTTGTGAATCAAGAAGGATGTTCAGATTAGACTGTATGTATCCCAAAGGTATTAACGAGGATCTCCTCTTTATGGGACTTTAAAAACGTTAAGTTCTCTACATGGTAAATATAAGCACTGATATATAATGCTGGTGTAGTCTATTTAGACACAAAAGCATTTAACAGAGGTATTCACTTTTGTGGTATTCCTTTATTTGTGTGTACATGCACATCTTAGTCCATTTTGGTATACGGCTGAGTATAGGTCTGAAGTTGTCTCTTCTAAGGTTCACAAATAACTGTACTTACTGGACCCGATATTCTAAGGAAATTTAGTACGTGTATGCCTATTTTAGCTACCAGAAAAGATTTCTGAATGTAACACCCCTTTAATTTGCCGCTGGGGCAGGGTGTTCGGTAGTTCTCATCTTGATATGACGCAGTGCCTCCACCCAAATCTTGCTAGGAGCTCTAGTGGAATGCAGAAGGGTCTTTGTCTTCTGCTAGGGGTCGACTCGGGAAACCCCTGTCCACGCTCCGTACACACTCACAATAACTGAGGTTTGAAATCTTAACAGGTTTATCTGCAGGAGGATGAAAAATGGCAATTGCAGGGAAAAAGCAAATAAGAGTGAAAAGACAGGTAGTGTTATGCAGTATTCTATAAAAATGCAGGAGGGGCTCTTTGTAATAGACCTGAAGGTTAGGGGTAATGCTTCCTCTTTAACTACACCAAACACTCTGCTGGCTAATTGCAATCTACCAACTAACAGCTGCAGCCTCACAAATGACACAGTCCCAAATTGGGGCCCCAGTTGCCGCGGATGTTGGCACGCTTGCAGTACGTTGGTGCACTTAAAGTAATGAAGGCAGTATTTCCCCAGGGCTGGTCCTATACAAACTCCCAGTTAGTGCAGTCAAAAGTCCTCTCTAGCAAGGCCTTGTAATTTGCTCCAGCACACTTCTCAAACTGTAGAACTACAAGTCACAGCAATGTCCTACTCACTTCTGTCTGCAGCAGGTCTGTTCTCTCAGACTGTTCCACACTGGGGCGACTGGATTCAATGGCTTGCAGAGAATGGGTACAGCAGGCAAAATCCTTTTTCGGTGTGGTAAACTTGGAGGACAGCAGCTCCTACTAATAGTGCATCCTGTAGCTTTAGCACTCAGTCTCTCCTCACACAGAGTTGCAGCTTCACCCCTCCAAGATCAAAAAAAAAATCAAAATCAAATCTTTATTTTTATATAGCGCTAACATATTCCGCAGCGCTTTACATACATCAGGAACACTGTCCCCATTGGGGCTCACAATCTAAAGTCCCTATCTGTATGTCTTTCGAGTGTGGGAGGAAACCGGAGAACCCGGAGGAAACCCACGCAAACACGGGGAGAACAGATGGCTCAACTTCCTTCCACCCCTCTGTCCTGTTTCCGTCTCCCCAAGATTTGCAAGGCACCTTGGAAATTGTAGTATTCTCCAGTTCAACCAAAGAAGCAACATCTGTAGAGGTGAATGTGGGTGGAACTCTATAGATCTCTCCCAAAGCAGGTGTCACCTGAATAAGGGGCAAATATCTTCAGCACCTATTAAGTTTCATGTATGGGTTATTAATGCACATGTGTGCTATGTCCTACTATCTATATCTATTCTGGTGACAAGTATTCCTTGCAGTACAAAGTGGATTACATCACTTCTGGTCTGCGGAGCGCACATTGCGGTCCATTTGTTTCCCGGGTGAGCCATTATTGTGTGGTAATGTGACGCCCTTTCCAGCCAGGTAGTCACAGATAGGGCCCCGCATTACACCGTTTCCTAACAAGGTGACAGCAGCTAAACATATAAAACCCTAGTCACCCCCCTCAGAGCTTGATGGACACACCAGGGGGCAGAACCAGGTGGTTGGAAGACGCCCACCAACGAGTCTCAGACAGCCTGGTGCAGGGAAAGTTTAGTCAAGTCAAGAGGTGTCTGGGCTGGAGCTGTGTGCAGCTCCAGCAGAGGAAAGACCTAAACTGAACTGGTGCCAGGGTAGGAGCCCTGGTACTGCTGGCTAGGAGGAAGATGGAGGCCTCTGTCTGCAGGAGCCGGAAAGACGGCTCGGTGGAACCGTGGTGGACTGGGACTGGATAGTGGCCCGCCTTTACCTACCCGGAGAACTGACACGGAAACCGGAGCACAAAGGGGGGTACTCAGACCCTGAAGCTAGGTGCAGAAGCTACTGGGGGCTAGCTAATTAACTGATTGCGGCCAGGACTAGAGGTCCTGTCCCACCCAAAGTCCCGACTGAAGACAACAGCTCAACGAGGGAGTTAGAAAGCCACCGCCACGGCACAGAGATCCCACAGGCCAGCGTCTGCGGGCAAAGGGCTCCTCAGGCAACCAAAAGCCGGGAGCGGACTCCTGAAGTTGCAAGCGCAGGTAGTCCACCATCACAAACAGGTGCAGGAGAAAGGCAGAGACTACCAACCGGGTGGGGGACCAGACTGCGGCCGGCTGCGGGCACCGACCACCATCACCTTGGTTTACCAGAGACTCATGTGTTTACTAATCGTGTGTACATAAGTGCCCTCCGGCCGCCCATCTCCCTGCACCACCAAACACCCCAAACGGGTCCCGGGGCCACCATCCCTGCCCACGGAGGGGTTAACAACTTGCTGCCAAACATCTCCCCCAGGTGCCCCATAACTGCAGCGGTGGTGTCTACCTTCACCACATCCCGTGGGTGGCGTCACGAACTTAAACACAGCTCCGGTCGTACACATACGTCCCTAAACCGCAAACCCCTTTTTGATCGACGTGACCACAGGACCCCCGGGTCCGGAGACCCTCAAACCACCCACTGAAGGTCCGGATCCGAGCTGCTCAGCTGCCGAGCACGGGGCGGTATAGTAACTTGGAGATATGCCGGCCCCCATAATGGTTCCGGTATATGGAACACAATTGCGTGCAACCTAACTCTCGCGAGAATGGCAGACATATTTGTTCAGCTATTTGGAACACAGCTTGTGTTCCAAGGCAGCCATCTGCAAGCACATGTGAGATGCTGATGTTACACACGTTGTTCTCAGAAAAAGATATTGGGATCCCAGTCATGAGATATTAACTATTTGAAACTGTCAGCTGCATACAGGTAGGAACCATGTGGGAAAAATTTCCTGATTGATTCCCCTCCCCTCCATCCTCCCCACATATGTGCAGAATCATATTTATACCCCCCACTTGGTTTATTGTGGCATACCCCTGATGAAGCCAGGTCTGATGGCGTAACGCGTCGGGACTCTAGCTCCTTAATTGGTTACTCTTGTTCCTGGTGTCTAACCAAGAGGTGTTACTTTGTGTATGTTGTCCCATCACTTGACCCACTGCACAATGCATTAATTTTTGGGTATCATTATATGAGGTCTACAGGGGTCGTTGTTTTGATACGGCTGGACTTTGTTCCACAGTTTAGTTGACAACCTGCCATATGCTGCTGTATACCTTGGGTAGATATTTTAAATATGCTCATAGTTGTGTACCTATCTATACTGTTACGCCACAGACTAAATTCTATGGTCAAATTATATAGCCTTATTACAAGAGATGCAGGGAAGGTTGCTTCCTCTAATTGAGCCATTGCTCTAGTTTTAAATGGTTTTAATTGTGTTTTTTGCCACTGTATTTAATATATTTTCATGAACTTTGCACACCTATAGTCCATTAACGTCTACATATTTATAATTCAGGATTACTTTAGTGCCTCATATGTACCTCAGTCCTTTTGTTGGAATCATTATTGGATGCCATGTCGCGTGTGGAGAGCCCCTGAGGTGTGTAAACAATAGAGATCCCCCAGAAGTGACCCCATTTTGGAACCTAGACCCCTGAAGTGATTTATCTAAATGTTTGGTGAAAACTTTGAACTCCCGGGATCTTCTCAGAATTTTATAACGTTGATCCTTGAAAATAAAAAAATACAATTTTACCACAAAATTGTTAGTTCAGCCAGGTAGCCTTTTTTTTTTTTTTTTAACAAAGGTAACAGGTAAAAATGCACTATACATGTATTGTGCAATTTCTTCTCAGTATGCTGATACCTCATATGTGGTGGGTGGAAATCAACTGTTTGGGCTCAAAGCAGGGCTTGGATGGAAAGGAGCGCCATTTGACTGCAAAATTGGCTGTGACCCCATTTTGGAAACTAGATCCCTCAAGGATTTTACCTTAAGATAGAATATTAAAATCTACCTTTTATTGAATTACTATTTATAAATTATACTGGAGCATAAATAGACCACCAAAGTGCCATTTCAGTGCAAACAGATAATACCAAATTTCATACACAAATACATATACGAAAACCATGGATAAAAAGCGGTTTGGTCTCACCCAATCAGCGTTTGATGTCTCCCATTCCATGTATCCAAATGGAAGCTGTAAGACAGGTGCCAGTATATATTAACCCTGTCGTGCCCCTGTAACAACTAGGGCTTAGTGAATCTGGACTGTAATAGTCCGGATCCGCGCGGTTTCCGTGCTATATCTGTGCCGGACCTGGGCGCAGGATTCCGGGTTCATGATCCGGATTCGGCAATTAATAAAAATAAAAAAAACAGAAATAAATGAGACTTTCATACCTACCAAGACTCGGTGTCATGGCAGCACACTGCTTCCGGGTCGCGCTTTTACTTCCTGTACTGTGTGCACGCAATCACACAGCTTTCTGTGCTTTCCCCGCCCACACGCCGTCCTCTCATCTGTGATTGGTTGCAGGCTGACACACCCCCCAGTCAGTGACAGTCTCTGATAATGAATAATTTTGTAATGACTTGGTCTCCACCTTGTTGAGATTTACTACCTCCTTATTAGTCTCTTTTACAGTGCATTTACCTACAGAGTTTTGTCTCTCTTAAATGTATGTTTGATTAATGTATAATCAATAAATTTAGTGGCTCTTAGACTTCATTGTGTGGTTTCCACATATTTGAGCAGTCACAGTCTCTGCTGCGGTCACCGCTTATCGCAGCTCAGTAATAGGCTGCACTCAGAGCTGTCAGTCGTGCTCCATGGCTGCTCGCTCTGAGATGTAATCAAAAACTCACAGACTAATGGCAGAAAATATAAACTGCCCAAGGCCAAAAAGACTAATGCACTGCCAGGATGCAGCAAGACCTCCATTAAATGGAGACATCACAGGTGCAAAGGAAGATGGTAAAATTGCACACTTGTGGCTTGCATATGTCACTGTTCACACATGCAGGTACACAGTATCTGGCATGCAGCCTATTAGTTACGCCCATCACAGTAGATGCAATCGGGCTGCACCAGAACTAAATATGTGCTCCATGCATGGACAGTGAGTATAATATGCAAGGCCTAACATAAAGAGGCCTGGCTGCATCCTGTATAAAATATTCTGTGCAAAAGAATAAATAAATATATGAGGTATTGGTAGGTAATATGGCCATAGTACGGTAAGCCCACAATCCACGTCACGGATCCTCATTTTTGTGGGTCCCTACACTAATATATCATATGTATATACATAAAAAACACCAAAAAGAGGAATAAAAATCCTCCAGTAATTAAGCAAAAATTCACAGACTAATGGCAGAAGATGTAAACTGCCCAAGGCCAAAAAGACTAATGCACTGCCAGGATGCAGCAAGACCTCCATTAAATGGAGACATCACAGGTGCAAAGGAAGATGGTGAAATTGCACACTTGTGGCTTGCATAGGTCACTGTTCACACATGCAGGTACACAGTATCTGGTATGCAGCCTATTAGTTACGCCCATCACAATAGATGCAATCGGGTTGCACCAGTACTAAATATGTGCTCCATGCAGGGACAGTGAGTATAATATGCAAGGCCTAACATAAAGAGGCCTGGCTGCATCCTGTATAAAATATTCTGTGCAAAAGAATAAATAAATATATGAGGTATTGGTAGGTAATATGGCCATAGTACGGAAAGCCCGCAATCCACGTCACGGATCCTCATTTATGTGGGTCCCTACACTAATATATCATATGTATATACATAAAAAACACCAAAAAGAGGAATAAAAATCTTCCAGAAATTAAGCAAAAACTCACAGACTAATGGCAGAAGATGTAAACTGCCCAAGGCCAAAAAGACTAATGCACTGCCAGGATGCAGCAAGACCTCCATTAAATGGAGTCATCACAGGTGCAAAGGAAGATGGTAAAATTGCACACTTGTGGCTTGCATAGGTCACTGTCCACACATGCAGGTACACAGTATCTGGTATGCAGCCTATTAGTTACGCCCATCACAGTAGATGCAAGTGGGCTGCACCAGTACTAAATAAGGCTTAACGGAGCCCACAGCGGAGCCATGGGCAAAGTGACTCATGACTGACTTTGAAGGCCAATGAGGGGTTAACACTGGTTGCAGGGAAAGAAAGTGCGGGCTGCGGGGGTTCAGAAGTTTAAGGGGCTGGGAAAAGTGCTAGGGGTGGTCATTTGGGAATATAGGATCAGTAGAAGGGGTGGGTACTATCAGAACAGCATATGAAGCCAGCAGAAAAGGTCCTGTGCTCTCTTCACCTCGTCTCCTGCTGTGACTGTAATCATGATGATTTAAGAACTTCTGGAGCAGCTTCAGGGTGCTGCCAGCAGCGTGGATGGAGCTGCATCAGAGCACAGGTGCTGGAGATATTGGGAGGTTCGGCTGTGGGGGGTGCTGCAGAAGATCCACTTCACCATTGGGCACGCAGGGCGAGGGTGCCTGACAGTCTGCCACCAGGAGCAGCTCCTAAGGTCTCGGTGGTGCTGAAAGAGCCCCCTCCCCAGGGACCCTCCCTGTCCATCTCTCCATCCTGTTCTTTAGATGGAACAGGGGAGGAATCTTACAAGGCAGCCGGGACCTGCGGAGGTGGGCAGGGCCTCGGTGTATCACGTGACCGAGGCTCTGCATCATGCCTCTAGTGATCAGGGCTTCAACAAGATGGCGGTGGTCCTTCCCAGTGATATACCTGTTGGGGGGACTGCTTGTGGTGGGAGCAACTGGACATCCGGAGAAACACCCAGAGACAGAGGTCAGCGCGGATGGCGGCTTCAGGCTTGGGGTCAGAAAAGCAAAGGTCGACATCAAGGAAAAGGTCAGCGCAGAGGTCTTCATCGGGGAAAGAGGTCAGTGTGGAGGTCGTCATCGGGGAAAGAGGTTAGCGTGGAGGTCGTCATCGGGGAAAGAGGTCAGCGCGGAGGTCATCATCGGGGAAAGAGGTCAGCGCGGAGGTCGTCATCGGGGAAAGAGGTCAGCGCGGAGGTCATCATCGGGGAAAGAGGTCAGCGCGGAGGTCGTCATCGGGGAAAGAGGTCAGCGTGGAGGTCGTCATCGGGGAAAGAGGTCAGCGTGGAGGTCGTCATCGGGGAAAGATGTCAGCGCGGAGGTCGTCATCGGGGAATGAGGTCAGCGCGGAGGCCGTCATCGGGGAATGAGGTCAGCGCGGAGGTCGTCATCGGGGAATGAGGTCAGTGTGGAGGTCGTCATTGGGGAATGAGGTCAGCGCGGAGGTCGTCATCGGGGAATGAGGTCAGCGCGGAGATCGTCATCGTGGAATGAGGTCAGCGCAGAGGTCGTCATCGGGGAATGAGGTCAGCACGGAGGTAGTCATCGGGGAAAGAGGTCAGCATGGAGGTTGTTTTCAGTGAGGTGGTCAGTGCGTAGGTCATCATCTGGCTGGCGGTCAGCATGGAGGTCGTTTTCAGTGTGGTGGTCAATGCGTAGGTCATCATCTGGCTGGAGGTCAGCGTGGAGGTCATCATCGGGGAATGAGGTCAGCGTGGAGGTAGTCATCGGGGAAAGAGGTCAGCGCGGAGGTCGTCATTGGGGAATGAGGTCAGCGCGGAGGTCGTCATTGGGGAATGAGGTCAGCGCAGAGGTCGTCATCGGGGAATGAGGTCAGCGCAGAGGTAGTCATCGGGGAAAGAGGTCAGCGCGGAGGTTGTTTTCAGTGAGGTGGTCAGCGCGGAGGTCATCATCTGGCTGGAGGTCAGCATGGAGGTTGATTTCAGTGAGGTGGTCAGCGCGGAGGTCATCATCTGGCTGGAGGTCAGCGTGGAGGTTGTTTTCAGTGAGGTGGTCAGTGCGGAGGTCATCATCTGGCTGGCGGTCAGCGTGGAGGTTGTTTTCAGTGTGGTGGTCAGTGCGGAGGTCATCATCTGGCTGGAGGTCAGCGTGGAGGTCGTTTTCAGTTCGGTAATGGTTCTCGGGAAGGAGGTCGGTGCAGGGATCGGCATCTGGAAGGAGGTCAGCATTGAGGAGGAGGCTGTCGTCATCATGATGGAGGTCGCCTTTATGTTGGAGGTCAGCAGCACGGAGGGGCTCGTTTTCGCAGATGAGGTCCGTGTCGAGGAAGAGGTCGTCATCTAGAAGGGGATGATCCACGTCCTGGGAGGTCGTTCAACAGGTAGTCCGCTCCCTGGTGGTCCAGCTAGGTTTGAGCGCGGCGGCTTGCTGGGGTCTCCCTGGGCAAGCTGCTTAAGTGGCTTGAGTGCCTCAACATCCTGAGGAGAGTCATCGGCTGGAATCGGGCGTTCCGGCTGGTGGGTTCCATTCCCCCATTGCAGCCTGGTGAGTTTAATTCTATGTTCTGTGTGTGTTCATCTATTGCGATTTTCCTGGGTGGGTCTTTCATCAGGCCCAGGGGGAATGGTGACGGTCTCAGTTTTAGCATGTTGGGGGGCCTCTGTGGGGTCAGTTAGTAGGGTCTGCAGTATGTTAGGGTTTGGGAAGGAGTTGCCAGAACGTGTGAAACAGGCGAAGGATGGGTCAATGGGGTCCTCCGTTTCTGTTTTGGGTGCCGGGCATTGAGGCAGGTCGGTGTTAGGGCAGACAGAGAAGGGCGAGTTGTTAAACTTTCGATTTTGTCAACTGGCTTCAGGTGTTTGCCATTCTGCAAGCATCATAGGCACACAAAAAAAAAAAAAAGGGGAGGGGGCCCTGAGAATTGTGCAGGGGTGTTCTGCTACAAGGGAGGTTCATTGGTTTTGTGGCGATCACACCCGGTGTTGAAATGATGGGCAGTTCAGGCAGTGAAAGGATGGGTGACACTGCATAAGGCAAGATCAGAAAGCTCTGAGGGCCCGGTCACACGCGGGGATGGATCTGCGGCGGATCGGTGGTTGCGGTGAAATTGCGGACAATCAGTGCCAGGTTTGTGGCTGTCTACAGATGGAGCGGTGTTTCCGGGGTTTCGCTGCGGCCACGGATCTGCCGAGGATTTGTCTCTGTGTGTGACAGGGCCTTACGGCTCATTCAGAACCAGGGTTCAGGCTGCAGTGAGTTCTTTTCCCGGAGCACCTTGTTGCTTGTACCAGGCAGAATTAATTTGGGGGTGATACTGGAAAGGGGGGGTGAAGTCACTTTCTCGTCACATGCCATTCCTTTTAGTTTTTGTTTTGAATCATAATAATAATAATAGTAAATGTATATAAAATATAATAATAATTTGGGCGTGAGGTATAGTGCCGGTATTGGGCGGTTCAGTTTTTACTCATTTCTGGTTCTGGTGGTTTTCTTCGTTAGGGGTGGTGCATAAGAAGGAGCCAAATAAATTCCGGGTCACTTGGGAGTTGTCGTTTCTGACATGCCGTTCGTTGCCAGGGCGTCCTGACAGCATGCATTTGTTGGGTTGTTTTGGGATGGTTCATATTTTGTGGTCTGGTGTTTACTTATGGTTTGCCCTATTTTCTTGTGCCTATTGGAAGGGTTTCGTTCATTTCTAGAATGGGGGGTGGAAGTATGGCTGGGTTGCTGATGAAGAGTCTTACGTCAAAAAAAACAAACAAAAAACTTCTTGTACATGGGGCGGTCAGCTCTCCATTTTTTGCCATCTGTGCTAAGGGCTAGGGCATGGATAGTTCGGCAGTTTACCAAGAAAGAAAGAATGGCCCTGGCAATTGTCTGAACATCTTGGGAATCTCCATTGATTCTAGAAGGATGGAGAGCAGGGGAGGATTGAGTACAGGTTACGGGACAAGGAAGTGTGGCTTTCCTCACTGAAGTGCGCAAAGCGGGTTATATATTAAAAAAATAAATAAGTAAAATAAAATGCAGTGGCAGACCTTTGGTTGTTGCTGGGCATGCTTTAATTTGCTTTTGCATGTGCCCATAGCCAGAATTTTTCGGGTAGTGGGAAGGTGGCTATGCCGGGGGCAAGGCCCCCACGCTTTGTATACGGTTGCCGGAGGAACTCTTCAGCGACCTGGCAGTGGGGGCCAGTATAAATTTTCCTGGGTAGTTATAATGGCTGGTTGTTAGGGTTTTGGAGCTTGTGCCCTATTTTGATTGTGAACTTTTAATGTAGCGGCAGGTTGGGTCAGCAGGGCAAATGGGGGATGGACATAGAACCACGATCTTGGGTGGAGGCAGTGTTTTACCAGGAATTGGATTTTGTTGGAGTTTTTTCTTGGTAGTGGCCAGTTCCATGTGGGGGGACTACTTCAGCAATAAAAACATCAGTTTTCATTGCGTCAACAGGTGTTTTTGGCAACTAATTTTTGGTGTTTCTCCTCCGTTAACGGGGCTATGGAGGCACTTTGGGTTACGGTGCCTTTTTGCTTTAGCACGTAGATAGTGACAGTGCAGATACTAGGTGTTTGGAAATCAGCGTTAATGCTCTTTTTCAATTGTAGTGGCTCTTGGTGCCTGGCACTAGAGGCAGAGTCCACCAACTGCAAGTGGCCGGAGGAGCTGTGTGAGGTGGTATTTGGGCACTAGGCTTATTATGAATTACAGTATCCTTTGCTGGGGGTACTAGGTTAGCATATGAGGTGGATTGGTGAGGCAACGGGGATTGGAGTCAGGAATTCGGCACGGGGGAGTCTGAGGAGGATTTGGTAGGGACACTGCTGTGTTGGTTACGTAGGGTGTCGGCTGAAGGAAGGTCTGAGTCTGAGGTTAATATGGCTCAGACCACTTCGGGTTGTACGTTTCAATGTCTGGTTGATGTCATTAAACTGTTTAGTGCAATTTTTGAGGGGTTTGCGGGATGAGTCCTTTAACTGGACTGGTTAATTGCTTGGAACAGTGGGCACTGCCAAGACCAGTGAGTAATTCCCCCATTTGAGGTGAAGTGGTTTCGGCTAGTTGTTCTTAGTTGCTCTTTGGGGAATTAGGGGAATTGGTGGCTCCATCGTCAAGTGGAGGTGGCATGTTGAGTCAGGATGTTTTGGGGTTAACCTACCCCATGGAATGTTTGGTTGGAATGGTCAAACTGAATACATCTTAAATATATATTAAAAAAAAAGGGGGGGGGAGGTCAGGTTGTGAGCAGTAAAGAGGTTGATAAGGTGGTCGGTAGAGTGTTGCTGGGGGTATTTATTTTTGTTGGCTCAGGCCCATTGGTGGTCTTGGGCCTCAACCAAGGCAGAAAAGAGGGGGACTTCCTGCAAAAAAGTATAATTTAAAAAAAAGGAAAAATTTTTCCCCCCTGTGTTTTCTACATTCTCCTAGGCGGTGCAACACTGGTTGGATAATTGGGTCACTGTTCTGAATTGGGGGGGTTGCTGGCAGATGAGAGGAGGAATGAGTGCCAGCGGGGTTGGTTGAGAGATCACGTTCTAGTGCTTTGGGCTCTGGTTCCAGGTATGAGTGGTCTAAAGTAGCACTGGATTTTCACCGTTTTAAGGTTGGATCATGCCCCCGATGTGCTGGTGTTGCACACGGGTGAAAATGATGTGGGGATATCCCCCTGTGGGGATTAAATTGGCGTTATTTGCCAAGGTTTACTGCAGCTATGCTCCACCTCCCTGAGAGGTGAAGATGGTGCGGTCAGATATTGTGCCTACAAAACCTTACTGGGGTCCGGTCGATAGAGGGGATCGACAGCACTGAAATTAAGGTGGATAGGGCAGTGGGGAGTTTCTTGGCTTGGAACGGACAGGTCTGCACAGTGGATGCAGCTGTGGTTAGCAGGTGTTCAGGAAGGTGGAGCAAGCGCTTTGTTTGGTTGGGTGACTCGCATTATGAGGTCTCAGGTAATGCTCGTGGTGGCAGTAGTGAGGTGGGGTTCTTGGAGTTGGTGGTAAAATGGTGGGGGGGGGTTGTACATCAGGTGGATGGTAACCCCCCTTCTTTTATTTGGAATGGTAATTACCTGGCAGACTTTGGGGCTCTCCAGGGTGGGGTCCCCTGGGAGTCGGTGTTAGGGAAATGGTTTTCCGGTCATGGTGTCCCTGAGCTTGTGGTCGTTTGCGGCTGGGGACAACTCTGGATGGTTTATCAATTTTATGGGAATGTCCACCAGGTTTTGGAGCTCCAAGAACCCTCCTCGCTTTAAAGAAAGGTATTTATTTAATGTCATGTTTGTGTAATAAAGGCCGATTTGGCCAAATTATCCAAGCGGGTGTCATGTCTTCATTGGAGGGGGAATCTGTGGGATGAAGGGGTTAGTGCATTGCGGGAAGGAAGCATCTACAATAATACAGTCATGTGCTCCATGCAGGGACAGTGAGTATAATATGTAAGGCCTAACAGAAAGAGGCCTGGCTGCATCCTGTATAAAATATTCTGTGCAAAAGTATAAATAAATATATGAGGTATTGGTAGGTAATATGGCCATAGTATGGAAAGCCCACAATCCACAGCATGGATCCTCATTTTTGTGGGTCCCTGCACTAATATATCATATGTATATACATAAAAAACACCAAAAAGAGGAATAAAAATCCTCCAGAAATCACTCTGAGATGTAGCAGTGCTGGATGTGTCACCTTGGGACGTCGTGTGGATTATACCGGAGCTGGAGGGGTGTGTTAGTGTTAATAAAATGGTGAAGGAGGGGGCATTTGTATTTTATTCCAAATAAAGGATTTTTCTCTGCGTCTGTGTTTATTTACATTCACTTACAGGTTTGTGTGATGCAGGTATCTGATAGACGCCTGTGCCATTACAAACCTAGGGTTTAGTAGCAGCTGTATGCCGCAATTAACCCCTGCTATTACCCTGATTGCCACCGCACCAGGGCAATTTTGATTAGACGATATCGCTCCAGAATTGTCGCATCTAATAGATGCGGCAATACAGGGCGGCTGCGGGCTGAGAATATACCAGCCCCCAGCCGGCTTTATCATGGCTGGGAATGAAAATTAGGGGGAGCTGCACGTCGGAGTTTTTTAAATTATTTATTTAAATAAAAAAAAAAGCCACATGCGGAGTCACACATGCGAGGGACTCGCGTGAGTCTGCCATGACATCACTCGGCAAAGCCTCGCACATGTGACTGGATACACAGCACAGATACAGCCTGACAGCTGGGTCTGCAGCCGCGGGCTGTGCTGGCGATTGCTTATTTTTTACCACCATGCTGACCGGCAGACACTTGCACTGCTTTCCCCGCCCACCGGCCATCCTGGTGCTTGTGATTGGTTGCAGTCAGCTGACACGCTGACACTCAGGGTGGGGGCGCGTCTAGCTGCAACCAATTACACACACCAGTGGGCGGGGAAAACAATGAATATTGAATTGTCGGTTCCGAAAGGGAATAGCGTGACCCGGAAGGTGTGTGCCGCCATGACAGCGCCTCGGTGAGTATGCCGCACTTGCTCTTATCCCCCTAGCCCCTCCACAAATGTTTTTAACCTCGTCTCCATTGACTTATATGGGCACCGGATTCTGGAGCGAATCAGACTTTTTTTTTAAAATCTGGCAGTGATCCGCCGGTACCGGATTTTTGGGCGTTCGATCAGCTTTAGTAACAACTCCTGCCCTAACAAGGGCAGTCATCAAGTGTAGAAAAATTACCCCAATGTAACCCTCCCTTCGTATTTCCTCTCCAATAATTTAAATTCCTCAGGGGAGCAAATATAAGGGGATAGAAAAAGGGGACTATATAAAGTCTGCAGTGGCAGAAAGTTGGCTCCGCAAGTGTATGCCTAAACCTCCCGTAGTAGATTCCATGTGAAACTCACCACATTTAAACTGACCGCTCATTCTGATTTCGTCTGTGATCACGTCCGGGTTCCCAAGTCCGATACTAATTAACTGCGCATGCGCTATGTAATCCATATCCGTACTTCGTACAGCTAGTTTCCTGTTTGCCTACAGCAAGATGGTTGCTCCCATTCAGCATTAGTAAGTTGCACATGCGTTATGTAATCCATGTTCGTACTGCATGCAACGGATTTCTTGTTTGCATATGTGCCGCCCCCGTGCCAGTAGCCAGGCTGCTCGGATCCGGATCCGCAGTGTGGCTTGAGGGGTCTCCGGACCCGGGGGTCTCGCGGACACTTCGAATAAAGAGGTTTTTTTTTATATATGTGGGAATTTAGTTGTAGTCTGTAATGCCACCCACTGTGGGTGGTAAAACGGGGTACCACCGCTGCTAGTAGGGAGCACTCGGGGGCGCCAGGGCATCACACATACAGCAACAGGGCTACTCCCATCTGCAGTCCCTAATTGTATATTAGCGTAAGCGTTGTGACGGGAAATTAAGTGGCGGTAAATGAAGCGTATTACCAATTATCATACACTCCCCCGCAATATGGGTGTGTCCCCCGACACATCCTTTGTTACCGGACAGCCCAATGCGTAGACGCATACGGTTATTAAACACTCCTAGTGCCCATCAATCTAACTGCATTAACATATGTACACAAACTAAGAGTACCTAGGATGAATTACTGATAGGTGTATTAACAATGTAAATCCCGTATGTAACAAGGGCATCTCAATATTTTATATATAGTCAGTAGGGATGAGCGATCCACTATTCGGTATCTGACGGATAACAGGCTATTCGCACCATTCGGTATCCGACGGATAAAATAACATCCGCTCCAATACTTTTATTTTAATTTCTGACTTCCTGGCGCCTGTTTTCCAGCCAATAAATACATCTGATGTTGCTTGCCCTCACAGTTACGCCGCAGACATCTTTGTTGTGGTGTTACTGTGATTGGCTTTTCCGCACAGCGTCGTAGGGGCTATATAAGCCAGCGGCCATTTGTGAATGCGCAGTGATAGGGAGCTGGTGGTGTAGATAGACTGTATTATGTGCGGGAGAGCATTGGTAGATCCAACTAATAAATAGTCCTTGTAAGGGCTGAACACAGTGTCCAGTAGCTGCTAGCAGCTCCAGAAATCGATTTTTTGACAAACAGAACGCAGGGCTTTTGGTCTCTCTGTCTATCGGTCTCTCCTTCTCCCCCCTCTCTCTCATACTCACTAATCACTGACCAATCACCTGCATGGCGCTGCACGGCTGTCACACTGCTCTGGCGGCTTCTCCCACTTTTGAAAATGCTAGCTACTCATTATTCCATCTCGTATTCCCTGCTTCCCCCGCCCATCGGTGCCTATGATTGGCTGCATTCAGACATGTCCCCACGCTGAGTGACAGCTGTCTCACTGTAACCAATCACAGTCGCTGGTGGGCGGGTCTATGTAGTGCAGTAAAGTAAATAAATATATCGTTTTAAAAAAACTGTGTGCGGTTCCCCCCAATTTTGATACCCGCCAAGATAAAGCCACACGGCTGAAGGCTGGTATTCTCAGGATAGGGAGCCCCACATTATGGAGAGCCCCCAGCCTAAAAATATCAGCCAGCAGCCGCCCGGAATTGCCGCATCCATTAGATGCGACAGTCCCGGGACTCTACCCGACTCATCCCGAATTGCCCTGGTGCTGTGGCAATCGAGGTAATAAGGAGTTAATGGCAGCCCATAGCTGCCACTAAGTCCTAGGTTAATCAAGGCAGGCGTCTATGAGACACCCTCAATGATTAACCTGTAAGTGAAAATAAATAAACACATACTGTACCCCCAAAAAAATCCTTTATTTGGAATAAAAGTCAAAAAACCCCCACCCTTTTTCACCACTTTATTAAAATCCCCAAATACACCTCCAGGTCCGGCATAATTCACACGAGGTCCCACGACGCATCCAGCTCTGCTACATAAAGCTGACAGGAGCGGCCGTAGAACACCGCCGATCTCTGTCAACTCCACGCAGCAACTGAAGTGAGTCGCACGATCAACGGTGACGTCACTTAGGTTACCCGCAGCCACAGGTCTCAGGTGGAGGACTGCAGCTGGCCGCGGGTAACCTGAGTGACGGCACCGCTGATCGCGCAGCTCACTTCAGTCACTCAGGGGATTTGCGGTCACTGGTGAGTCCAAAAAATGCGGCACACTTTTTGTGCCATATTCCGTGACCCATAGCGATTTAATTATTCAGAATCTATGGTGATGGCATAATAAACTTATTATGTCTCGAGCTGACGAGCTGACGTTTTTAATTATACCATTTTTGTGTAGATGCTACATTTTGATCACCTGCATTTTGCGCAAAATTTGCGGCGACCAAAAAATGTAATTTTGGCGTTTGGATTTTTTTTGCTGCTACACCATTTGCCGAGCACGTTAATTGATTTTATATTTTGATAGATCGGGCATTTCTGAACGTGGAGATACCAAATGTATATTTTTTATTTTTTTAACCCTTTAATTTTCAATGGGGTGAAAAGGGGTGTGATTTGAACTTTTAGGCTTATTATTTTACTTTTTTTTTTATTTTACTAGACCACCTAGGGGACTATAAGAATCATAAAGTGATGGCATATCCTGGAAAAATGACAATTTTAAAAAAGAGGAGACTAACCCTTACCATTTATTTTAAAGTTCCTTCATGCATTTAAAGAAGCTTAATTTTATCACTACATCCAAAAACATATCTATGATTTAGAAATGTATGAAAATTATAAAATTGCTAGTCATTAAAATCTCAACAGTTTTTTACAGGTATCAAACTGGCAATATACAAGACTCAATACCAAGATCATAACATAAAAGAGATGGATGAAAATGAAAATGAGGAGATCCTGAAAAGAATGATGAATCTGACATCAAGAAGGATGCCATATATAACATTGAAAGACGAGTACAGTGTAATCAAGAGACTGGGCAGTGGCACATATGGGTGTGTAATACTAGTCGAGCATAAATTACAAGGTAAGAAAATAAACTAGCTAATGATAAATGGCACAATATGTTTTTTAATTACGTGTCAGCAAGAAACATATATTTAATATTTTTAGTACTGTTTTTATTCCACATGTTTAGAACATTGTTTTGGCCAATCAGAATCATGAATTAATAATGCATTATCCTTTATTTTATATGTGGCATCCCTGATGCTTCAGTCGCCACAGAGTATTGCACCCAATATTAGGTGTAATGCTACACCCGGTTCCTGAGGAGGTCAGTCTCGGTTTCACCACATTACTCACTGAAATACACACCAGGTTTCCCTGTTGCCACTGGAGACTGGGCTAGGGTCAGGTAATAAAGGGGTTGCCAACAGAGGGGCATTTACAGAATGCCCTCAACAGGGGCCCCAGTCCCACTAGCTTAGGACCTGGGAGGGGGGAGGTGCAGCCAGCAGGAGGAGTTTGGAGTCACACAACAGTTAACATAACTAGTGAGCCAACACAGCAGTTAGAGAGTTCTCTAGCAGGAGAGCAAGGGAGCAGTTGCATCTACAGGTGGTCTGGTGGGAAGAAAGAGAAGTTCACCATGGTTGCCGCAGGGAGAGTGATCTCTACTCTCCATGGAACCGACGCCACGCAAGGCAGCAGGACCCTAGGGAAGATCATACTTCCCATTCTTTTTCTAGAATCTGCCTGGACGGGGAAAGTTTCAAGCTTCCTTGACCACACAGCGCCTGACAGCAAAGTGCCATATAGGATCCGGGAACTCGCTTCAAGTCAGACCCCACATCGGAACCGCGGCACCTGAATATAGGGACAAGAGTACATCTCGTGAAACCCAGGGTCCCCTCATAGCTTCAAGCCAGGGGATCCACAGACAGGCGTTACAAGGAGAAACCCATTGAACACCAAGCCGGACTGATCTCTAAAGGGATTCAGGTTCAGTGGTGCTCATTATAGCAAGTGACCGGTATTAACTGGGTGAGTGGCATCATGCAAAAAGTGAGTAAACAACCTGGAACCACAGCCATAGACTCTGACTCTTTACTACCTGTACTGCCGCTCCCCGCCACCATTACTACTCCCCTCATCATCCTCTCCGGGGCCCGTTCTACCTGTGGAGAACAATACTATCCCTGGCTGCTACTACCATTTGCCCTGGAAGACAGTGACAGCAGCGGTGGCCTATTCCCTACCCACATACCACAGGTGGCATCACAACAAACATCTCATTACCACCCCCATCAACTCTCCCCTGCCATCCTCTGTATGCCTTGGGGCAACTAAGCCGGGCTAGGTCATCCGTGACGACGACAGTCGACGGCGATGAGTAGGTTAAACGCAAATTCCCCGTGGGGTGCTACATTTGAACAGGATACCGTGCCCAGCCAAAAACCTGGATACTGTGCGACTTATTGGACTGTATACTTTGCTTAAAAAGGACAGTTGCTATTACTTGTACAGTGCAGGAAAAAGAAGGGGCGTGTCATCATGGGCGGTACTCGCAAAGAGCGTGAAAAGCATGGGAGGAGCCCAGAAAGAGCGCCACAATGAGCCCCACTGCCAGCAACTGACAAGAAACCATGTGCCTGCAAGGACATGTACACTGAGGAGAAAGATTAAACCATCCCTGTTGCTGGACCCGCAGCAATGGCATAAGCACAAACTTCAATGTTACCTTTTTCTCTGCCATACCTTCCAGGGGCAACGTGGCTCCCCCAGTATTCCGGGGAGGCATATACCCTGGCTAATTTCAAGGAGAGACTTCATGTACCAGGTATACCATATCATGTTCTTGTACCAGGTATACCATCTGACAGAAAGACAGTGTCCTCATTGGTCAATTGACTGGGGCAGCTCGATGTGAAGTCAAATCCTGGCCAGAGACTGATAAAAGAGTGTCAAAGGACATTTTTGCCAAACTAAAGAAAACCTTTGAAACCCGTACAGCATCTCAGATAAAAATGCGGTTCTATGCAAGCAAAAGGTACAAGAAAGTATTCGGGACTATGCTTTAAATATGCAGGAGGCACTAAAAGCAGTTCAGCAGGTAGACCCGGAGGAGATGAAAGATGTGAACCGTCTGCTGACTGACCAGTTCATCGAGGGGCTCCTGTCTGATAACCATAGGACCAAAATGTGCCTCATGTCCATGCAGAACCCTGATCTCAGCTTCGCAGAGTTCAAAGACCGGGCTATCAAAGCACTGCGAGAAATGGAATGCGGCGGCATTGTGCTAAAGCCACCTGGATTGTTCACAACTACCTCAGTGCAAGTGGGAGCCAAGGAGCAGTCTGCAAGTGGAAACTCCAATGACCAACTGTGGCTCCGCATGTTGGAACTGACCAAAGGTATGGCTACTTTGATCAAAATTGCGCAATGCCGGTAGGAGACTCAGCCACCCGTAATCATTGAACTGGCTTACAGTGCTGATGACCTCCTCTGATGGCAGCGCACGAGAGTCCCACTGCCACCAATACCTGATCGTTTTGATGCTAATGGTCAGCTGATCTACTAACGCTGCAATAAGGTTGGACACTTTGCCCGTGGGTGTGCAGCAAATATCTAGAGCTAGGGGGTTGGGACCAGCCCTCTGGCACCACCAGCAGCCAAGAAAAAGTAACTGTTTTCTTCAACATTTTTCTTTAATGTTTCCCTTTCTCATTCTTTCTTTCTTTTCTTTCCTACGTAAAAGTTGATATTAATTGCATAATGTTACTGCTGACTGGTAACTGCTGAGAATGTTTACATGAACATGTTTTATATGCTGACAGGAATGTTTTAAATGCCTGAAGGTTGCACTAGTTTTAAAATAACAATGGTTTATGACAATGCATGCTGCTATAACCAATACTTGAAAATGTTTGACACTGTTTTTGATACTTTTGCTATTTGAAATGCTTTGATAATGCTTTTACCTTGCAAATGTTTTGATACTGCTTTAGAAAATGCTACCAGTGTAGAGTTGATATGTTTGTAACGTTCATTGATGGTGCCTCCCATAAAGGGAAGAATGTTATGTGTTTAATGCATGTACAAAATGCGGTATATCAACTTTAAAATGCTGCGGCCCGGGAGTGCCGTTATTTGCTGTGAGGGAGTGTGGTGCTCCTGAGTCTTCAGTCGCCACAGAGTATTGTACCCAACAATGGGTGTAATGCTAAACCCGGTTCTTGAGGAGGTCAGTCCCGGTTTCACCACATTACCCACTCAAATACACACCAGGTTGCCCTGTTCCCACTGGGGACTGGGCTAGGGTCGGGTAATAAAGGGGTCGCCAACAAAGTGGAACTTACAGGATGCCCTCAACAGGGGCCCCAGTCCCACTAGCTTAGGACCTGGGTGGGAGAGGTGCAGCCAGCAGGTGAGTTTGGAGTCACACAACAGTTAATATAACTAGTGAGCCAACATAGCAGTTAGAGAGTTCTCACGCAGGAGAGCTACGGAGCAGTCGCATCTACAAGTGCTCCAGACAGAATGAGTAGAAGTTCACTACGGTTGCCATGGGGAGAGTGATCTCTGCTCCTCACTGAACTGATGCCACACAGGGCGGCAGGACCCTAGGGAAGATCATACTTCACGTTGATTTTCTAGAATCTGCCTGGACGGGGAAAGTTTCAAGCTTCCCTGGCCACACGTCGCCCGACAGCACAGTGCCATATAAGATCCGGGGACTCGCTTCAAGCCGGACCCCACATCGGAACCGCGGCACCTGCATATAGGGACAAGAGTACATCTCGTGAAACCCAGGATCCTCTCATAGCTTCAAGCTAAGGGATCCACAGATAGGCATTACAAGGAGAAACCCACCGAACACCAAACCGGTCTGATCTCTAAAGGGATTTGCATTCAGTGGACCCCATGATAGCAAGTGACCGGTATTACCTGGGTGAGTGACATCATGCAAAAAGTGAGTAAACAACCTGGAACCGCAGCCATAGACTCTGACTTTTTACTACCCGTACTGCCGCTTCCCGCCGCCATTACTACTCCGCTCATCATCCTTCCCGGGGCTCGCTCTTCCTGTGGAGAACGATACCATCCCTGGCTGCTACTACCATCTGCCCTGGAGGATAGCAACAGCAGCAGCGGGCCATTCCCTGGCCGTATAGCACAGGTGGTGTCATGACAGGTGGTGTCATGGTGTCTCCTCACTATCACCCCCATCAACTCTCCCCTGTCATCTTCTGTATGCCTCGGGGCAACAAAGCCGTGCCAGGCTGCCCATGACGTCGACAGTCGACGGCATGGCGACGAGTAGGTTAAACGTACCTGCCAGGTGGGGTGCTACATATACATTTGTGATTCTTTAGTGTATTTAAACCATTTAAGATTAAGAAACATAAGAAGTCTCAAAAATGTGCTATTTCTCATTATCTTTTCAGTTAGTCACTTTCCCTTTCCAGCTCTATGATCCACTTTTACATCATGGCGCAAGTATGGGTGCAAGTATGGGTGCAAGAAGCCTGCTCAATATACCTGCCAGCCTGATGCTGTTCTCAAGTCCGTGTATTTTTGCAGATCTAATGGTCCATGCCAAAATATAGAGGCATGCCCAATTTTAGCCCTTGCTCATATTAGTTTAAATCTGATGAGTATGTGAGAAACTCTCGCATTGCACTTGGACCAATGTTAGTCAATCAGGCAGAGCAGGTTATCAAGTTTTTCCTCAGCTGTAATTGGACTGAGGAAAAAATTGCAGCATGCAGCAATTGGCAGCGTGTCTCAGATAACTTGCCCCCATAAAAATCTATGGGTCAGTGTGAATCATCAGACTACACTGGGATGTCATTGGTAAAGATGAGCGATCTTGATCTGAAAAGATCGGAAAATTAAAAAATCGTACAATCCTTGGCAGGATCAGGTTGGGATCAAAAAACTGAACATTTGACCAAAAAGGTGGCAATTTTCAGTTTGGATCAGTACATGTTCAGTTTTCAGAAACCATCCTCTCCTGGCCCCATCACAGCCATGCCAAGTATTGGCATGGCTGTGATTGGCCAGGGAAATCAATATAAAAAAAGGAAGTCAAAGTAGGACATACTTACCGAGTCTCCTCGTGGCTGCAGCACTACTTCCTGGACTACTAATTATCCCTTATACATATTCAATGCTTTCCCCAACCACTGGTGTCTCTGATTGGCTGCAGACAGACCGCGCCCCCACCCTCTCTGACAGCATTATACTGGTGTAAAAAAAAAATTAATTAAAAAATGCTGTGCGGTTCCCCTATATATTAAAACCAGCACAGATAAAGCCCACGGCTACAGGCTGCAGCCCCCAGCTGTGCACTCATTATGGCTGTGTAACAAAGTAAGAAGAACCATATGCAGCTTTTTTAAAAAAAATAATTTAAACAAATAATTTTAAAAAATGGTGTGCGATCCCCCTTTAGCTTTGATACCCAGCCAAGATAAAGCCCAACAGCTGGAGATTTATATTCTAATGCTGGGGAGGCCCATGGTTATTAACTCCCCACAGCCCTAAAATAGAAACCTGCAGCCACTCAGGATTGTCACATCAATTCGATGTGACAATCCCAGAACTTTACCCAGCTCTTTCCGATTGCCCTGGTTTAGTGGCAATTGGGGTAATAAGGGGTTAATTACAGTTCACAGCTGCCACTAAGCCCTAGATTAGTAATGGGAGGCGTCTATGAGGCCCTTCCCATTACTAATCTGTAAGTGAAAAGCAATAAATATAAACACTAGTCTGGCTGCAGAAAGGGACCCCGGTGAGCGGTGAAAGCAGTGAATATGTATGAGGGATAATTTGCAGCCCAGGAACTAGCATTAGAGCCATGGGGAGACTCGGTAAGTATGCCTCCTTTATTCCTTTCTTATTTTTTTTCTTTTGTAGCCTTCCCTACACCATTTTATAACACATATGTTTTACCTCCCATGAAATTCAATGGGTTTGGCTAGGATTGTTAATCTGATCGGCAAACCCAGGCGGGCTTGGCGATCCCGACCAATCCGATCCTTGGCAAGATCGCTCATTTCTAGCTATCAGTGCAGTCTGAAATACGCAGTGACAGACAAATGAAAAGATGGAAAAATGAACCTCTCTTAGTCATGGATCATTCCAGCCAATGCAAGTTTATAGATCCATAAAAATATCTGATAGCACTCAAATGCCATTCATGTGCCATCTGTTTCTCGCTAACTGATGAGAAGCTTGAGAAACCTCCTTCATTTTTTTTTTTTAATTTTTCTCATGTGAGAAAAAATGATGAAACACACATGATAAAAACTGACACATTATCACAATGAGTATGGGATAGTGAGGTATTGGGGTGCCTAAACTGATCCTCACGCTAGGGGGCCTTATGTTATGTCTAGCCTTAGGGATACTCTTGATGGTCAAGAGGCCTGAGTCCATTTCCTGGCCCTGCTCCTGACCAGTCCTGATCTGATTCGCCCTCCCCCCAAGAGAGGGATGTAACAGGAGTGTGTTGAAACCCACAAATATAAACAGACAAGGGAAAACCAAAACTCTGTCACAAAGCACGCACACACAAAGGTAAAGACAGTAAGAGATGCAGGACCAACATAGAATAAACTATAGCTCGAATGAGTAAAATGATTCAACCAGCATAAATAGAAAGGGAGCAGATGTGATAGGTCTCCCCACAATTAAAGAAGCAAGCAGACTAGTAAAGTTTAACTCTTTCTAGCCTGCCAATGAATCAGCAACCAGCAGGTCAACACCAGTGTCTGCCTGTGTTGATCCTAGCGTTCAAGGAGATATATAGAAGGGGTTAACGCCGCGCATCAGCCAACATGAAACTGAAGAGAAGTTGATGAAGGATAACTTTCTTTTTATTTCATCGGTCTACGCGTTTCGAGGTTAGGGACCTCTTCCTCAGGACCAGGTACATCAACAAAAAGCATGATATAGATCCAAACAGAAGGTTTATATTAAAGAGGTGTGATGTGAAGACCGCCTCCTGATAAAAAAATCAACGGGCCGGTCCTCTGAATACATTACATAGCAAAAAAACATAGTGCAATAAAATAACAAAATGAACACTCATATGCATTAATATACACAAGTATAACATATATGTATCCAAACATTGTCAATATAGACATGCATGAAAAAAATAGGAAGTTCCTTTTTATATAAATTATTTGCAAAATAATGTATACCTCTCCAGAGGCTAGAACCTCTAAATGTGCTGAAAAATTCATTCGGAATATGGTGGCACCTAGTAGACTTAGGACCACCACGAGTCTTAACAAAAAAGTGGGAGTTTAACCAATGGGTTCATTTAAGTGTCTATCTAATAAATGTCTATGTTGTCGTTCCATCACGCACAACAGAAAGATGTTTGGCCCTGTGGGAGAACCAGAGCTCTTCGCTATAAAGGGACATTTCACATGTCAATCGGATTTTGTAGTGTACCTAATTGACTGTGTATGCGGGAAACAATATGTGGGTAGAACTATACAGGCGTTACATAATAGATTAAATTCACATAGACATAACATAAAAAAGGGTTTCCTTCTACATGGGCTTTCTCGTCACTGTACTATTTTACATGATAAGAAGGCTAATTTTACTATTACCCCTATAGAACATATTTCTCTTGATGTCCCTAATAGACATGAGATGCTAAGTAAAAAAGAAACGTTCTGGATTTACAAGTTAAATACATTGAAACCAACGGTGCTTAATGAAGTCACTGACTTGTTTTACTAAAAATACCTTCTTATTAATTTTAAGAATATATATTTTACACATATATATTTATACTCTTTTTTTAGTCCTATTTTAGCCCCATTTATCTATTTATTAATAATAGTAAACATCGTCCTTTTATTATATTTTAATATATTTTAATATATTAATACATGTTTTTTTCACTGTTTTCCCATTTTCATCTTTGTCTTATGTGTTTTTGTGGGTTCTGCGGTGTTACACACTGCATTTTTGGTATAATTTTAGTCACTTATGAATTCATTTAGCCTTTGAATACTCTGTATGGAAGTGTGCACAAATACCACCTTGTAACGCATGCGTACTGTCTTTCTTCCCACGGTGTGTACTAATATGTTCTCCAGTTACCTTTTAGTGCATGCGTACACCCTTTTTCCCCACGGTCTAAACTCATGTGACCCCTGCGCTTCAATGCAGTTCCTGCTCCTGAGCTTTTAGCACAGTTTACTGAGTTATACATTTTCAATACTAGATAAACATTTTAATATTATATATAACAAAAGTTTTTTAGTATATTTCCATTTATAGTAAAGTTTTTTTAACTTATTTTAGTACATTTATAAATAATTATTTTTCCGGTCTACACAACACAGTTACATCATTCTTCTGATGATGTTGGTTTCATAGTTTCATAGTTTTTAAGGTTGAAGGGAGACTCTAAGTCCATCTAGTTCAACCCGTAGCCTAACATGTTGATCCAGAGGAAGGCAAAAAAAACCCAATGTGTCAAATAAGCCCCAATGGGGAAAAAAATTCCTTCCTGACTCCACATACGGCAATCAGACTAGTTCCCTGGATCAACACCCTGTCATAAAATCCAATATACATAACTGGTAATATTATATTTTTCAATTAATGCGATCAGGCTCTGCTTAAATTTTACTTGTGAATCCCTCAATACAACATCATACGGCAGAGAGCTCCATAGTCTCACTGCTCGTACAGTAAAGAATCCTCATCTGTGATTATGATTATACATTCTTTCCTCAAGACGTAGCGGATGCCCCTGTGTTCCAGTCGCAGGCCTAGGTGTAAAGAGATCTTTGGAAAGGTCTCTGTACTGTCCCCTCATATATTTATACATTGTGATTAGATCCCCCTAAGCCTTTGTTTTTCCTAACTAACTAACCCCAAGTTTAATAACCTGTCTTGGTGTTGCAGCCCACCCATGGTGATATAGAGATTTTTTCTTTTATATATAATAATACGAAATTGTTTATTTTTTGCACTGCTTAATTATTCACTATTAATTTAATACCGTTCATGCCACATAGATTGCAATTTTTTTATTTTTTTGATTTACTTATTTTCACAATAACACACATTGAGGACTGATTCACATGGTGCTTATCGCTAGGACAGCACTAGCTCCCATGTTTCAGACTCTCTCTTCATGGCATAAGTTCTAGTCACTCTTTCAGGAAGCTATCTCACAGAGTTTTTTCTTCTTTTTCTCCTTTTTTCCCCTTTTCCTTCGTTTTCTTTGTCTTCTTTTTCCTTCACATCTTTATTATTCAAGCAATGGCTCACATCGCTAGTTGAAGGTTATCACAATGAATTTTTCAGGACATTTAGAGGTTCTAGCCTCTGTAGAGGTATACATTTTTTTGCAAATAATTTATATATAAAGGAATTTCCTATTTTTTTCATGCATGTCTATATTGACAATGTTTGGATACATATATGTTATACTTGTGTATATTAATGCATATGAGTGTTATTTTTGTTATTTTATTGCACTATGTTTTTTTGCTATGTCATGCATTCAGAGGACCGGCCCGTTGATTTTGTTTTATCAGGAGGCGGTCTTCACATCACACCTCTTGTATATATACCTTCTGTTTGGATCTATACCATGCTTTTTGTTGATGTACCTGGTCCCGAGGAAAAGGTCCCTGACCTCGAAACGCGTAGACCGATGAAATAAAAAAAGTTATCCTTCATCAACTTCTCTTCAGTTTCATGTTGGCTGATGCGCGGCGTTAATCCCTTCTATATATCTCCTTCAACGCTCTTCCAGGTGGGGCTGCAGCAGACGCCATTATCTCATGCGTATCAGTAGTTGTGACTTTCACAACTATACTAGGTGAGTGTATATCTTGTATATACTACACTTTTCTATCTGGTGTTACACTATCAACGCTTCTTTTTCTCAGATATATGTGTTGATCCTAGACACCAGATAAATCATCAGATAGAGTGTCAGAATCTGCGATCTAAAAAAAACCCAATGCCATCATCACAGTTGGCGAAGTTTGTGCAAAATGTTTTGTGGCAGTACACCTCCCTCTAAGAGGGGCCTCTAGTCCCACAAGACCAGGGTGGGCAATTAAATTTCTCATGGGGCCGCATGAGAACTTGGGATCCTTTTAGAGGGCCGGACTGATATAATTAACTCAATTCTACCCAATACTGTATGTGTATATATATATATATATATATATGTGTATATATATATATACACACACATATACACACACACACTACATCACTATATACTGCCCCTGTAATACATTACGTCACTATATACTGCCCCTGTAATACATTACAGCACTATATACTGCCCCTGTAATACATTATAGCACTATATACTCCACCTGCAATACATTACATCACTATATACTGCCCCTGTAATACATTATAGCACTATATACTGCCCCTGTAATACATTACAGCACTATATACTGCACCTGTAATACATTACGTCACTATATACTGCCCCTGTAATACATTACAGCACTATATACTGCCCCTGTAATACATTACAGCACTATACAGTAACTACAAGTAGTATTCAACCCCCTGCAGATTTAGCAGGTTTACACATTCGGAATTAACTTGGCATTGTGACATTTGGACTGTAGATCAGCCTGGAAGTGTGAAATGCACTGCAGCAAAAAAGAATGTTATTTCTTTTTTTTTTAAATTGTGAAAAGTTTATTCAGAGGGTCAATTATTATTCAACCCCTCAAACCACAAGAATTCTATTTGGTTCCCCTAAAGTATTAAGAAGTATTTCAGGCACAAAGAACAATGAGCTTTCACATGTTTGGATTAATTATCTCTTTTTCCAGCCTTTTCTGACTAATTAAGACCCTCCCCAAACTTGTGAACAGCACTCATACTTGGTCAACATGGGAAAGACAAAGGAGCATTCCAAGGCCATCAGAGACAAGATCGTGGAGGGTCACAAGGCTGGCAAGGGGTACAAAACCCTTTCCAAGGAGTTGGGCCTACCTGTCTTCACTGTTGGGAGCAACATCTGGAAGTGGAAGGCTTATGGAACTACTGTTAGCCTTCCACGGCCTGGACAGCCTTTGAAAGTTTCCACCCGTGCCGAGGCCAGGCTTATCCGAAGAGTCAAGGCTAACCCAAGGACAACAAGGAAGGAGCTCCGGGAGACCGCAATGGTCTCCGTTCCAGACGAGCCCGTAAGGTACCTTTACTTTCAAAGCGTCATGTCAAGGCTCGTCTACAGTTTGCTCATGATCACTTGGAGGACTCTGAGACAGACTGGTGCAAGGTTCTCTGGTCTGATGAGACCAAGATCGAGATCTTTGGTGCCAACCACACACGTGACGTTTGGAGACTGGATGGCACTGCATACGACCCCAAGAATACCATCCCTACAGTCAAGCATGGTGGTGGCAGCATCATGCTGTGGGGCTGTTTCTCAGCCAAGGGGCCTGGCCATCTGGTCCGCATCCATGGGAAGATGGATAGCACGCCCTACCTGGAGATTTTGGCCAAGAACCTCCGTTCCTCCATCAAGGATCTTAAGATGGGTCGTCATTTCATCTTCCAACAAGACAATGACCCAAAGCACACAGCCAAGAAAACCAAGGCCTGGTTCAAGAGGGAAAAAATCAAGGTGTTGCAGTGGCCTAGTCAGTCTCCTGACCTTAACCCAATTGAAAACTTGTGGAAGGAGCTCAAGATTAAAGTCCACATGAGACACCCAAAAAACCTAGATAACTTGGAGAAGATCTGCATGGAGGAGTGGGCCAAGATAACTCCAGAGACCTGTGCCGGCCTGATCAGGTCTTATAAAAGACGATTATTAGCTGTAATTGCAAACAAGGGTTATTCCACAAAATATTAAACCTAGGGGTTGAATAATAATTGACCCACACTTTTATGTTGAAAATTTATTAAAATTTAACTGAGCAACATAACTTGTTGGTCTGTAAGATTTATGCATCTGTTAATAAATCCTGCTCTTGTTTGAAGTTTGCAGGCTCTAACTTATTTGCATCTTATCAAACCTGCTAAATCTGCAGGGGGTTGAATACTACTTGTAGGCGCTGTATATGTCGCGGGCGGGGAGGACGCCGCCGGATGTGCTCGCTAACGATCGGGTCCAGCGCTGCTGCAGCTGCTGCTCGAGCGGTGGGCCGGATCTGGAGACTCGAGTGGCGCTCCTCGCGTGAAAAGGGGTGGTTGGTTTGGGGGATTTAGTCTGTGACGCCACCCACGGGTTGTGGTGAAGATGGGCACCACCGCTGCTGGTGACGGGGATCCCGGGAGCGATGGTAGGGAGCAGCTGGGACTTTGTTTTCCCCCTCCGTGGGTAGGGGTCGGTGGTCCCGGGGCCCGGTGGTGTGATGGGGAGGCAGGGTTGGTGAGGTGCAGGGTTGCAGGGGCAGCGCGGCGCGGTGCCAGATGGCACGAGCGTACTCACTCAGCAAGAGATGCACAAAGTCCTCGGTAAACCAAACGGCTGGATGGACGGGTCCCGCAGCCGGCTGCTGTGTCTCTCCCCGGACAGGTGATGGCGGCTGTCTTTCCCTGCACCTTAGTGTACTGTTCGGACTATGATGTGTCCCCAACGGTAGTCCGCTCCCCGGTGTACGGGTGCCGGAGGAGCCCATTTGCCCTGGCCCTTGGGTCTCTAGCCTTAGGCGGTAGCTGTTTACCCTCACGGTGTAGGCGGTTGCCTTCCAACGGGTCTTTGGCTGTTAGGAAACCCCTGGAGTTCTTGTCACACTCGGATTTGACTGTTGACGGCGACTCCAAGCCTTGTCGGGGTCCGATGGCCCTGCCTGTGTGTGCTGGCTTCACTTCGCTCCCCGGTCAGTACCGGCGGGCCACCGCCCGACCCCCGATCCTATGGTTCCGCGTCAATTCACCACTCCTGCAGACGGCCACCACCGTCTGCTAACCTTGTTGTCAGTGCCTGTGCCACCAACCCAGACACTCTTCACTTTGCTCCTCTCACTTCAACCTCCTGAACTTCACTCCTCTACTCCAATGTCACTTTTCCCGCCTCCAGGCCTGTGAACTCCTTTGGTGGGCGGGGCCAACCGTTTGGCTCCACCCCACCTGGTGTGGACATCAGACCCTGGAGGGAGGCAACAAGGGTTTTGTTTTTGGCTAATGTTACTGTCTAGTGAGAGTGGGGGTGTGCGTGTGTTACCTGTGACGACCTGGCTAGTCCAGGGCGCCACATTCCCCCTTGGTGAAATGCAGACCGTCCGCGGGCTGCCCGTCCATCACCGGTTTTATTTTTCAAAACTGTAAAATATAAATAACATGTGAACATATCAAATATAAGCATGTTTGTCAGGTCACTTTAAACGTTACACATAAAAACATTTTTAATAATGACGGACGGACGGATGTCTTCCGCTCTCCCACCCAAGCAACCTAGCCCTGATGCTGCCCCTAAGAAGTGGGCAGCACCCCTTGACCCCAGTCCAGGTTCAGGCTGCCCGAGCGGGAACGGGTACGGTAACTCGCACCCGACTGTCACTTCAGGGGACCCCACGTGCAAGGGCGACCCCTGACCCTCGGAGGATGGCCACCGGTCCTGGTGGTGGCCGGGCCCCAGCCTGCTCTGCTGCGGGCCCTTCCTCCAATCTGCCTCTCCGGAGGCGGCAACGGTTTCCATCCCACAATACTATTTACAAGCTAATAAGTTCATGGGTGGCCTGCAAGTTCTCGGCCATGTTCATGAGCAGTTTCTCATGTGGGTGGTAAAAACACACAGAGTCCCTCCGGGGACAACTTGCCGGCAACGGCCGGGATAATCACGTAGATAATCAGATGAGCTTTCGGATGATTATTGTCATTCATTCGCATATTTACACAATTAACATACGACACCCCTAGATGGTAGTTTCCCTGTACCTAAGTGGGGGTTGACCTAGGTTGGGGCGTGTGGACCTTCTGGGCCCAATGCTATCAGTGAAGGTCAAAGGGACAGAAGAAAAGTATAGAAGCACGGTCTGATAGAGCGCTAAGGAGGCCACAGTAATAGATTAATTTTTTTAGAATTTATTGTTTTCTATCAGCCACAATGCGTTTCGATATACACAATATCTTCATCAGGTGGATATAAAAAACGGAATGTGGAGAGTACTATTTAAAGGGACAGGTGCGATTCCATTGGTCAGCACCAGATTAATTGAAATGTTAACCCTTAATGTATCACAACCAACCATTCAACAATAATATAAAAGCTAATAAAAGATATTTAAAAAGGATTTTTCAAAAAGACTCTTTGCCATAAAAACATTATTTAAAAACACATGTGATAATATAATCATATAAATCATATATTAACTCCTAAAACTTAATACATAAAATCATGAGAACTTTTCAAAAAAAATGATCTGAGTATGCCTGCACTACTAACATGTAATAATATTGTTATAATGTATGTCAGTGTGGGTAGATCAAGAATTTAATTTTATAAATTAGGGAATGGATATTCTTATTTTTAAAATTGCATTAAATGTCTATTTAATCTAAACCACTGGGTGCATATGCCAGCACAATAGGTGCTGTGAATCACTTTTCCAGCACAATAGGTGCTGTGAACTGCTTTTCCAGCACAATAGGTGCTGTGAACTGCTTTTCCAGAACTGACAGAAATAGCTATTGAATCTCAAACACTGGGTGCATATCCAGCACAATAGGTGCTGTGAATCATTTTTCCAGAATCCGAACAGTAGAATCATGCATGTGCCAGCACAATGAAGGTTCCGATTGCATTATTAAATGTCTATTGAATCTCAACCACTGGGTGCATATGCCAGCAGAATGGGTGCTGTGAATCACTTTTCCAGCACAATAGGTGCTGTGAACCGCTTTTCCAGAACTGACAGAAATGTCTATTAAATCTCAACCACTGGGTGCATATGCCAGCACAATAGGTGCTGTGAATAAATTTTTCCAGCACAATAGGTGCTGTGAATCCCTTTTTTCCAAACCCGAGCAACAGAATTCATTAAATCAATTCAATGTTTGGCTACATTCTCAATAGTCATATTAAGACCCTCAGGGTGTAAGGTACCCAATCTGAATATCCAGTAACTCTCTCTTTTAATAAGTCTCTCGAACCGATCGGATCCGGAGTTATCTATGTGATCAATAATTAATAATCTCAATTGTTTGGGATCCTTCTGATGTGCAATTTGAAAATGTCGAGATAGACTGTGTTGTTGGAAGTCGTTTTTGATATTGGACCTATGTTTATTCAACCTGGCGTGCATCGTTTGTACTGTACGGCCCACATACTGTAGACCGCACGTGCACTCAAGCTGGTAAATAACATAGGTGCTCTGACAATCTAGGTGAAATTGAATGGGGAAAAGAGCATTTGTGGTCCGGGATGTAAAGCAAGTGATCTTATCACCAATAATCTCACAGCATTTACACCTGGAGGTGTTGCAGCGATAGTTTCCATTGTTACTGGAAAGAATGGTGGTTTTAGAAGAATCTTTAAGATTAGGATTACTTGGCGCTACTAGATTCTTCAAGTTTATATTCCTCCGGTAGATGATGGAGGGCTTAGGGGGGATCTGATCTCGAAGTAGCGGGTCACCCTGTAACATAAAACAGTATTTCTCTAGAAGTTTGTGAATTTGGATCCTGGATTTGCAAAAAGTGGTTACTAAACTCCATTTTCGTGGATTCAATTTATCTTCACTCTTTGTAATACTATGCTGTTTCTCTTGGATCTTTCGGATACAAAGGTCCTGAGTGAGTTGCTTAGTCTTACTAAAGGCATCCTCCAGAAGTTTAGATGGATAGCCTTTTTGTCTGAACCTTTTTCTCAGGAGATTGGATTCCTGCAGGAAATCACCATCACTGGTACTTTTTTTATATTCACCTGATGAAGATATTGTGTATATCGAAACGCGTTGTAGCTGATAGAAAACAATAAATTCTAAAAAAATTAATCTAATAATGTGGCCTCCTTAGCGCTCTATCAGACTGTGCTTCTATACTTTACTGCTGATCTTCCCCTCTGTGGGTTCACGGCAAGAGCTGCTTGATACGGAGGTCAGATTACCAGAGACGCCCAGTGATCTGTCATGTGACCAGCTCTTCAGGAATTTGCTTCCCTGGATGGACATCGTGGGCTAACAGGTTAGAAGAGCTCTGACACCACACTCCCGCCTTATACCATGGTTGTGCGAAGGCTGCACAGACACATCAGGTGAGCAGATTCTTTTTCTCCTCCTCACCGCTATCTCCCAGAACCTTCACATGCGCTCCCTTGTTTAATTTTTTATCCAAGGGGACAGAAGAGACAGTCAGTTCCTCTTCCCGTCTATTGTGTGGGGCCGGCGGAGACTCAGGGGGACTGGGTACAAGTGCAGCTCTGGGCACTGGTTCACTGGCGATTACTTCCGTCTCCTTTTCCTCCACGGGTTGTGGGAACATTATTACCGGAATAATCACCACGCCGTTCTGTGTAGGCCAGTCCGCTGGGACATCACCCATCACTGTATGGATCACCTCTTTTTCTTTCTCCCCGGTTGGTCTGGGGGCCGGAACTTCAGCTGCCACCTTCAATGGAGATGGGCACCTCTTCAGGTGGTCCCTGGAAACTGTGGCCGAAGTCTTCCCCTGGTCACGACTAATCTGGTAGGCCTTCTCATTCTCCCATTCAGTGGGTTGTATGACATACGGGGTCTTTTCCCACTGGTCATCAAGCTTATGAGTTCTTCTTTTTTGTTTTAGCACTACATCCCCAGGTTTAAAGGGACCAGCTGGAGCCCGCTTGTTGAAGTACTGTTCTTGCTGTTCCCGGCTCCGAAACAGGTTCCTTTCTACGTACTCCTGGACCTGTCGGTACTGCACTCTCCGCCGAGTGTCCCATCCAGCAGTCGAAGGGAGGGCCTCTGGAGCTTCCAAGCCCATTTCTAGGTCCACCGGCAACCGGCCCATCCGAGCTCTCATCAAATACGCTGGTGTAAATTTGGTAGAGCTAGAGGGGATGTTATTGTACATATCGACCAGGTCAGGCAGCTTTTCTGGCCACAGGTTCCGCTCTTCTAACGGTAGCGTCTTAAGGAGACACAGGACCAGATGGTTCATCTTCTCACACATGCCATTAGTCTGGGCATGGTAAGGCGTGGTCCGAATCTTCTTGCAGCTGTATAACTGGCAGAATTCTTGAAACACCTCCGCTTCAAAAGCCGGACCCCGATCGGTAAGCACCCTCTCCGGGTACCCGTGCGGTCGGCAAAAATAGGCCTGGAATGCTCTAGCGGCGATACAGCCGGTCAGGTGCTTGACTGGGACAACCAGCATGAATCTTGAATAGTGGTCTACGATGGTCAGGGAGTAGGTGTACCCACTTCGGCTAGGGGTGAGTTTGATGTGGTCCAGGGTGACCAACTCCAGCGGCTGATGGGTGATGATTGGGCATAGAGGGGCCTTCTGGCTGGCCTCGTCCCTTCTTCTCAGTGCACAGGGACTACACTCTCGGCACCAGGCCTCCACAGACTCCCACATCCCACTCCAATAGAACCGCTCTCTCAACAGCATCTCCAGCTTCTTCCACCTAAAGTGCCCGGCACCGTCAAGGTAAGCCCGTAGAACTGTGGGCACACTAGCCTGAGAAACTACCAGCTGACGAACCTTCTCATGGGTCTTCGGGTTGATCAGTTCCCGATACAGTTTCCCCTGGTCCAGATGCAGCCGGGCTCGTTCCTTCCACAGCCATTGGGCCTTGGGAGGAGCAACAGGGTTTATTCTAGCAGAACCTTGTTCAATCATGGTCTTGACCACTTGGACGGCAGGCGCTTGGTCTTGGGCTTCTTGCCATCCCTGACTGGGTAGCGGGTCCAGATTCGCCTGTTGCTGCTTGACATGCAACTTCTCGACTGGTGGCCGGTGAAATGCGGGCAGCTCGATTTCTTCAAGATCATCGCCTTCCGACCCCTCATCCGGTAGGTGGGGCATCCGGGATAGCGCGTCCGCATTGGTGTTCTTGCGGCCGGCTCGGTACTTGATTGTGAAGTCATAATTAGACAGCCTGGCCACCCACCGCTGCTCCAACGCGCCCAGCTTGGCAGTGTCCAGATGGGTTAACGGATTATTGTCCGTATAGGCGGTGAACTTAGCTGCTGTGAGGTAATGGCGGAATCGCTCGGTAATGGCCCACACCAGAGCTAGGAACTCAAGCTTGAAGGAGCTGTAATTCTCAGGGTTCCTTTCCGTGGGCCGGAGTTTTTTGCTGGCGTAGGCGATCACTTTTTCCCTTCTGTTCTGGGCCTGGGACAGGACGGCTCCCAAGCCTACATTACTGGCATTGGTGTAGAGGATGAATGGGAGACTGCAGTCGGGGTACACCAGGATTTCTTCCCCGGTCAAGGCCGTCTTCAGCTGGTGGAAGGACTCTTCATGCTTCTCTTCCCATGCCAACAGGGTTCCAGAGGGCCTGCCACCCTTGGTCTGTCCCACAAGGAAGTCTTGCATGGGGGTGGCCATCTTCATGTATCCCTTAATGAAGCGGTGATAGTAGCCCACCAGGCGTAGGAACTGCCTCACCTCTCTCACCGTGGTCGGCCTTGGCCAGTCCTGAATGGCGGTGATCTTTTCGGGATCTGGGGTGACGCCTTCCGTGCCCACCACATGTCCGAGGTACTGCACCCTGGGTTTCAGTAGGTGGCACTTAGAGGGCTTCAATTTCATCCCATATTTGTCTAGGCGAACACTTCAGCCAGATGTTCCAGATGGGCCTCATACGTCTGGGAATACACGATCACATCGTCCAGGTACAGTAGGACCGTTTTGAAATTGAGATGTCCCAGGCAGCACTCCATGAGCCGCTGGAAGATTCCAGGGGCATTGCACAGCCCGAACGGCATGCTGTTAAGAGTCCCATGGGAGTGGCGAATGCCGTCTTCTCACGGTCCTCTGGTGTGACCGCTACCTGCCAGTACCCGCTAGTAAGGTCAAGGGTAAGGAAGAAGTTAGCAGTCCTCAGTGCAGCTAGTGACTTTTTGATATGGGGGGGAGGATAGGCATCCTTATGCGTGATCTGGTTGATCTTCCGGTAATCTACACACATTCTCATGGTGCCGTCCTTCTTCTTTACCAGCACCAGTGGGGCTGCCCAAGGGCTACAACTATCCCTAATGACCCCTGCCTCTTTCATGTTCCTCAACATGTCTTTGGCACATTGATAGTGTGCTGGCGGAATGGGCCTATACCTCTCTTTGATGGGTGGGTGTAGGCCTGTAGGGATATGGTGTTGAACCCCTTTAATCCTCCCGAAATCTAATGAGTGCTTGCTGAAAACCTGTTCATACTCTTGCACTACCCTGTATACCCCTTCTTTGTGATGCGTGGGTGTGGTTTCAGTACCTACGTGTAGTTCCTGACACCACTCTTCTAACTGTTCAGGTGGTGCAGGGTTACTGGCAGGGGGTGCTGAGGGAGGAGGGACGGCTTCATGAATGGTGTGAGGGTCTAGGGTGAGCAACTTGGCAAGGGTAGCATAACGGGGGAGCTTAACTTCTTCCTCCCCACAATTCAGCACTCTCACAGGCAGTCTCCCCTTTTTGACGTCAACCACCCCTCTGGCCGCCATCACCGTGGGCCAGTGTTCAGAAGGCGTGGGTTCCACCATCACCGGGTAGTCGCGCCCCTGGGGGCCTACTGCTGCCCTGCACCAAATCATCATCTCACTTCGGGGTGGCACTACTAAGGGGGCCACATCCATCACCCTCACTCCACCAATCTCTCCGCCAGTTGAGTTCACTTGCTGCCGATAAAGGAGGGCCCGGATCTCACGCTGCACAGCCCTCTGTCGGCCCTCTCCTGCTGTGGTGGCCAACTGCTGCAACAGATTCAGCACCTCACTCATACAATGCTCCATCACATTGGTCCCTAAGATTACTTTCGGGGTATGATCATTGGGTTCATTCATTACCACAATCATCCCTTGATTCTTTAACTCTGCACATCCCACAGTCAGGGTCACTTGCTTGTATCCCACCTGGGTTAGCAGGAGTCCATTGGCTGCGACAAGGGTCAGGCTATCATCAGAGGGGGCAAGTTCGTCAGTGCCCCAATACTGCTGGTACAGTGGTATAGTGGTTACCTGTGATCCTGTGTCCAAGAGAGCCATGAGCGTCCACTGCCAGGGGGATGATGGGGCGAGCTCCGACGTACCGGTCTCGCCAATCGGGGGGGCCGTTGGTGTCTACTCCTGAGGATTGGCCCTTGGCCCCAGGGGTTGCTCGTTTAACGGGCACCGCCTAGAGTAGTGGCCAGGCTTGCCGCACCTGTAACAAATAGGAGGCCCATACCGTGAGTCATTGGTCCTTCTCCGCTGCATCCAGGGGACGTCCTCCGGGCTGTCGGTGAGCTGGATCCCTCCTGGGGGCTTAACTCTCGTCGGAAACTGGAGTGCGGTGAGGATCTTGGCTAGGTCTCCATCCATGCGGCGGACCTGGGCTGCTAGTTCCTCCATCATCCCGACGGGCGCTGCAGGGGCCGGTAGAGCTGGGGGTGGAGGTGCCACCGTGATAGGAGCGGTCTCAGCCGGCCATGAAGCCGCCTCAGGAGCGTCTGGCGTTGGGGCCTGCAGGGCCTTGATGGCCCGCTATTTCAGCACTGCAAAGTCCAGATTGGAGTGTTCTAGGGCCCACAGCTGCAGCTGCTTGCGGTCTTCCGCGGACCCCAACCCTTGCAGGAATTGTTCTACTAGCATCTTATTGCTGTCCGCATCATTAAGTGTCCACCCGCTTCAGTGTACGGAGGGCTGTTTGCAGGCGCAGGGCATAGTCTCTGATATTGTCCGCAGGCCGTTGTCGTCACTGATAAAACTGCATCCGCAGCTCCGCTTCTGTGCGGGTCTCAAAAGCGATTTGTAGTTTCTCGAAAATGGTAGTCACCGAGGCCCGGTCCACGTCGGTCCATGTCTCCACCTCCTGCTCAGCCGCGCCGATTAGCTGCCCTAGCACTACCGCTGCCCGTTGCCTATCAGCCAAGGGATATAAATCGAGGACCGGGCTAATCTTTTTCCGGAACACCTGCAAAGCATCAGGCTTCCCATCGTACTGCGGTAGCCAGGTAGCACCGGGCACATAGGGCAGGGAGAACGGCATCACCTGGGCGACCGCTGGGCCCGCGGCCTCCCCCGCTCCTGCGGCCTGAGCATTTGCTATACCGTTTCCAACTACGGGTGCAGTGGCGACTGCGACCGCCACTCCCCCAACAGCTCCGTCGGGCGCAGACATCTTATTCCTGTCCCCTCTTGGTTCTCTTCAGCACTTCCGCTTGTTGGGGGCGGGGCTTCGCTTTCGCGCCTTCCCTGCTCGGAGAAGACGCTTGAGCGGGAGATTTTCGCGCCAAAGATGGCGGCGCTTTAAATTTTTCGGCCGGACACCGCCGGCGGGGACCACAAGGCGCACTTCTACTGGTAAGTAGATGGGTTCAATCCTGTTCGTGACGCCAAGTTGTCGCGGGCGGGGAGGACGCCGCCGGATGCGCTCGCTAACGCTCGGGTCCGGCGCAGCTGTGGCTGCTGCTCGGTGGCTCGAGCGGTGGGCCAGATCCGGGGACTCGAGCAGCGCTCCTCGCCCGTGAGTGAAACGGGGTGGTTGGTTTGGGGGATTTAGTCTGTGACGCCACCCACGGGTTGTGGTGAAGATGGGCACCACCGCTGCTGGTGACGGGGATCCCGGGAGCGATGGTAGGGAGCAGCTGGGATGTTGTTTTCCCCCTCCGTGGGTAGGGGTCGGTGGTCCCGGAGCCCGGTGGTGTGACGGGGTGGCAGGGTTGGTGAGGTGCAGGGTTGCAGGGGCAGCGCGGCGCGGTGCCAGATGGCACGGGCACTCAGCAAGAGATGCACAAAGTCCTCGGTAAACCAAACGGCTGGATGGACGGGTCCCGCAGCCGGCTGCTGTGTCTCTCCCCAGACAGGTGATGGCGGCTGTCTTTCCCTGCACGTTCGTGTACTGTTCTGACTATGATGTGTCCCCAACGGTAGTCCGCTCCCCGGTGTATGGATACCAGAGGAGCCCGTTTGCCCGCAGGCGCTGGCCCTTGGGTCTCTAGCCTTAGGCGGTAGCTGTTTACCCTCACGGTGTGGGCGGTTGCCTTCTAACGGGTCTTTGGCTGTTAGGAAACCCTGGGGTTCCTGTCACACTCGGATTTGACTGTTGACGGAGACTCCAAGCCTTGTCGGGGTCCGATGGCCCTGCCTGTGTGTGCTGGCTTCACTTCGCTCCCCGGTCAGTATCGGCGGGCCACCGCCCGACACTGGTCCTACGGTTCCGCATCGATTCACCACTCCTGCAGACGGCCACCACCGTCTGCTAACCTTGTTGTCAGTGCCTGGGCCACCAACCCAGACACTCTCAACTTTGCTCCCCTCACTTCAACCTCCTGAACTTCACTCCTCTACTCCAATGTCATGTTTCCCGCCTCCAGGCCTGTGAACTCCTTGGTGGGCGGGGCCAACCACTTGGCTCCGCCTCACCTGGTGTGGACATCAGACCCTGGAGGGAGGCAACAAAGGTTTTGTGTTTGGCTAATGTTACTGTCTAGTGGAGGTGGGGGTGTGCGTGTGTTACCTGTGACGACCTGGCTAGTCCAGGGCGCCACATTCCCCCTTGGTGAAATGCAGACCATCCGCGGGCTGCCCGTCCATCACCGGTTTTATTTTTCAAAACTGTAAAATATAAATAACATGTGAACATATCAAACATAAGCATGTTTGTCAGGTCACTTCAAACGTTACACATAAAACATTTTTAATAATGACGGACGGACGGATGTCTTCCGCTTTCCCACCCAAGCAACCTAGCCCTGATGCTGCCTCTAAGAAGTGGGCAGCACGCCTTGACCCCAGTCCAGGTTCAGGCTGCCCGAGCGGGAACGGGTACGGTAACTCGCACCCGACTGTCACTTCAGGGGACCCCACGTCCAAGGGGGACCCCTGACCCCCAGAGGATGGCCACCGGTCCTGGTGGTGGCCGGGCCCCAGCCTGCTCTGCTGCGGGCCCTTCCTCCAATCTGACTCTCCGGAGGCGGCAACGGTTTCCATCCCACAATACTATTTACAAGCCCACAAGTTCGTGGGTGGCCTGCAAGTTCTCAGCCATGTTCATGAGCAGTTTCTCATGTGGGTGGTAAAAACAAACAGAGTCCCTCCGGGGACAACTTGCCGGCAACGGCCGGGATAATCACGTAGATAATCAGATGAGCTTTCGGATGATTATTGTCATTCATTCGCAAATTTACACAATTAACATGCGAAACCCCTAGATGGTAGTTTCCCTGTACCTAAGTGGGGGTTGACCTAGGTTGGGGCGTGTGGACCTTCTGGGCCCAATGCTATCAGTGGAGGACAAAGGGACAGAAGAAACAGTCAGTTCCTCTTCCCGTCTATTGTGTGGGGCCGGCGGAGACTCTGGGGGACTGGGTACAGGTGCAGCTCTGGGCACTGGATCAATGGCGGTTACTTCCGTCTCCTTTTCCTCCACGGGTTGTGGGAACATTATTACCGGAATAATCACCACGCCGTTCTGTGTAGGCCAGTCTGCTGGGACATCACCCATCACTGTATGGATCTCCTCTTTTTCTTTCTCCCCGGTTGGTCTGGGGGCCGGAACTTCAGCTGCCACCTTCAATGGAGATGGGCACCTCTTCAGGTAGTCCCTGGAAACTGTGGCCGAAGCCTTCCCCTGGTCACGACTAATCTGGTAGGCCTTCTCATTCTCCCATTTAGTGGGTTGTATGACATACGGGGTCTTTTCCCACTGGTCATCAAGCTTATGAGTTCTTCTTTTTCGTTTTAGCACTACATCCCCAGGTTTAAAGGGACCAGCTGGAGCCCGCTTATTGAAGTACTGTTCTTGCTGTTCCCGGCTCCGACACAGGTTCCTTTTTACGTACTCCTGGACCTGTCGGTACTGCGCTCTCCGCCGAGTGTCCCATCCAGCAGTCGAAGGGAGGGCTTCTGGAGCTTCCAAGCCCATTTCTAGGTCCACCGGCAACCGGCCCGGCCGAGCTCTCATCAAATACGCTGGTGTACATTTGGTAGAGCTAGAGGGGATGTTATTGTACATATAGACCAGGTCAGGCAGATTTTCTGGCCACAGGTTCCGCTCTTCTAACGGTAGCGTCTTAAGGAGACCCAGGACCAGATGGTTCATCTTCTCACACATGCCATTAGTCTGGGCATGTTAAGGCGTGGTCCGAATCTTCTTGCAGCCGTATAACTGGCAGAATTCTTGAAACACCTCCGCTTCAAAAGCCGGACCCCGATCCGTAAGCACCCTCTCCGGGTACCCGTGTGGTCGGCAAAAATAGGCCTGGAATGCTCTAGCGGCAGTACGGCCGGTCAGATCCTTGACTGGGACAACCACCATGAATCTTAAATAGTAGTCTATGATGGTCAGGGCATAGGTGTACCCACTTCGGCTAGGGATGAGTTTGACGTGGTCCAGGTTGACCAACTCCAACGGCTGATGGGTGATGATTGGGCGTAGAGGGGCCTTCTGGCTGGCCTCGTCCCTTCTTCTCAGTGCACAGGGACCACACTCTCAGCACCAGGCCTCCACAGACTCCCTCATCCTACTGCAATAGAACCGCTCTCTCAACAGCATCTCCAGCTTCTTCCACCCAAAGTGCCCGGCACCGTCATGGTAAGTCGGTAGAACTGTGGGCACACTAGCCTGAGAAACCACAAGCTGACGAACCTTCTCATGGGTCTTCGGGTTGATCAGTTCCCGATACAGTTTCCCCTGGTCCAGATGCAGCCGGGCTCGTTCCTTCCGCAGATGTTGGGCCTCGGGAGGAGCAGCAGGGTCCATTCTAGCAGAACCTTGTTCAATCATGGTCTTGACCACTTGGACGGTAGGCGCTTGGTCTTGGGCTTCTTGCCATCCCTGACTGGGTAGCGGGTCCAGATTCGCCTGTTGCTGCTTGACATGTAACTTCTCAACTGGTGGCCGGTGAATTGCGGGCAGCTCGATTTCTTCAAGATCATCGCCTTCCGACCCCTCATCCGGTAGGTGGGGCATCCGGGATAGCGCGTCCGCGTTGGTGTTCTTGCGGCCGGCTCGGTACTTGATCGTGAAGTCATAATTAGACAGCCTGGCCACCCACCGCTGCTCCACCATGCCCAGCTTGGCCGTGTCCAGATAGGTTAACGGATTATTGTCCGTATAGGCGGTGAACTTAGCTGCTGTGAGGTCATGGCGGAATCGCTAGGTAATGGCCCACACCAGGGCTAGGAACTCAAGCTTGAAGGAGCTGTAATTCTCAGGGTATCTTTCCGTGGGCCGGAGTTTTTTGCTGGCGTAGGCGATCACTTTTTCCCTTCCGTTCTGGACCTGGAACAGGACGGCTCCCAAGCCTACATTACTGGCATTGGTGTAGAGGATGAATGGGAGACTGCAGTCGGAGTACGCCAGGATTTCTTCCCCGGTCAAGGCTGTCTTCAGCTGGCGGAAGGACTCTTCATGCTTCTCTTCCCATGCCAATGGGGTTCCAGAGGGCCTGCCACCCTTGGTGTGTCCCACGAGGAAGTCTTACATGGGGGTGGCCATCTTCGTGTATCTCTTAATGAAGCGGCGATAGTAGCCCACAAGGCGTAGGAACTGCCTCACCACTCTCACCGTGGTCGGCCTCGGCCAGTCCTGAATGGCGGTGATCTTTTCGGGATCTGGGGCGACGCCTTCCGCGCCCACCACATGTCTGAGGTACTGCACCCTGGGTTTCAGTAGGTGGCACTTCGAGGACTTCAATTTCATCCCATATTTTTCTAGGCGAACACTTCAGCCAGATGTTCCAGATGGGCCTCATACGTCTGGGAATACACGATCACATCGTCCAGGTACAGTAGGACCGTTTTGAAATTGAGATGTCCCAGGCAGCACTCCATGAGCCGCTGGAAGGTTCCAGGGGAATTGCACAGCCCGAACGGCATGCTGTTAAACTCGCAGAGTCCCATGGGAGTGGCGAATGCCGTCTTCTCACGGTCCTCTGGTGCGACCGCTACCTGCCAGTACCCGCTAGTAAGGTCAAGGGTAGAGAAGAAGTTAACAGTCCTCAATGCAGCTAGCGATTCTTTGATATGGGGGAGAGGATAGGCATCCTTATGCGTGATCTGGTTGATCTTCCGGTAATCCACACACATTCTCATGGTGCCTTCCTTCTTCTTTACCAGCACCAGTAGGGCTGCCCAAGGGCTACAACTATCCCTAATGACTCCTGCTTCTTTCATGTTCCTCAACATGTCTTTGGCACATTGATAGTGTGCTGGCGGAATGGGCCTATACCTCTCTTTGATGGGTGGGTGTAGGCCTGTAGGGATATGATGTTGAACTCCTTTAATCCTTCCGAAATTTAATGGGTGCTTGCTCAAAACCTGTTCATACTCTTCAACTACCCTGTATACCCCTTCTTTGTGATGCGTGGGTGTGGTTTCAGTACCTACGTGTAGTTCCTGACACCACTCTTCTAACTGTTCAGGGGGTGCAGGGTTACTGGCAGGGAGTGCTGAGGGAGGAGGGACGGCTTCATGAAGGGTGTGAGGGTCTAGTGGGAGCAACTTGGCAGGGGTAGCGTAACGGGGGAGCCTAACTTCTTCCTCCCCACAATTCAGCACTCTCACAGGCAGTCTCCCCTTTTTGACGTCAACCACCCCTCTGGCCGCCATCACCGTGGGCCAGTGTTCAGAAGGCGTGTGTTCCACCATCACCGGGTAGTCGCGCCCCTGGGGGCCTACTGCTGCCCTGCACCAAATCATCATCTCACTTCGGGGTGGCACTACTAAGGGGGCCACATCCATCACCCTCAGTCCACCAATCTCTCCGCCAGTTGAGTTCACTTGCTGCCGATACAGGAGGGCCCGGATCTCACGCTGCACAGCCCTCTGTCGGCCCTCTCCTGCTGTGGCGGCCAACTGCTGCAACAGATTCAGCACCTCACTCATACAATGCTCCATCACATTGGTCCCTAAGATTACTTTCGGGGTATGATCACTGGGTTCATTCATTACCACAATCATCCCTTGATTCTTTAACTCTGCACGTCCCACAGTCAGGGTCACCTGCTTATATCCCACCTGGGTTAGCGGGAGTCCATTGGCTGCGACAAGGGTCAGGCTATCATCAGAGGGGGCAAGTTCGTCAGTGCCCCAATACTGCTGGTACAGTGTATATGGTATAGTGGTTACCTGTGATCCAGTGTCCAAGAGGGCCATGAGCGGGACGCCGTCCACTGCCAGGGGGATGATGGGGCGAGCACCGACATACCGGTCTCGCCAATCGGGGGGGCCGTTGGTGTCTACTCCTGAGGATTGGCCCTTGGCCCCAGGGGTTGCTCATTTAACGGGCACCACCTAGAGTAGTGGCCAGGCTTGCCGCACCTGTAACAAATAGGAGGCCCATACCGTGAGTCATTGGTCCTTCTCCGCTGCATCCAGGGGACATCCTCCGGGCTTGATGGCCCGTTCTTTCAGCACTGCAAAGTCCAGATTGGGGTGTTCTAGGGCCCACAGCTGCAGCTGCTTGTGGTCTTCTGCGGACCCCAGCCCTTGCAGGAATTGTTCTACTAGCATCTTATTGCTGTCCGCATCATTAATAGTGTCCACCCGCTTCAGTGTACGGAGGGCTGTTTGCAGGCACAGGGTATAGTCTCTGATATTGTCCGCAGGCCGTTGTCGGCACTGATAAAACTGCATCCCCAGCTTCGCTTCTGTGCGTGTCTCAAAAGCGATTTGTAGTTTCTCGAAAATGGTAGTCACTGAGGCCCGGTCCACGTCGGTCTAGGTCTCCACCTCCTGCTCAGCCGCGCCGGTTAGCTGCCCTAGCACTACCGCTGCCCGTTGCCTATCAGCCAAGGGATATAAATCGAGGACCGGGCTAATCTTTTTCCGGAACACCTGCAAAGCATCAGGCTTCCCATCGTACTGCGGTAGCCAGGTAGCACCGGGCACATAGGGCAGGGAGAACGGCATCACCTGGGCGAACGCTGGGCCAGCGGCCTCCCCCGCTCCTGCGGCCGGAGCATGGGCTATCCCATTTCCAACTACGGGTGCGGCGGTGACTGCGACCATCACTCCCCCAACAGCTCCGTCGGGCACAGACATCTTTTTCTCGTCCCCCCTTGGTTCTCATCAGCACTATCGCTTGTTGGGGGCGGGGCTTCGCTTTCGCACCTTCCCTGCTCGGAGAAGATGCTCGAGCGAGAGATTTTCACGCCAAAGATGGTGGCGCTTCAAAATTTTCGGCTGGACACCGCCGGCGGGGACCACAAGGCGCAGTTCTACTGGTAAGTAGATGGGTTCAATCCTGTTCGTGACGCCAAGTTGTCGCGGGCATTGAGGACGCTGCCGGATGCGCTCGCTAACGCTCGGGTGCAGCGCTGCTTTGGCTGCTGCTCAGTGGCTCGAGCGGTGGGCCGGATCCGGGGACTCAAGCGGCGCTCCTCGCCCATGAGTGAAAAGGGGTGGTTGGTTTGGGGGATTTAGTCCGTGACGCCACCCTTGGGTTGTGGTGAAGATGGGCACCACCGCTGCTGGTGACGGGGATCCCGGGAGCGATGGTAGGGAGCAGCTGGGATGTTGTTTTCCCCCTCCGTGGGTAGGGGTCGGTAGTCCCGGGGCCCGGTGGTGTGACGGGGAGGCAGGGTTGGTGAGGTGCAGGGTTGCAGGGGCAAAGCGGCTCGGTGCCGGATGGCACGGGCGTACTCACTCAGCAAGAGATGCACAAAGTCCTCGGTAAACCAAACAGCTGCTGTGTCACTTCCCGGACAGGTGATGGCGGCTGTCTTTCCCTGCACCTTAGTGTACTGTTCTGACTATGATGGGTCCCCAACGGTAGTCCGCTCCCCGGTGTATGGGTGCCGGAGGAGCCCGTTTGCCCGCAGGCGCTGGCCCTTGGGTCTCTAGCCTTAGGCGGTAGCTGTTTACCCTCACGGTGCGGGCGGTTGCCTTCTAACGGCTTTCTTTGGCTGTTAGGAAACCCCTGGGGTTCCTGTCACACTCGGATTTGACTGACGGCGACTCTAAGCCTAGTCGGGGTCAGATGGCCCTGCCTGTGTGTGCTGGCTTCACTTTGCTCCCCGGTCGGTACTGGCGGGCCACCGCCCGTCCCCCGTCCTACGGTTCCACATTGATTCACCACTCCTGCAGACGGCCACCACCTTGTTGTCAGTGCCTGGGCCACCAACCCAGACACTCTCCACTCTGCTCCTCTCACTTCAACCTCCTGAACTTCACTCCTCTTCTCCACTGTCACTTTTCCCGCCTCCAGGCCTGTGAACTCCTCAGTGGGTGGGGCCAATCTCTTGGCTCCGCCCCACCTGGTGTGGACATCAGACCCTGGAGGGAGGCAACAAGGGTTTTGTGTTTGGCTAATGTTACTGTCTAGTGTGGCTGGGGGTGTGCGTGTGTTACCTGTGACGACCTGGCTAGTCCAGGGCGCCACATATACTGCACCTGTAATACATTACAGCACTATATACTGCACCTGTAATACATTACAGCACTATATACTGCCCCTGTAATACATTACAGCACTATATACTGCACCTGTAATTCATTACGTCACTATATACTGCCCCTGTAATACAATACAGCACTATATACTGCCCCTGTAATACATTACAGCACTATATACTGCCCCTGTAATACATTACAGCACTATATACTACCCCTGTAAAACTATATCATTACATTCCCATATACTACATCACTACAACCAAATATTACACCAGTTACCCCCGAAATTGTCCCCTCCTCAGGTTATTAGTGACCACCTCTCCCTCCTCAGGTACCTCTGTACAGGTCCCCTGCTGAGCTGCTTCTTCCCTGGCATGGGCCCTGGCTGCGCCGCTGTTGTTCTTGTACGGCCCCTTCCCCCGCCGCTGCGTCTCTCTGTCCAGGCACCGGCTGGTGCCGCTTCTCCTGCCGGGCGGGAACTTTTCAAATGACACACACGCGCTGTAGTGCCGACATCAGGACGCGTGTGTGTCACAGAGAAAGCTGCCGCAGGGAACAGAGGACCGATCCTGAAGCTCCGCACAGTGTAGCAGCGGAATGCAGGAATCTGTCCTCTGTTCCCTGTCCAGGAGTGTTCTCTGTGACACACGCGTGCCCTGATGTTGTCAGTACAGCACGTGTGTGTCATTTGAAAAGTTCCTGCCCGGCAGGAGAAGCGGTACCACGTCTCCAACTCTGATCTAATGGGCGGGCCGGTCACAGACAGTAGGCGGGCCGGATGTGGCCCGCGGGCCGCCCCTTGCCCAGGTCTCTCAGGATGAAGATGATGGAATGTCCTAACAAGACGCTCAGCATGGATATCTGAGGCTGGTACCCAAGTCCTTTCCTCAAGACCATAACCTAGCCAATAAACCATATACTGTAAAGATCGTCGAATGAAAAAACAATCAACGATTTTGGACACCTGAAATTCTAATGACCAATTGACTAAGACAGGAGGGAGAGGTAAGGGAAGACGGGTTCCCAAACACACATTTTTTTTAACAGAGATCTATGGAAAACATCATGAATCTTGTAAGATGTTAGTAACCTAAGGTGGAATGCAACCAGATTAATGACTACTGTACATTTTTACAAACCAATAAACTGAGGTCCTCCTAACTTCATTGAAGGTATCTTAACCTTTATTTTTTCCTTGCAGATAATGACACCAGATCACCCACACACACAAGTCTGGACCAGACACACATCTACAGTCAGCTGCATGTTCATACTTAGAAATCATGTCATGCAAATGCTGCTGAACCCTCTCCCATGTAGATGATAATGCTGAGACCAATTAGTCCTTCCCAAGTACCCCTGATTTGTTCCCCTCCTGAACCGTACAAACAGGGGGATGATGACCTTAGACACAAAAAAAGGAGATATACCAGAAGATTCATGGCGGCTATTATTAATGACAAATTCGGCAAGAAGGAGGAACAAGGATCACTCTTTCTGATTACCTGAAACAAAACAATGCAAATATTGCTCAAATTCTGATTCAAGCATTCTGTTTACCTATTAAATTAGAGGTAACCGCCAAAATACAGGTTCCTAGACAATGGTCTTTACAATATATGCTCCTTTTTATTATTTTTTGGGTTTTCCCGTCAACAGAGGGGTTATGTAATGCAAACCAAGGGAACCCTAATACAATTTGTGCAGGAAGGCCCTTAAGCACATGACAAGTTATGAGCTCCAAGTGGAGTACCCTTATATGGAGTTGCAGCCCCTGTACACACTAAACAAACCTTCTCCTGAGAAAGAGTTGATGAATCATTGGCAAAAATCCATACTGGATTAGATAAGTCCTTCAGCTCTAACCCAGAAGAACAAGTAAACTATTCATCAATTATGTTTTCACCTGAGCCACAATCCTGAAAGACTATAATAGCATACCTCCCAACCGTCCCGGATATAGCAGGACTATCACGATTTGTAGAGTTTGTCCTGTTGCCCCGGGTGGGAGGTCTTTATCCCGTGGCTCCGCCCACCCACTCTCTCCCCGCCTCGCTGCTTTTCCCTCCTACCATCCTAACACATGTCGTGAGCATTACAGAGCAGAGCGCGCTAGTCTCTGTGCTGCTGCTGCTGCTAAGGTAATGAATGTCCCCAGCGCTGATTCCCTCCCCCCCTTCTCCCCTCCCTCCCCCCTTCTCCCTTCCCTCCCCCCTCGGCCTGGAGCCTGTGCTCCTCTTGCTGTTTCTCTGACTCCCGTGTGTTTGTGTCCTGATCTATCGTGTGTGCAGTGTTTGCTTCTTAATGCTGCAGGCACACACCACGGTAGACCAGGACATTGGGGAGAAGACAGTGTGTGCTTACCACTTGTGTCCTCTCCTGCAGGTGCACAGCACTGGCCGGTAATATGCACAGATAGAAGCATTGGCAATGCTTCTATCAGCTACCGACCACATGATCTCCTGCCTGGCAGAGCTGCTGCATCTTAGGCTAAGTTCACACCTCCGGTTTTGCAGAGCCGGCCAATCTGGCTCTAAAACCTATGCAACGGATGTGGCGACAAAACCGCATCCTTTGCATACGTTTTTAACATGCGGCTCGTCCGTTTTTTGCCGCTTGCGGCAGGCTACTGAGCATGCGCAGTGGAAAAAAATGCATGCGGCATCCATAGGCATGCATTGCAAATCGCGCCGCATCGATGTGATGCATTTTTTTTTTTGCTGGACAAAAACGTACCAGGCACCGTTCCATCCGGCTGCCGCATCGGCTAAATCTGCCGCATGTGGCAAAAACCGGACCGAACGCAAGCCCATGCGGCACAATACGGCACCAATGTAAGTCTATGCAGGAAAAAATGCAACCGGCGGCAAAAAAAAAACGGTTGCGTTTTTCCTGCAGAGCGCCATATTGTGCCGCACGACAAAAACCGGATGTGTGAAAGCAGCCTTAGGCTAAGTTCACACATCAGTTTTTTCCAATCAGGCAAAATCCGGTTTGTGCCTGATGCAACAGATCCATCTCAGATTGTGAAAAAACTGATGCGACGGATCCGTTTTTTGGGGTTTTTTTGTTTTTTTTGTTATGCTGAGAGAGAGACAGATAATGAAAGAGGGTGTTTTTTTGTCTTTTATTCCAAATAAAGGATTTTTTTGGGTGTCTGTGTTTGTTTACTTTCACTTACATGTTAATCATTGGGGGTGTCTCATAGACGCCTGCCATGATTAACCCCTTATTACCCCGATTGCCACCACACCAGGGCAATTCGGGAAGAGTCGGGTAGAGTCCCGGGACTGTCGCATCTAATGGATGCGGCAATTCCGGGCGGCTGCTGCCTGATATTTTTAGGCTGGGGGGCTCCCCATAACATAGAGCTCCCCATCCTGAGAATACCAGCCTTTAGCCGTGTGGCTTTATCTTGGCTGGTATCAAAATTGGGGGGGAACCGCACGCCGTTTTTCTTTTAATTATTTATTTATTTTACTGGACAATATAGACCCGACCACCGGCGGCTATGATTGGTTGCAGTGAGACAGCTGTCACTCAGCGTGGAGGCGTGTCTGCCTGCAACTAATCATAGGCGCCGGTGTGCAGGGAAAGCAGGGAATACGAGATTGAATAATGGGTGGCCGGCATTTTCAAATCAGGAGAAGCCGCCGGAGCAGTGTTACAGCCATGCAACCTCGGGCCGGTGATCGGTGAGTGGGTGAGAGTGAGTGAATGAATGAGTCAGTGAGTCAGTCAGTGAATGAGAGAGTTTGAGAGAGAGTGAGTGAGTGATTGATTGATTTTCTGACAAGCAATGAATTTATATCACTTCTGGGCATGCTCAGGAGTAAAAACCGGATATGGTACATGCTTCCGGCGTTTGAAGCATAACACCATATCCGTCTCGCATAGACTTTCATTATGCACCATGCCGCACAGCGCCGCACCTGGCGCTATGCATTTTTTTGCCGCTGGCAAAAAACGTTCCTCTCTGCGTCCTGTGCGGCCGCCGGAGTGACGATTTTTGCCACATCCGGCAAAAACCGGATCAAATGCAAGTACATGCGGCACAATCCGGCGCTAATAAAAGTCTATGAGGAAAAACCACACCCGGCGGCAAAAAAAAGCCAGATGTGTTTTTCCCGCATAGCGCCGGATTGTGCCGCACAGCAAAAACCTGATGTGTGAACATACCCTTAGCTGCATACCCTGTTCAGCTCTCCTCCTAGGTCCTAGCTGCCTGTACACCCTGTTCAGCCCTCCTCCTGGGTCCTAGCTGCCTGCACACCCTGTTCAGCTCTCCTCCTGGGTCCTAGCTGTCTGCACACCCTGTTCAGCTCTCCTCCTGGGTCCTAGCTGCCTGCACACCCTGTTCAGCTCTCCTCCTAGGTCCTAGCTGCCTGCACACCCTGTTTAGCTCTCCTCCTGTGTCCTAGCTGCCTGTACACCCTGTTCAGCCCTCCTCCTGGGTCCTAGCTGCCTGCACACCCTGTTCAGCTCTCCTCCTGGGTCCTAGCTGCCTGCACACCCTGTTAAGCTCTCCTCCTGGGTCCTAGCTGCCTGCACACCCTGTTCAGCTCTCCTCCTAGGTCCTAGCTGCCTGCACACCCTGTTCAGCTCTCCTCCTGGGTCCTAGCTGCCTGCACACCCTGTTCAGCTCTCCTCCTGGGTCCTAGCTGCCTGCACACCCTGTTCAGCTCTCCTCCTAGGTCCTAGCTGCCTGCACACCCTGTTCAGCTCTCCTCCTGGGTCCTAGATGCCTGCACACCCTGTTCAGCTCTCCTCCTGGGTCCTAGCCACCTGCACACCCTGTAGTTAACTCCCTGCCTGTTCTGCACCACATTGCTGATCTGTGGTGGCGCAGAGCGATCACGGACAGATTCTGCAGTTTCAGTTTGCTGGATGGGTGTAGATGGGGAGTGGATATGGGTGTGGCCGTTTGTAAAATGGGTGTGGTTAGGGGGCGTGGCCTAAAAATTGCCGCTGTCCCTCTTTCCCTTCTTTAACAGTTGGGAGGTATGTAATAGAGACATCCAAGCCTCCAGCCCAAACCCTTGCGGCTATTAAGTATTGAGAAACCATAGTGGAGGAAATCCAAAAACACACAGTTTGAGTCAGCTCACTCTTGTGCACTCTTGCATTCCGTTCCTGCTTCTGCTTAGAGGTACACGCTTTGTGGCGCGTGGCAATAGGAAAGACGAACAAAGTTTTTTTCTCCGGAAATGCACTACGGATTTGAGAATTATTTCAAAATTGCGCCTTTATTCAATAACAATAATAATAACAAACTCATGACTAAGACCACTGCAGTGGTTGAAATGCGTAGCATGTGTCAACCTCCCTGCGTGGAGTGTGTTTTTTTCAGTTAACCAATGGAATGATTGTTATTGAATAAAAGCGCAATATTAAAATAATCCTCAAGTCTGTGGTGCATTGCTGGAGAAAAAAAACTTTGTTCGGCTTTCATAGTGGAAGAAATAACTAGATTCAGGTTGGAATCCCCCATCTGACATGGGTCTAAAGTTTTCCAACTGCCGTTTTACCTTGGGCAATGACAGACAGGTACTGACAAAGTGTCCCTTTTTGCCACAAAAAAACCCAAACCCTTCCCTTTTAGGAATAGAGGAGTATCTTCCCCCATGAGACATCCTTCCAAGCTGCATAGGCTTGGGTGAGGCCTTGGGAGTTAATGTTGGTATATTTACCCCCTCCCTGAGCGTATCGGTTTTATGAGACCTCTGCTGGAAATGGCGATCAATACTAAAGTCATGGCACATTCGAGAAGGAAGAGTTTCATACATTACTTAACCCTCTAGGATACCCCCTGTTAAAAATGGCTTTTGAGCACAGGGTCATTCCTCTGAGTGTCCGTGTGCTAGCACTGGAATTTGGTGCAATAATCCTCTGCAGGCCAATTCCCCTGTTGCACTGAATGGATTTTAAACTTGGCTAAAGGTAATTTGTCTGCATCATCATAGATGAGCCCGAGTGCTGAGAAAAACTCGTCCACCGACAAAAATACCAGTAACTCAGGGAGCAAAGAAAAAGCCCATGCTTGAGGGGCCCCACTCAAGAGACAGATCACAATTCCGACCCACTGTGCATCACTACCAGAGGAGTGGGGACGTAGATGGAAGTATAATTCACATGCTTCCCTAAAGGTAACAAACCTGCTGCGCTCCCCAGAAAGTCTTTCCAGGAGAGGCCGTTTAGGTCTATATGATCCAGTCATCAGAACAGATTGCGTCGGTGTGGCGGACTGCGCTTGTTAATGTACTGCCCCCTTAAGTCAGCCACTTCGAGGGACCAGGTCTGCCATTGCCTTGATAGTACAGAAATTGGGTTCATGCTGGAATATAAAGTATGACCAGTTATAATGTCACGATGACTATGGAATAGCGAGGATTTGGGGCTCCTAAATTAACCTTCAAACTAGGATGCCCTAAGCTATCCCTAACTTTAGGGGTAGTCCTGATGGTGGAAAGGCCTGAGTCTACTTCCTGACCCTGCTCCTGACCAGTCCTGACCTGATTCCCCCTTCCCCAATGGAGGGATAGGACAGGAATGTGTTGAAACCGGAGAAAACCAAAACTCTTACACAGAATGCACACACAAAGGTAATGTCATGTATGATAGACAGTCATGTTGTTTTTGACTATAGAAGGTTACAGCACTTTGCTACACAGATTGCTCCCTGACTTTACATTGTTCTTGCTGCCAGTATTCATTGGTATAGGTAGTTTACCTGCTGGAATCATCTCTCTCCCTTTTGAACCCAGCAGGAGCTTGCCTTCTAGCCAACTGCTGATCATCAGTATTCTCTTGGTGCTTAAATACCCCTTCCTTCCTTGGACTGGTGATGGTGAAATTTTTCAGTTCATTCAAGACATGGTTGCTAGCAGGTGGCGTGTAATCTGCTGTGATGTTGTTGCTGAAAATTTTGCTGAACTTCTACTTGTGTCATCTGTAGATAAGTAGTTCATGCATTTTCACTCTCTGTGTCCAGCCATGTGTCATCTATAGTGTTTAGTTGGGTTGTCGGATAACTCATCCCATTCATTGCCTATTTAGGGCCCAGCAATAGGGATACCTAGGGTCAGGCATCCGGCTAGGCACATAGGTGTGGAACTTATCTAGGGTGGTGAGTAGAGATGAGCGAACCTCTAGAGGCTTCAGTTTGGTTCAGTTCGTCGAACGAAGCCCGTGTTCAAGTTCAGTTCGGCGAGCCGTTCGACAAACCTCTTGACAAACCTCTCGAACCCCATTGAAAACAATGGGAGGCAATCACAAACACATGAAAACACATAGAAAACACCTTCAAAGGTGTACAAAAGGTGACAAACAACTCACAAGACAACACAAACACATGGGAAAGTGACAAGGACAAATACTCATGCGAAAACAAAACAGCTCGACGAGGAAAAAGAGGAGACACAGATATATGAGTATATGCAAGTGAACATCGATGCCATTACTGTGCAACTTGAGCCTTGCTCATTCTAGCCTTCCAATCTGGATAAATTGCCTGAGCTCGCCACTTACGCCTTGGGGATCTTGTTGTGTCCCGCAGCCAGCGTTCTCTCGGAACGTGTCTTCAGGTGTGTGCTGGGGGTGTGCTGACAGAAAAGCGCACGCATCTGTCCACTGACAATGTGGACAGACTAACGTTCATCAAGATGAGGAAGTCATGGATCACAGAGGACTTTTCTTCCCCTGTGTCATCCAGGGGAGGCGAAAGGCTGGTGTATTTTTGAGAGTGCTTCATGCAAAACATCTTTTTAAGATGGAAAATGGGGGACAACTGATGCCAGTCAAGTGGTGTGTGTGTGGCCCAATTTTTGGAAACGAGGGAGACTGTGGTTGGAGTCCCCTCGCTTTTGAAAAAAGAAGCAAGATGAACAAGTCATGAATCACAGAGGACTTTTCTTCCCCTGTGTCATCCAGGGGAGGCGAAAGGCAGGTGTATTTTTGAGAGTGCTTCATGCAAAGCATCTTTGTAAGATTGCAACTGTGGGACAACTGATGCCAGTCAAGTGGTGTGTGTGTTGCCCAATTTTTGAAAAACGAGGGAGACTGTGGTTGGAGTCCCCTCGCTTTTGAAAAAAGAAGCAAGATGAACAAGTCATGAATCACAGAGGACTTTTCTTTCCGTGTCATCCAGGGGAGGCGAAAGGCTGGTGTATTTTTGAGAGTGCTTCATGCAAAACATCTTTTTAAGATGGAAAATGGGGGACAACTGATGCCAGTCAAGTGGTGTGTGTGTGGCCCAATTTTTGGAAACGAGGGAGACTGTGGTTGGAGTCCCCTTGCTTTTTTCAAAAAGAACCAAGATGAATAAGTCATGGATCACAGAGGACTTTTCTACCCCTGTGTCATCCAGGGGAGGCGAAAGGCTGGTGTATTTTTGAGAGTGCTTCATGCAAAGCATCTTTTTAAGATGGAAAATGGGGGAAAACTGATGCCAGTGAAGTGGTGTGTGTGTGGCCCAATTTTTGGAAATTAGGGAGACTGAGGTTGGAGTGCCCTTGCTGGGTTTTACATGCTTTTAGAAGGGCATGACATGGCTCTGAGGTTGACTTTCAGCATTAGCAAACTGTTGGCTACCGAAATGCTGCCTTTCCAACCTTTTTAACTGAGGATTTTTGAGACCTTATGCCCATCGAAGTGCCCCAAGAACCGATGCCCAGTCGCCACTCCTTCTCCAACGAAGGCGTGCCCGTGCTACACCAGCATGTCGAATAAAACATCACCGCTTCTTTGAGAAACTCTGAGTGTGACAGGGTGCATTTCACCACAGATACTTGGCCCAGTAAGCATGGACAGGGGCGTTACATGTCGCAGACTGGGCAATGGGTTACTATGGAGAGAGATGGAGAAGGGTCTACTGTACAAGTCTTGCCGTCCCCACAAGTTGTGTGTCAATCCTTCCTCTGTATGTAGAGTTCCTACACTGCTTCTGCCTCCTCAACCTCTCTGGGTCCTCCACCTGAGCCCAAACCCTGTGTGGTCAGGCCACCCGCGTTGTAACTGCTCACAAGGAATCCCACACACCTCCTTACTATGGTGGCAACAGAGCTCAACGGCATCAGGCGGTCGACTTTTTACTTTGAAATGTCTGTGAAATGTGAGTCACACCGCTGAGGAGTTTTGGACGGTAAGCTCTGGAGAGTGAGACCGAGTTTCATCAATGGTTGTCTCCACTCAATCAGCAGCCAGGAAAGGCCGGGTGTGACAGTGATGCAGTCCTGGGTGCGGCCCTTCGCCGTGACAATGTGACACACGTGCCTTGTATGGCTCACGTGTTGAACCTGGTTGTCCAGCAGTTTTTAAACCACTATCCCAGCCTACATGGCCTTCTGCAGAGGGCACGGTGTAACGCCTGCCTGGATCCACACACTCAGACGGGCTGTAAAGGATAGGCTAGAGGGAAGCCACTCACCAAGCAGGACCCCCAGAACCATGAAACCCTTTAACCCCTATACAGGAATTTTTAATTACACAGGGCCCAAGGTGATCAATACCTGTGGAAGGCTGCAGTCCGAGAGAGTAGTAGTCAGGCAGGGTCAAACCATGAATTGAGGAACAGGAACAGAATGGGACGGCCAGGACTTAATCAGAAAACAAGCAGAGGTGAAATGCGGATCGGCCAACAAGGTACATAAACAGCAGGCAGGAGACGTAGTCAGGAAACAAGCATACAAAATCACAAAACAGAACTGGGCGGAACAGGAACCAGAGGTTCAGAGCTATGTCTGGCAGTGGTCAGCAGAGAGGATGGGCCTAAAAAAGGGTGGGGTGTCTTCTCATTGGTTGTAGCTGAATGATGGTACTTCAGCTGTGAGACACCCACCACCTACAGTCAGCCAGTGGTTCTGCATATATCAAGGTAACGCAGCCCAGTGGGTGAGCAGAAACTGCGTCCACCGGCGCCACTGGCATCGACTCCTCTCCCATCATCAGCACTCTGCACATAAGGAACACGGTGTCACCTGGCGGCCGTAGTATAAAATTGATGGAGCGGACTCCGGTGGTGACTTAACAGCCGTGTGCGACAATGATGCAAACCTGGCTGTGGCCGTTTGTCAGGGCAATGTGACACACATGCCTTGTATGGCTCACGTGTTTAACCTGGTTCTCCAGCAATTTTTAAACCACTATCCCGGCCTACATGGCCTTCTGCAGCAGGCACGCTCGCTATGTGCTCACTTCCACCGTTCACACCCAGCAGCTCAACAACTTGCATTGCTCCAGAAGTCTTTCGGTCTGGCGTTTCACCGCCTGAAATGCGATGTGCCGACATGCAGGAATTTCAATCTGCACATGTTTCAGCGTCTGTGGCAGCACCGCCGAACCCTGCTGCAATACGTTATGACGTATAGCCTGGGCTAGCTAGATCCAGAGGTAGTGCAAATCACGCTGCTGGAGTGGTGTCAGATCAAGGATCTATGCACCCTTCTTCGCAGTTTACAAATGTCGACAAAGATGTTTAGCACTGGCGATGCCATTCTCAGCATGAGAATTCCGGTCATCTACATGCTGGAGCACACACTAAACATTATTCGGAGTCAGGTGGTGGGACAAGAGGAAGGGGAGGAAGTACTGGAGGAGTCATATGCGGAAGGGATAACAAGATCTACAAGGTACAGACGGTCAGCAGCACCAAGGCGGCAGGCATGGGACGGTGGGGGAGAGGGATTAAGAAGGGCGCATAGTATTAGCAAAACTGTTGAGGAAGGTGCAGGAGCCCATGAAGAAATGGAGGACGAACTGGCGATGGGCATGGAAGACTCAGCAGATGAGGGAGAGCTTGCTCACATTTCGGTTGTGCGAGGTTGGGGGGAGAGGGCAGAGGAAAGAGGCATGAGTCTCACATCTCCGCCACCAACACAGCAAGGATTTGGTCCTCCTGGATGCGCAAGACACATGAGCGCCTTCTTGCTGCACTACCTACAACATGACCCTCGGATTGTCCAAATGCGAAGTAATGCTGACTAGTGGGTTGCCACACTGTTAAATCCCTGGTACAAGACAAAATTTGGCGAAATAAGTTCTGCCATAGAAAGGGACGCACGTATGCAGGAGTATCAGCAGAAGGTGGTACGCAATCTTAGATCTGCTTTTCCACTAAACACCAGTGCTGCACAGAGTCAATCTCAACGCTTTGTCATGGCTAGTATAAAATGGTCTTTTACTTGTCCACATCTGAGGGGCCGAGGGCTAGCTGCTGTGCTGAGACGGCGTTGAGTACGGTGTCCCTGCAGAGTTGCAAATTTGGTCATATACAAAATGAGTTGAAAAAGGACAGATGCTAGTGGAAAGGGGAACAGGTGTGTTGGAAAGGGGAACAAATTTTGTCCGTGGGTTTGGTGGTTAAGCAAAAGTAACATTTGCTGAAGAAACACCATCTGTGATGGGGGACTGGCAGATTTGGATAAGGTAGTATATCCTATGTTAGCGCTTTATAAAAAAATTAAGAAGAAAAGAAAGAGAAAGGTATATATCCCAATTGCCAGTCGGTGTCCACCGTGCTCCCAGATGGAAAAGGAGATGTTGGCAACTCGAAGGTTAGGCACAGGATACAGAACTGGGTGGCTCAGAAACTAATAGCAGCCTGAACCGAGTTAGACAACACTCGGATCTGGAGACTGGGATCCCTGTTAGCGTCACAGGGTCCACACATACACCCAGCCCAGGAACTCCCTGTTAACAACACAGGGGCCATTGGGTATGCTGTCCGTGTGCATAGGGGCCACACCTGCGGACAGCAGGCGCATCAGCAGCAGCAGCCCAGTTAATGCCACTGGGCTGCACTAGCAGGACTGGTAGGACAGGAGCCGGTCTTAAGCGTTCTGCGTTACCAACTGTGTTGGTGGCTTGCACCGACGCCCTATCTCTGCCTACCTCTGGCCTAAAGCCGAAATGGGTTCAACACATGGAGGTGTGCTCTTTCTGAGCATAATAGAAAACTGTGCACCTCCTTGTTGGCTCCAGCCCCTTTTATAACTTGGGTCCGCCACAACCCAGGGTGGACCACAATGCACCTCCTGGAGACAAAAGCAGAGTGACACGTCATCAGTGGCATAACCAGTGGCCTATTCGGAACCGCAAGTTCAATGATGACCACATGGCAGCCATGACCCAAACACCTCACCAGTCATCGTCTGACCATTAATAATGAGGTGACAAGTCATAGGGGCGGGCCTCTGCAAGCCAGTCCGGAGTGGCCTGGCCACATAATCAGGACACCTGATGCCCTGTGGCCTATATGGGCCTGCCACGTCAGGGGCAGGGCCAAAGAGTTCATTACCGGACCTAGCCTCTGATGCAATAAGTGCCTGAGTATGCTTAGTAGCATGAACAACAGTCTCAGAAAAAAGACTATCAGCTTCAGCATGCTGTCTAGGCACAACACAGGACTAATGGTACTTTGCACATTGCGACATCGCTACTGCGATATCGTCGGGGTCAAATCAAAAGTGATGCACATCCGGCGCCCGTAACGACGTCGCAACGTGTAAAGCCTAGATGCACCGATAAACGATCACAAAAGCGTCGTAAATCAGTGATCTGTGCAGTGTCGGTCATTTCCATAATTTCGCTGCAGCGACAGGTACAATGTTGTTCCTCGTTCCTGCGCCAGCACTCATCGCTGTATATGAAGCAGCAGGAGCGAGGAACATCTCCTTACCTGCCTCCAGCAGCTATGCGGAAGAAAGGAGGTGGGCGGGATGTTTACATCCCGCTCATCTCTGCCCCTTCACTTCTATTGGCTGCCTGCCGTGTGATGTTGATGTGACGCCGTACGACCCGCCCCCTTAGGAAGGAGGCGGGTCGCCGGCCAGAGCGACGTCGCAGGGCAGGTAAGTGCGTGTGAAGCTGCCGTAGCAATAATGTTCGCTACGGCAGCTATCACAAGATATCGCGTGTGCGACGAGGGCGGGTCCTATCGCGCTCGGCATCACTATCATCGGCTAGCGATGTCGCAGCATGCAAAGTACCCCTTAGAAACGGCACGGAGTCCAAGTTCCTGTGCAAAGAGGCTTTTCGCACTAAGTGTGGGAGCATGTGCTGTAGCCCGAACTGAGGACTTAACCTTAGGAATGGCACAGTCAGGCTGAGCATACTCACTGGGCGAAACACTGGACTTAGGCTGCGGCTTGGGGAAATCGGCACACGCATGCGCACTAGCCGCCTCTCCACACTAAGACGTGGAGGAGAAAGCAGCCAGCTGGGCAACCCGACGCACAGCCCAAAATGGCAGCTGACGCCTAGGCGCAACTGGAACTGCAGCAGGCTGCTTGCATTTACGGAAGCACCGATTCATAACAACAAATACCAGCCAAAGTAACAGGTGTACTTCTTCCCGTGTATAATCTGATATGATCCCTTTTTTCATGGACACGACCATCACTAACAAATGTAGATGAGGCACCAAAACAGCATCTGCTTCAGTGGATCTCAAGTGCTCTATAAAGTGGCCTCTCCTCCACCTCAAATTCAATATCCCAAATACTACATTCCTCTGTGGTGTCAACCCAATCGCACTTGCTTCCTAAAAGCTCTCAAGTTTTGACCAGCCCTGCTGAGTATGGGGTAACAGAGATGGTTGAGTCTGCAGAGCTGTTCAGTCACACTATAGTCTCGGAATCAGAGGTCTGCTCCAAAGCTGCAGTGAGTACAGACAAGGAAGTTATTATTATTATTATTATTATTACTTATTTATAGAGCACCATTGATTCCATGGTGCTGTACAAGAGAAGGGGGTTACATACAGAATACATACAGTGCCTACAAGTAGTATTCAACCCCCTGCAGATTTAGCAGGTTTACACATTCGGAATTAACTTGGCATTGTGATATTTGGACTGTAGATCAGCCTGGAAGTGTGAAATGCACTGCAGCAAAAAAGAATGTTATTTCTTTTCTTTTTTTTTTTTTAAATTGTGAAAAGTTTATTCAGAGGTCATTTATTATTCAACCCCTCAAACCACCAGAATTCTGTTTGGTTCCCCTAAAGTATTAAGAAGTATTTCAGGCACAAAGAACAATGAGCTTCACATGTTTGGATTAATTATCTCTTTTTCCAGCCTTTTCTGACTAATTAAGACCCTCCCCAAACTTGTGAACAGCACTCATACTTGGTCAACATGCGAAAGACAAAGGAGCATTCCAAGGCCATCAGAGACAAGATTGTGGAGGGTCACAAGGCTGGCAAGGGGTACAAAACCCTTTCCAAGGAGTTGGGCCTACCTGTCTCCACTGTTGGGAGCATCATCCAGAAGTGGAAGGCTTATGGAACTACTGTTAGCCTTCCACGGCCTGGACAGCCTTTGAAAGTTTCCACCCGTGCCGAGGCCAGGCTTGTCCGAAGAGTCAAGGCTAACCCAAGGACAACAAGGAAGGAGCTCCGGGAAGATCTCATGGCAGTGGGGACATTGGTTTCAGTCAATACCATAAGTAACGTACTCCACCGCAATGGTCTCCGTTCCAGACGAGCCCGTAAGGTACCTTTACTTTCAAAGCGTCATGTCAAGGCTCGTCTACAGTTTGCTCATGATCACTTGGAGGACTCTGAGACAGACTGGTTCAAGGTTCTCTGGTCTGATGAGACCAAGATCGAGATCTTTGGTGCCAACCACACACGTGACGTTTGGAGACTGGATGGCACTGCATACGACCCCAAGAATACCATCCCTACAGTCAAGCATGGTGGTGGCAGCATCATGCTGTGGGGCTGTTTCTCAGCCAAGGGGCCTGGCCATCTGGTCCGCATCCATGGGAAGATGTATGGCACGGCCTACCTGGAGATTTTGGCCAAGAACCTCCGTTCCTCCATCAAGGATCTTAAGATGGGTCGTCATTTCATCTTCCAACAAGACAACGACCCAAAGCACACAGCCAAGAAAACCAAGGCCTGGTTCAAGAGGGAAAAAATCAAGGTGTTGCAGTGGCCTAGTCAGTCTCCTGACCTTAACCCAATTGAAAACTTGTGGAAGGAGCTCAAGATTAAAGTCCACATGAGACACCCAAAAAACCTAGATAACTTGGAGAAGATCTGCATGGAGGAGTGGGCCAAGATAACTCCAGAGACCTGTGCCGGCCTGATCAGGTCTTATAAAAGACGATTATTAGCTGTAATTGCAAACAAGGGTTATTCCACAAAATATTAAACCTAGGGGTTGAATAATAATTGACCCACACTTTTATGTTGAAAATTTATTAAAATTTAACTGAGCAACATAACTTGTTGGTCTGTAAGATTTATGCATCTGTTAATAAATCCTGCTCTTGTTTGAAGTTTGCAGGCTCTAACTTATTTGCATCTTATCAAACCTGCTAAATCTGCAGGGGGTTGAATACTACTTGTAGGCACTGTATACAAGTAACAATAGACAGACTGGTACAGAGGGAAAAGGGCCCTGCCTTTGCGGGATTACATTCTAAAGGATTTTGGGGAGGAGACAGTAGGTGGGGTGTAGGTTGAGTGGCAGCTACGCACGGTGGTGGGGTCATTGAAGGTTATAGTCATTTCTGAACAGATGAGTTTTCAGGTTCCGTTTGAAGCTTGCGGGTGTAGCAGATAATACCAAAGAAGAAGAATACGACCGCACCAACTGTGATTTTTCATCCGGTGAATCTTTATTCCATTTTAACGGTGTGCGATGCAGGCGGGTGGAGGAGACCTGGATGCAGCCCCTCGCTGCGGACGACGGCCGTTTCGCCTCTGAATGGGCTTCTGTGGGTCCACATGTGGGGTGAGGCGAGCTCTCCTTAAATAGGAGTGCACATCCAGGTGTCCTCCCCGCACATACATTGTAATCAAGTGAAGTGTATAATACAATAAAAGATACTATGCCTCCGACAATCGGCTACATAATGTATCATATTAAAAACAGTCTTACAAGTAAACCAGAATCGGATTATACACAAAAGTACAGAGTATCTTACTGCTCCTTCAATACATTAATTTGTACATAATTTTTTTATACATATATATGCATTCTTTTTATGTGCAAACCACAATATATATACCTCTTAATTTTCTTTTTTTCTTTTTTCTCTATGACTAATTATTAGTCCGAATTCACTTGAACAATATAAATCCATTTTTTATATATATTTTTGTGTTGTATATTTTTTCATGTTATTATTATAAATACCGCAGTAACAGAGCCCTCTATATTATAAAAATACTGACAAATCATTACGGTCATTCATTCCTAACGCTCCTTGTGCTCCATATTTAATGATTAATTTTGCTTCCATCTGTAAAAATAATTTGTGCAGGTCCCCTCCCTGTGGGGGGAGTGAGACCCTTTCTAAACCAGCAAAATTGAGGATGTCAGGACAAGCATCATGCATTTCTCGTACATGTTCTATCAGTCTAGGGGAGCCCTTCCCTGTTGTAATTGAATTATAGTGCTCCCTAAACCGAATATATAGGCATCTGATAGTTTTTCCTATATAAAATCTCCCGCAAGGGCAAGTAACTATATAGACTACAAATTTTGTCTTACATGATATGAACTGTTTTATTTTATGTGAATGGGAGCCAATTCTCACTGACTTCCCAGTCATATGTAAACTACAAACTCTGCATTGGCCACATTTGAAATTCCCTACTGGGGACTGTTTTTCTAACCATGTGCTGTGACCAGACAATCTATTTTTGACTAGCAGGTCCCTCAGGTTGTGACAACGCCTATAAGAAATCAAAAAAAATTGTTTAAAAGAACTGAGAGTCCTCAGTGGTTGATACCTTTTAATGGCTAACTGAAAAGATGGTAATAATTGCAAGCTTTCGAGACTACTCAGGTCTCTTCATCAGGCATGGTATAACACAAAATTTGAAGAGTCACATATTTATACACAACAGGACATAGAAAAGTGCAGTAAAAAAAAAAAACAAAAAAAAAAACAAGTTATATAAAACAGAACTATCACTATGGCAGGGGGCAAACTGTTGTGGCCATAAATGTGTTTTAGACAGCCCCCAAATCTAAGAAGCATCATTGTCAGAAGCTCCCTGTCCTCTTCAACAACAACAGGAACATTTCCCTGCAACCAGAAAAAATGTAAGACCTGTCCATTAATATTGACAACGGACAAGATAAAGATTCCCAGATCACATCAGGACTACAAGATCCCAGGTACCTTCAGCTGCACCACAACCAATGTGGTATACTTAATTATATGTACCAAATGTCCAACTGGGGGTCTGTATGTAGGGGAGACAGGACAACAGCTCAGGACAAGGATGAATTCTCACCGCCACACAATTAGAGAAAAAAGGATGGATCTACCTGTGGCCAAACATTTCTGTAACCCAGACCACAGCATCATGGACATGAAATTGCTGGTATTGAAAGGAAACTTCAAGTCCCAGAGAGATAGGAGACTATGGGAGTACAAACTTATGATGACCTTTGACACATTCAGAGTAGGAATGAATGTGTCTCATGGATTCATGTCTTTTTACATCAGTTAAGAGATGTGCTCCTCTGACCATCCGAGCGTGTCACAGCCTGGACCAGACCCTTATCAAAGGACAATAAAACTTTCACACTGAACTGCAGCAAAATTTATGGCCACAACAGTTTGCCCCCTGCCATAGTGATAGTTCTGTTTTATATAACTTGTTTTTTTTTGTTTTTTTTTTTACTGCACTTTTCTATGTCCTGTTGTGTATAAATATGTGACTCTTCAGATTTTGTGTTATACCATGCCTGATGAAGAGACCTGAGTAGTCTCGAAAGCTTGCAATTATTACCATCTTTTCAGTTAGCCATTAAAAGGTATCAACCACTGAGGACTCTCAGTTCTTTTAAACAATTTTTTTTATCTCTACTGGCTAACACGGTACAAAGATATATTTTACTTGTATAAGAAATCAATGGTTTTGACATAGTCATGGTTTTTAACTCAGGATCTCTCTCCAAAATGTGCCATTTATTGTTTAAAGTTTTTTTTATGGTTTCAAACATGGGTCCGAATTTAAAACTAAAGGTAAACCTATTTTCAGTGTTGTTCTTTTTCTTTCTTTTTCTTACTGCATGGTCTGTTGGACAAACATGTTAAAAGGCTACATTATGGACAATATGGATAACATGGAAAGCACCAGCACGTCTATGATTAATATCACAGTTGTTCAAGCGGGTCGATCTGATGCAGCCTCCTTCTTTGTGGAGTGTAACCAGAAAAAGGACACAGAGGTAATGGGTGTAAAAACCCTGGAACAAAAAATTCATTCCCTCTCTGAGAGAGAAGTGCGGTTATTTTGGACAGTGCAATCATTGCAATCATATGTGGACTGTAATAGAGTCCCTAGGGGCTTACGTGTTATAAAATCTGTGTCGCAATTTCATCATGACGTGACTTTTGTAAAAGAATGGGAAGCTATACAATCAGATTGTTCGATGAAATTGTTGCAATTGGTCTTAAGGAAAAATATAGAGGACTATAATACTTTGAAAATGGAATTGGAAACTTTAAAGCAGGATACTCGCTCCAGGGTGGCAGAGGATTATTGGTCCTCATTTATATCAAAATTAGATAAAAAGTTGATGGATGTTCAGACAGAAATTAAAAATAAAAAAAGAGAATTTTTTTTAAGAGACAAGCATGATTATGACACTAACCAGATTTTCTGTTGGTCAAAAGACAAAATAAGGGGGTATAAAAAATATCCATATATGTATAAAAAATATAAGGCACAGAGTAAGGGCTATTGGACTACTGATTCAGAGTCCAGTGGCTACAAAGAAATAACCCCAGGTCCCTCTAGGGAGACTACCTCGGTGGCGCCCACTCCTGCCCCTTTGGGAAACGCACCCGACAGGGGGGCAGGAAGAGGAACAAGAGGAAGGGGACGCAAAAGAAAATCAGTGTCTTGGAGGAATTAAATTGTAATCCAGTGCTTGTCTCCTCTAGCAACAAAATAATTAATCTGTCTGAACACTCCCTAACAAATGATATGGTGTCGGTCTTGTCAAAAGGACTGAGTTATTGTGACCCTGAGGGATTTAATTTTGTGGAGTTTAGAATTGATCTATATAAAGCTATAAGAAAGATACATTTATTTAAATATTTCAATCAAATGTCTCAGAATGGTAGTATGGCTCCAGAGGGTGAACAACCATGTGTAGTGGATTGCGGAACTTTTGACGTGACAGGGGCTTTTGACCCCCGCACGTTAGAGGAAGCTGCTTTGCTGCTTAGTCTGAATGATCCCGTACAAAAATTTGACACTGATATAAATGCAATAGTCAGTGAACCAATGCAATTTACAAAGGGTAACAAATCAGACTTTTTTCCGCCCACTGCACATGGGAACCTGATTGATCTGTTTCAGGACTTAAGGTACCGTCACACTAAGCAACTTACCAGCGATCCCAACAATGATAGGGATCGCTGGTAAGTTGCTAGGAGGTTGCTGGTGAGCTGTCACACTGCGACGCTCCAGCGATCCCACCAGCAACCTGACCTGGCAGGGATCGCTGGAGCGTGGCTACACGAGTTGCTGGTGAGCTCACCAGCAACCAGTGACCAGCCCCCAGCGCCGGCTGGAAGATGCTGCGCTTGGTAACTAAGGTAAATATCGGTAACCAACCCGATATTTACCTTGGTTACCACTGCACGGAGCTACACGTGCAGAGAGCAGGGAGCAGCGCACACTGAGCGCTGGCTCCCTGCTCTCCTAGTACAGCACACATGGGGTTAATTACCCGATGTGTGCTGCAGCTAAATGTGCACAGAGCAGGGAGCAGCGCACAATGCTTAGCGCTGGCTCCCTGCTCTCCTACTTACAGCACACATGGGGTTAATTACCCGATGTGTGCTGCAGCTACATGTGCACAGAGCAGGGAGCAGCGCACAATGCTTAGCGCTGGCTCCCTGCTCTCCTAGTTACAGCACACATCAGGTTAATTAACCCGATGTATGCTGCAGCTAAATGTGCACAGAGCAGGGAGCAGCGCACAATGCTTAGCGCTGGCTCCCTGCTCTCCTACTTACAGCACACATCGGGTTAATTACCCGATGTGTGCTGCAGCTACATGTGCACAGAGCAGGGAGCAGCGCACAATGCTTAGCGCTGGCTCCTTGCTCTCCTAGCTGCAGGACACATCAGGTTAATTAACCCGATGTGTCCTGCAGCTAGCTACATGTGCACAGAGCAGGAGCCGGCACTGGCAGTGAGAGTGGAGGAGACTGGTATCGAAGGTAAATATCGGGTAACCAAGGACAGGGCTTCTTGGTTACCCGATGTTTACAGTGGTTACCAGCCTCCGCAGAAGCCGGCTCCTGCTGCCTGCACATTTAGTTGTTGCTGTCTCGCTGTCACACACAGCGATGTGTGCTTCACAGCAGGACAGCAACAACTAAAAAATGGCCCAGGACATTCAGCAACAACCAACGACCTCACAGCAGGGGCCAGGTTGTTGCTGGATGTCACACACAGCAACATCGCTAGCAACGTCACAAAAGTTGTTCGTTAGCAGCGATGTTGCTAGCAATGTTGCTTAGTGTGACGGGGCCTTTAGTGGTAAAAGAAGTGGAGGCTTTGATGTACCCACTACCTAGCATGAATTTAAACAGAGGTGAACTAACTGCGGTTAAAATCATGCGCACATGGGAAGACACAATCTTCCGTGAAGCAGATAAAGGCGGCAATATAGTGCTTCTATCTCGAGATATGTATTTAAGTGAATGTATGAAACAACTTCAGGACCGTTCGACTTATAGACCACTAAATTCCAATCCCATCAGCGAATACAAAAAACAACTCACATGGCTCTTGGACAAATATGTGATTCTGGGGTTTATTTCTAAAAAACAAGCAGAAAAATTAATCCCTCCTTTCCCCACAAGACCACACTGGTATTGTATACCAAAAATACACAAAAATGAACATAACCCTCTGGGCCGTCCGATAGTGGCAGGAATAGGCTCACTCACTGAGCCCCTTTCCCACTATTTGGATTGGCTGTTGAGACCGCTGTTAATTCATATTCCATCTTATGTTAAGGACAGTGGAGATTTTATATCGCTCCTGAAAGAAATAACATGGCAGGAAGGATACAGTCTAGCTACAATTGATGTAGATAGTCTGTATACACGGATTCCACAGATTATGGGAATACAAGCGGTAAAAGATATAGTTGGACGTAGTGGTAAAAGTACACTGTTCTGTGAATTTGTGGGTGAGGCACTGAATTTCGTTTTGTCAAAAAATGCCTTTATGTTTTTGGAGAAATGGTATGTGCAATGCGGGGGTACCGCGATGGGTACCCCCGTCTCGTGCGCCATGGCGAACATTTTTTTGGGGTATTTTGAAAGAAAATATGTGTACACTACCGACAACCCCTATTTAAAACATATTAGGCATTATTTAAGGTATGTCGATGATGTGTTCATGGTGTGGGATGGAACAGAGGAGGATTTTTCCAACTTTGTTTCCCACCTTAACACCGCCAACACCATGAACATGTCGTTCACCTCTACCTATGGGGGCAACTCCATTAATTTTTTGGACGTTGAAGTTGGAATAATTGATGGAGTTATAACCACCAGGGTTTATAGAAAACCCACAGCTTCAAATTCGGTCCTACATTATGACAGTGCCCATCCACAACACACAAAAACAGCCTTGCCTTACTCCCAATTTTTGAGGGTAAAAAGAACTAATAGTACCTGTGTGACCTTTTTGGAACAGGCGGGAGAATTAAAACAGAGATTACAAGAACGGGGTTATCCTGACACCATCATTGATGCAGCATATAAAAAAACTGCATCTGAGGAGTCCCATGTTTGTCCAACAGACCATGCAGTAAGAAAAAGAAAGAAAAAGAACAACACTGAAAATAGGTTTACCTTTAGTTTTAAATTCGGACCCATGTTTGAAACCATAAAAAAAACTTTAAACAATAAATGGCACATTTTGGAGAGAGATCCTGAGTTAAAAACCATGACTATGTCAAAACCATTGATTTCTTATAAGCGTTGTCACAACCTGAGGGACCTGCTAGTCAAAAATAGATTGTCTGGTCACAGTACATGGTTAGAAAAACAGTCCCCAGTAGGGAATTTCAAATGTGGCCAATGCAGATTTTGTAGTTTACATATGACTGGTAAGTCAGTGGGAATTGGCTCCCATTCACATAAAATAAAACAGTTCATATCATGTAAGACAAAATTTGTAGTCTATATAGTTACTTGCCCTTGCGGGAGATTTTATATAGGAAAAACTATCAGATGCCTATATATTCGGTTTAGGGAGCACTATAATTCAATTACAACAGGGAAGGGCTCCCCTAGACTGATAGAACATGTACGAGAAATGCATAATGCTTGTCCTGACATCCTCAATTTTGCTGGTTTAGAAAGGGTCTCACTCCCCCCACAGGGAGGGGACCTGCACAAATTATTGTTACAGATGGAAGCAAAATTAATCATTAAATATGGAGCACAAGGAGCGTTAGGAATGAATGACCGTAATGATTTGTCAGTATTTTTATAATATATAGGGTTCTGTTACTGCGGTATTTATAATAATAACATGAAAAAATATACAACACAAAAATATATATAAAAAATGGATTTATATTGTTAAAAAAATTAAGAAATTAAATTAAGAAAATTAAGAGGTATATATATTGTGGTTTGCACATAAAAAGAATGCATATATATGTATAAAAAAAAATGTACAAATTAATGCATTGAAGGAGCAGTAAGATACTCTGTACTTTTGTGTATAATCCGATTCTGGTTTACTTGTAAGATTGTTTTTAATATGATACATTATGTAGCCGATTGTCGGAGGCATAGTATCTTTTATTGTATTATACACTTCACTTGATTACAATGTATGTGCGGGGAGGACACCTGGATGTGCACTCCTATTTAAGGAGAGCTCGCCTCACCCCACATGTGGACCCGTAGAAGCCCATTCAGAGGCGAAACGGCCGTCGTCCGCAGCGAGGGGCTGCATCCAGGTCTCCTCCACCCGCCTGCATCGCACACCGTTAAAATGGAATAAAGATTCACCGGATGAAAAATCACAGTTGGTGCTGTCGTATTCTTCTTCTTTGGTATTATTGGGACTGACTGTTCCTGTGCCGACCTGCACACTGAACCGGTTTCCTGACCTGACAGCTGGATCGTGTTATCCCAGTGAGGAATGAGCCTATGGTGCGGTATGAGTGCATGTGTAGTGCAGGACTTTGCTCTTTTCGGGTGTAATCTGACGTGTTGAGGCAGCGAGTTCCAGGAGACAGGGGAAATGATCTGCACAGATGGCCAGAAGCTTTGTGAGTCAGATCCAGGCCCCGATGAAGAAGGTGCTGAGCATAATGTACACCCTCATTCCCAAACAGTAAATCCTCCTGGTGGAGACAATGGGGAACATGATGAGGAGACTCAGATACCTGATTGGAACGACAACTTTACTATTCGGTCAAGGAAGGAAGAGGTTGTCTCGGAGGACTTAGTACTAGGGGAATAAAAACACACAGGGTGATGATGAGGTTGGAGACCCCACTTACTGTCAAACCAAAGTCACCCAGTCGATAAGGTCAGCAGAGGAAGTGGAGGAGGATGATACTGATGAAGAGGTTACGTTGCGTCTTCCTGGACAGAGACAAAGTACTGGAAGCACGTCAACAACTGAATCCTCGGCCACAACTCTGCCTCTGAGCAGAAGTCGTGGTGGCTCTGCAGTTCACATGGGCTCTAAGCCTTGCCTAGCCTGGGGCTTTTTTGACATCACAAAGGAGCACCCAAGTCATGTAATCTTTAAGATTTGTCAACAATCTCTAAGTAGAAGGCAAAAACTCACAACTTTGAGTACTTCGTCCATGAAGTGTCACATGGATATGAATTGATAGCGTGAGGGTGTATTGCTCAGCTTTATCCACTGTCAATGCAACATGCTTATTTGCCGTTCATTGCATGCATTGTTGCAGACTACACACAAGGGACTGCTGTTTTTTTGCATCTGCCTTTGTCTGTTTGGTCACTATAGCAATAGCAAAAGGGTCTTCGGCTGTGGACTTGGAGATGCTGTCTATGAACAGAAGGAAAAGCTAAAGGTGTGTGTTACACCAAGGAGCCAACGCAGAAACACTTTTGTCAATTGTGAGGGGAGTCGTGTTGGAGTTTGGTGAGGAGGACCGTAATGCCTGTGAGCAGCATCCTGTGACACAGACTGACATTCTTCCGGTGCTGTCTATACTGTTTACCGTGAGAGGAGTGTAAAGTCTGTATCTATGGCAACTGGACACCACAGTACCCGGGTACGGTAGGCTGGGCCCAGACAGTAATGCGTGCACGCAACACTTTGTTTTATTAGCAAAACACATATCTGTTCTGGTTAGGCCGACTATATAGACAATAAGACTTGCTGCCTTTGCACTGTCAAATTGTCACTTACAGTTTAAATCATAGAGGGACAGCGACACATGTTTGCATTGACTGTTGTTTACAAGATTTCCATGACTGTGTTGCTGAGCTGTACGGTTTGAATTCACACTGTTATCATCTGCCTTATCTGTGAGGCTTCAGCTAACAAGGGTATTCAGGGGGTTAATGGTTTTTGTCTATGTTTAGGTAGATAAGTTGTAAGCTCTTGTGATGCGCCACTGGTAAGTTGTGTTCACACACACACACACACACACACACACACACAATTATACCTGCTATGCAGAGGGATTACCAGGTAGTAGGCAACTGAATAGATTGTTCTATTCTTTCAGTTTTATACATGGTTCTTATTGTTTGTTTTAGGAAAGTGAAACAATCATTTATCAACCCAACTGCCTAAAGTCCTTTTCCTGTTGCGTGATTTTGCTGCATACTGGGGAGCCCACCCTGTACATGACTTCTTTAAATGAAGCATAAGTCGCAATGGGAATTTCACTGTGCTACAATACGGCTTGGCAGGGCTGTGCAACCACCGCCTGCCTCATCTAGTGCATCTGCATGCTCTTCATCCTCTGTGACTGTGGGGACAGCAGTCACACATGCTTTTTCACGCTAAACTTCCACCCCTTTACCCGCAACAGGGAGTGTGATTGGCAGGTCGTCAGTTGTTTTGGAAGTGGAAACAGATGGTATTGTTGAGCTCAGTCAGACATCGAGAGAACCACCATTGAATGAAGGAAACATTATATCCACGCTTGCACCTTCGTCACAGATAGGCTGCACTACCTGCAGTTAATTGCGTAGCAGAAATGGAGAGGAGTGTAGAATGCACATGTGTTGTACCTTGCTTGGCAGAAAAGGAACACTAAGGTAGTATCCCAGACAATTGTAGTATGCCCCTAAAAGTGTCAGCACTTTTGTAAATTAAAATTGCGTAGCAGAAAAGGAGGAGTGTAGAATGCACATGTGGTGTACCTTGCTTGGCAGGAAAGGAACACTAACTTAGTATTCCAGACACTTTTAGGATTGCAGAAAAAGTGTCAGCTCTTTGGGCAAATAAAATAGTGTGGCAAAAGTGTGCAGGTGGGTACAGTGCCTGGGTTCTGTGGGTACCAGGACAAGAACGGAAAACTAAGTAAGTATTCCAGACACTTGTAGGATGGCAGAAAAAGTGTCAGCTCTTTGGGCAAATAAAATAGCGTGGCAAAAGTGTGCAGGTGGGAACAGTGCCCGGGTTCTGTGAGTCAGTGGACAGGAAAGGAAGCCTCACTTTCTATCCCTCCTAATGATGAAATGCAGCAAAGAATTCCCTGGGCTGAGGTACACAGACGCTGTTATCTAAAGCTGTACACAGAGTTTGCACGGACCTGCCTAGCAGCTATGGCTATGAACACCTGGAAATCAGTCCTGAAAAGGGCTGAAATAACCAGCAGTCCCTAATCCCTACAGCGCTGTGTAGCTTGCACTATGTCTATAGTGCACACAGCAGGTTCGGCGGCGGCAGCGTGAGCGGGGACTGTCACCCACACGCAGAAGGCAGATAATGGCGGCGACAGGGAAAATGGCCGTATTTTATAAGGCAAGGACATGTGACATTCACAGCCTATAACACATGCCCTTGCTTGTCTGGCAAAAATCCACTTAGCTGTGTGTGTGTCTGTGACTGGCTGACATCCTGGCCCGCCCCACTGCATGCGCGCTTAGGAAAAAAAAAAAATGGCTATCGGCATTCTCTCAGCACCACAGATCTAAACCGCGTCCCCCCCCCCGCACACTATATCCTGAAATTTCATAATAGCGTGAATCACAGTGACACTATTACAGTGAAAAGCCAGCTAGTAACTAGCTAGGCTTTTTGCTGATCAAACCGTTATCAAACGTAACTCGAGCTATCGAGCTTTTAGCAAAAAGTTTGCGTTCTAGTTCGATCTCGAGCACCCCCCAAAATCACTCGAACATTAAATTGGTGAACATCGAACCTCGAACGTCGCTCAACTCTAGTGGTGAGGGACCCCAGCAGTAAGTTCAGTCAGGGGTCACCATGTTCCCTTTCCCTAGACATAGAGTTTCCCTTCCCTCTCGCTGTGTGTTTGGTAGTTCTATTCATTTATGACTCAAGGTTTAGGGAAATGTTCGAAGTTCAATTAGCAAAAGGTTTTTCCCATTACAAATATTTATTAAATATAAAAAACAAACAAGTGGTTGTCACACTTAGGACAGGACAAGGTGAAAAATAAGAGTACCAATTTGTCCCAAATAATGGGTAAAGATTGTCAAACATCCAATATTCCTTGGCCCTGAATACCAGGGACAAGGTAGGGTTGTATATAATATAACAAATTGATACAATTCAAAAATAGAGGCACTGTAGCATATATATGAACAAGGCGACTAAATTATCCAAAAGACAGGACTTAACTTAATGACTGTAAGAATGAATCTAATACAGTACAATTACACAGGAGATACAAAGCTGCGTAGGTAACGTTTTTAAATTTACAGTCCATTAATTCATCCAAATATCGTATTTATACAGATGTCGCATATCCAGGTAAGTTCAATTGTGAACAATAGCCATCTAAGATGAATGAAGTATGTCTCCGCCTCAACGCGTTTCCCCAAGTGAATGGTCCATCAGGAGGCTACAAAGACAAGTGCAGTCTATCAGAGACCATACAACCATATACACAATACACATAACATATATAAAAAAGGCCACCACACAATGTGACCATATAACATAAAAACACCTAACATAGCAGTAATAATATGTACTTGCCCATTAGAGATGATTCAAAAAGATGCATATCCATGACACAGTCCCATGCAAGATCAGCGGTGGTACAGAGAATCCTGATGGTATGATCCACAGCAGTCAAAAGGAGTGTCATGGAGATGCATGTCAGATCCAGTTTAAATAGCCCGCCGCTCCTAACACAGCTGTACAGAATGAGGTAATGTTCTAATTACCACCAAAGCTGTGTGGCGTCCTGACAATGATAGGAGCGCATGCGCCACTACGGTGGCTGAGATAGGAACATATCAAATTAGAGATCCCGAACCGCGTATGCACGAACCTCGCGTTAAACCACAGACAGACCAAAACCAATAGCGGTCATGTGATGTGGCTGTCTGCGGTTCACGCTGGAACACAAAAGTTAGCACAGGTGCAGACAGATCAAAATTAAACTAACATGGCTGCAAACAATAAGATAATATTCTATTTGCTGCCGATGCTGTGTAACTTTCCAAAATTAATAAGAGCGCATGCGCCCCTACAATGACTGGAACATTCGGTATCTCTATTTTTATATGTTCCTATCTCAGCCACCGTAGTGGCACATGCGCTCCCATAATTGTCAGGACGCCACACAGCATTGGTGGTAATTAGAACATTACCTCATTCTGTACAGCTGTGTTAGGAGCGGCGGGCTATTTAAACTGGATATGACATGCATCTCCATGACACTCCTTTTGACTGCTGTGGATCATACCATCAGGATACTCTGTAGCACCGCTGATCTTGCATGGGACTGTGTCATGGATATGCATCTTTTCGGATTATCTCTAATGGGCAAGTACATATTATTACTGCTATGTTAGGTGTTTTTGTATGTTATATGGTCACATTGTTTGGTGGACTTTTTTTACATATGTTATGTGTATTGTGTATTTGGTTATATGATCTCTGATAGACTGCACTTGTCTTTGTAGCCTCCTGATGAACCATTCACTTGGGGAAACGGGTTGAGGTGGAGACATACTTCATTCATCTTAGATGACTACTGTTCACAATTGGACTTACCTGGATATGCAACATCTGTATAAATACGATATTTAGATGAATTAATGGACTGTAAATTTACCAATGTTACCTATGCAGCTTTGTATCTCCTGTGTAATTGTACTGTATTGGATTCATTCTTACAGTCATTAACCCCTTAAGGACGAAGCCAGTTTTGTACTTAATGCCCAGGCCATTTTTTGCAATTTTGACCAGTGTCTTTTTATAAGGCTATAACTCTGGAACGCTTCAATGGATCCCGGTGATTCTGAGATTGTTTTTTCGTGACATATTGGGCTTCATGTTAGAGGTAAATTTAGGATGATTTTTTTATTTTATTTGTGAAAAAATCTGAAATTTGACAAAAAAATTAAAAATTTTGCAATTTTCAAACTTTTAATTTTATGCCCATAAACCAGAGAGTTATGTCACAGAAAATAGTTAATAAATAACATTTCCCACTTGTTTACTTTAGATCAGCGCAATATTTTAAACAAAATTTTTTGGGGTTAGGAAGTTAGAAGGGTTCAAAGTTCATCAGCAATTTCCCATTTTTCAACAAAATTTACAAAACCATTTTTTTAGGGACCACATCCCATTTGAAGTGACTTTGAGAGGCCTAGGTGACAGAAAATACCCAAAAGTGACACCATTCTAAAACCTGCACCCCTCAAGGTACTCAAAACCACATCCAAGAAGTTTATTAACCCTTCAGGTGCTTCACAGGAACTAAAGTAATGTGGAATGAAAAAAAATAAAAATTAATATTTATCTAAAGATGTTGCTTTAGCACTAATTTTCTTACTTTTTCAAGAGGTAACACTAAAAATTGGACCTCACACTTTGTTACCCACTTTCTTATGAGCGCGACGATACCCCACATGTGGTCAGAAACCTTTGTTTGGGTAAATGGGAGGGCTTGGAACGAAAGGAGCAATATTTGAATTTTGGAAAGGAAATTTGGCTGAAAAAGATTGCGGGCACCATGTCACATTTGGAGGACCCCCTAAGGTATGTAAACAGCAAAAAACCACCACAAGTGACCCCATATTGGAAACTAGGCCTCTCAAGGAATTTATCTAGATGTTTGGTGAGTACCCTGAACCCCCAGGTGCTTCACAGAAGTTTATAACGTTGAGCCATGAAAATAAAAAAATAAAATTTTACCACAAAATTGTTAATTCAACCAGGTAGCTTTTTTTCACAAGGGTAACAGGGAAAAATCACCATGAAATTTATTGTGCAATTTCTCCTGAGTTTGTTGATATCTTATATGTGGTGGAAATCAACTGTTTGGGCACACGGCAGGTCTTAGAAGGGAAGGAGTGCCATTTGACTGCAAAATTGGCTGGAATCAATAGCGGACACCATGTTGCATTAGGAGAGCCCCTGAGGTGCATAAACAGTAGAGGTCCCCCACAAGTGACCCCATTCTGGAAAATAGACCCCTCAAGGAATTTATCTAGATGTTTGGTGAGTACCCTGAACCCCCAGGTGCTTCACAGAAGTTTATAATGTTGAGCTGTGAAAATAAAAAAAATACATTTTTACCACAAAATTGTTACTTCAACCACATAGCTTTTTTTTTAACAAGAGTAAAAGGAAAAAAGGAGCATAAAATTTATTGTGCAATTTCTCCTGAGTATGCTGATACCTTATGTGTGGAGGAAATCAACTGTTTGGGTGCACAGCAGGGCTCGGAAGGGAAAAAGTGCCATTTGACTGAACATTTGGCTGGAATAATTAGTAGACACAATGTCGCATTTGGAAAGCCCCTAAGGTGCCTAAACAGTGGAGATCCCCCACAAGTGACCCCATTCTGGAAACAAGACACCTCAAGGCTTTTATCTAGGTGTATATTGAGCATTTTGAATCCACGAATACTTCACAGAATTTGATAAGCTTAGGTTGCCATATTGAAAATTTTCATTTTTTTCACAAAAATGTTTCTTTAGCATCACATTTCTCACTTTTTCAAGAGGCAACAACAAAATGTGGACCCCTCAGGTTGTTATCCAATTTCTTTTGAGCGCAGGGATACCCCATATGTGGCTAAAAACCTCTGTTTGGATAAATGTGAGGGCTTGGAATGGAAGGAACACCATTTGAATTTTGGAAAAGTTGAAATAATTTGCGCGCACCATGTCACATTAGCAGGGCCTCTTGGCTACCTATACATCAGAAACCCCCCACAAGTGACCCCATTTTGGAAACTGGACCCCTCAAGGATTTTATTCAGGGGTATAGTAAGCATTTTGAATCCACAGGTACTTCACAAAAATGTTGCTGTAGCAAAAATATTCTCACTGTTAGGCTATGTGGCCATGATCCAGTGACACGGCATCTAAAACCCAGTGTCAGCCTTCCTGCAGAGATCTGAGTGTTGTCCATGGGAGAACGCAGCTGCCCATGCACAGGATTTGGGTTCAGGCTGCTGTGGACTTTAGTTCTATTCCACCTGCAGAGAACACTGATCTCCGCAGCATAAATTGACATGCTGAGGCTCGGGAAGCTGCGCCACAGGTCGGTTTATGCTGCGGAGAAAAGAAGCACAGAGGGCATGAGATTTCTAAAAATCCTTCCACTGTGCTTCTACTGCACAACGCAGTGTTATGGATGCAGGGAAAACACTCTGCGCCCAAAACGCTGCAAACCCTGATTGTGGGCACATAGCGTAAAATGCTACAATGGATGAATGGATAGATGTCAAACATATATAATGTCCCACCCCCTGCATATTATAAGCTGGCGCCCTTTAGTGCCTTTCATGTGGCACTAAATGGTGCCTAGCCTTGTATTAAGCCCAAAAAGAAAAAAAATAATTAAAATAGATGACGTGGGGTCCCTCCTATTTTTGATAGCCAGCTAGGGTAAAGCAGGCAGCTGTAGCCTGCAAACCACAGCTAACAGCTTCACCTTGGCTGGTGATCAATTTGGAGGGCTGGCCAAGCTGTTTTTTTTTTTAATTATTTATAAATAAATAATTAAAAAAACAAAACAAACGTAGGGTCCCCCCAAATTAGATCACCAGCCAAGGTGAAGCTGACAGCTGGGGTCTGGTATTCTCAGGGTGGGAAGAGCCATGGTTATTGGACTCTTCCCAGCCTAAAAATAGCAGGCCGCAGCCACCCCATGAGTGGCACATCCATTAGATGTGCCAATCCTGGCGCTTCGCCCCAACTCATCCCGTTTCCCTGGTGCGGTGCCAAACGGGGTAATAAATGGGGTTGATACCAGATGTGTAATGTCACCTGGCATCAAGCCCAGCAATTAGTGATGTCACGGCGTCTATTTGATACCAGACATAACTAATTGACAGTAATAAAAAAAAAATTGACAACAAAAAAAAATTATTTGAAAAAACACTCCCCAAAAACATTCCTCTTTCACCAATTTATTGAAAAGAAAAAAAAAATCGGGTCCCTGTAATCCATTGTGAAAGTCCCGCGGCGATTCTGGACCTTCTAGAATATGGGGGGCATGTTCAGGGAACGTATCCCCCATTTTCTAGGAGTGCAGACCCTCCCTGTGAGGAGAGTGGGTGCAAAGAATTTGCACCCACCCTCCCCGGGTCACAGCTGCAGAGTGCGAGCAGCAGCAGCCAGCGTCTCTGAAGGCAAAGCAGGAAGCTGAGCTGACAGCCGCGCACTGCACATGTGACCAGCGTCTGCTGTGGAGGAGGGGGCAGCGGGGGATCAGAGCTGGGACAGGTACGGGGGACACCGGGGAACACTGGGGTGGGAATAGGGGGTGACCTGGCAGGGCCTGGGGAGCAGGTTTCTGTCGTATGTGTCATAGCATATGCGACAGAAACCAGAGGAAAGGGGGAAATGCGGGCGGCGCGTCGGTGTGCGTGGCACCATGTTGGATTTTTGGGAGGAAGGGGGGGGTCGGGGGGGATACTTTGGCAACACCGGGGGACTGGAGGGGACCGGGGATGAGAGTTATCTCCCATCTGACATGTTTGTTTATGCCAGATGGGAGATAAATGATTTTTTACCGGCGGGGTCATTTACTGTAAGGTGATCATTGGTAAATGGTGTGTACCGGTGATCACGTAAGCGGGGACCGGAAAAACCGGCCCGAACCATGATCTCCAGGGTCTCAGCTACCCCCGGCAGCTGAGACCCTGGAAATTTTCCGACTCTGGGGGGCGCTAGACCCTTTTTTCCGACCGCCGTTAAAAAGCGGCGGTTTGGAAGAAGTACCCTAATTTGTCGCTGTTAAAAGGCGTATTGGCGGTCATTAAGGGGTTAAGTTAAGTCCTGTCTTTTGGATAATTTTGTCGCCTTGTCCATATACTGTATATGCTACAGTGCCTCTATTTATGAATTGTATCAATTTGTTATATTATATACAATCCTACCTTGTCCCTGGTATTCAGGGCCAAGGAATATTGGATGTTTGACAATCTTTACCCATTATTTGGGACAAATTGGTACTCTTATTTTTCACCTTGTCCTGTCTTAAGTGTTACAACCACGTGTTTGTTTTTTATATTTAATAAATATTTGTAATGAGAAAAACCTTTTGCTAATTGTGTTTGGTAGTTCCCCGTACCTAGCGTGACGTTTTCACCAGCCGCACAAAAAAACCCGAAACTGGCCACCTTTTTTTTTTTTTTTTTAAAAAAAAGAGGGAACTTTTTTTCCCTTCATGGATCCTGTTGCTGCCTTGGCTCGACAGCTGCGGGGTCTGCCCCTGGAGTTTGCAGATCTTAAGTTAGCTGCGCAGCAGCAGCAGTCGCAGACTCCTCATGTTGGGGATTCTGTTGGTAGGCAGGTTCAATCGGAGCCCAAAATTGCTCTCCCAGACAGATTTGCAGGGGGTAGAGACACATTTTTTGTCTTTAGGAAGCTTATAAACTGTACTTTAGGATTCAGCCTTACTCCTCTGATGAGGAACAGCAAGTAGGGATTGTGATCTCATTGTTGCAAGGGGATCTGCAATCCTAGCTCTTCTCGTTGCCACAGGGCTCCGATTGTCTCCGGCTGGTGGATGAATTTTTTGAGACCTTGGGTCTCATCTATGATGATCCTGACCGAGAGTACCATTCTGAGTAAAGGCTGCGTCACCTCCAGCAGGGAGATCAGCCAGCGGAGACTTATTGTTTAGAATTTCGTAGATGGGCAACCGACACTAATTGTAATGACTCAGCTCTTAAAAGCCAATTTTATCAAGGCCTTTCAAAGAAATTGAAAGACTCATTAGTGTTTTACGAAACTTCTGAGTCTCTGGAGGTTGCCATGTCCTTGGCTATACATGTGGACAGATGCCTCCGAGATAGACTAATTAGACCATTCTCCCTGGAGTCCGTCTCGCAGGATGGTACCCCATTGTCGGGGGAGGCAATCTTTGGGTGAACCATCACTCATGGGTTTGAAGTAGCCTATACTGTTAGGGGGAGACACTACTTTGCATGTTCCCACTAAATTCCGCAAAAGGTTGGTGGCGGTTTGTGGTAAAGAGGGTCATTTTGTTGGAGTCAACTTCCCAAGAAAAAAGAAACATCTAGAACTCGGTTTACCCTTGGTAGTGTGGGGATGGACAATCAGGGTGTTTGTCTTCCACATGTAATTCTCGCTTTTTTCTGACAGCAGAGGTGGTGCTATAGAGCATGACTGAGAAAAGTTCTGTTTGTGGATAGTGGAGCAGGAGTCAGCATGGTGGATGCTCTGTTTGTAAGAACTCATGGGCTTACCTGCAGTATGTTACCTAACCCCATCTCCATGTAAGTCATCGACTCAGTACCACTTGCTTAGGGATGCCTGACACAGATGGTACATGGTTTAAAACTGAGGGTAGGACCCCTTCACTATGAAGTAATTTATTGCTATGTCCTGGAAAGCCATCACACTTACATTGTAATGGGTCTACCCTGGTTGTTGAAACGCAAACCTATAGTTGATTGGCAATCCAGGGAAATTGTGGAGAGTGGAAACTACTGTGTTGACAATTGTTTGAGCCCTTCTCTCTTTATGGTCTCTACAGAGTCCTTACCAACATTTTTGTCTGGGTTTAATGATGATGTATTTGTGGAGAGGGGATTTCAGGATTTGTATCCTGATCATGTATATGACTGTCCCATTAATCTGCTTCCTGGATGAAAACTTCCCAAGTCCAGACTGTATTATCTTCTTAGCCCAGAGAGATAGGCCATGAAAGATTACATTGCTGAGAGTCTGGCGAAGGGACATATCAGGCCCTCCTCTTCGCCCGTGGGAGCAGGATTATTTTTCATTAAGAAGAAAGATGCCCTTGTTTGGATTATCAGAAATTGAATTAGATTACCATCCGAGACCCTTATTCTCTCCCTCTGATTCCGGATTTTTTCAACCAAATTATGGGAGCTAAGTGGTTCTCCAACTTGGACTTATGGGGGGGCCTACAATCTGGTTAGAATCAGAGAAGGGAAAACAGCTTTTAATACACCTGTGGAGCATGCCATTTGATCTCACTAATGCCCCTGATGTTTTCCAATATTTTGTGAAAGATATTTTTCACCATTTACTTGGCAGGTTTGTGGTGGTTTATTTGGACAATATCTTGATCTACTCACTCGATATGGAGACACATCAGTTGCATGTAAAACAGGTATTACAGATTTTAAGGGATGAAAAACTGTATGCCAAACTGGAGAAGTGTGTTTTTGCTGTCCAAGAGGTACAATTTTTGGGGAACCTATTGTCATCTTCAGGTTTTCGGATGTAGACTGTGAGCCTTTGCGGGCAGGGACCTCTCTCCTCCTGTATCTGTCTGTGTCTTGTATTGTTCATGATTATTGTACTTGTCCCTATTATGTATACCCCTTTCACGTGTAAAGCGCCATGGAATTGATGGCGCTATAATAATAAATCATAATAATAATAATCCTGAGAAGGTCCATGCTGAACTTGTCTGGAATCCTGAAAGTGTTACGGTGCTCTCTAGGATTTACCAATGTTTATCAAAAATGTATTCAAAACTATTTGGTAATTGTAAAGTCTCTCACTGACATGACAAAAAAGGGGTCAGATTTCTCTAAATGATCAGACTCTGCCCAGCAAGTTTTTTCCTCAATTAAAAGATGTTCTTCCACAATACTTATACTCAGTCAGCCTTTGGAGGTCAATGCATCTGAGGTGGGGGTTGGGACTGTGTTGTCACAAGGTCCGTCTCCTGGTAAATGGCATCCTTGTGCTTTCTTGTCCAAGAAATTGTCCTCAGCCGAGAGAAACTATGATGTTGGTAACAGAGAGCTCTTTGCAATTCAGTTAGCATTCAAGGAATGGCACAAAAGGCTGGAGGGGGCAGTTCATCCCATTATGGAAGTCATAGACCATAAAAAAGTCATATTGCAAGACTGCTAAATGTCTCAATCCCAGGCAGATCATGTGATCTTTGTTTTTCTCCAGATTTAAATGTACTGTCACTTATCGTCCAGGGATTAAAACCATCAAAGCAGATGCATTATCCGGGAGCTTCCCTGGTGGTAGTAATCATGTGAACCGGTACCCATTTTGCAGAGGGGGGTGGTCGTCTCAGCCTTGTGCCCAGACCTGGAGGGGGAAGTGTTGGCGGGTTAGGGGAAGTCCCGTTCTTTTGATCTTCAGGGAAGTTGTTTGTGTCACCCAAATTGCGCCGTAAACTGATTGGGGAACATCACAATTCTGTACTTGCGGGTTATCCATGTAGTAAAGCAACCTCAGACCTCCTGTCTCATCACTTTTGGTGGCCGAAGTTGCATCAGGATGTTGTTAGCTTTGTGTCTGCTTGCAGTATTTGCGCATGTTCCAAGGTAACGCATACCCGTCCATCGGGATGTCTCCTGCCATTGGCTATCCCGAATAGACCATGGACATATTTATTCATGGATTTCATTACTGACCTAACTTTGTCTTTGGGAAAGACTGTGGATTTGGTGGTTGTGGATAGGTTCAGTAAGATGACATATTGGATCGCATTGCCAACATTTCCGAATGCCTAGACTTGTGAAGCTTCACTGGGTTCCTTCCAATGTGGTCTTAGATTAGGGAAGTAGTTTGTTTCCAAATTTTGGAAAGCATTTTGTGCCCGACTTGGGGTGCAGTTGTCTTTCTCTTCTGCCTTTTATCCTCAGTCGAGTATGCAGACAGATCGCATAAATCAAAATTTGTAAACTTACCTTAGGTGCTTTGTCTCCAAGAGCCAGGAGGATTGGGCATCTTATTTGCCATTGGCCGAATTTACTTTAAATATTCGTAGCCATGAGTCTACTGGCAAGTAAACATTCTTTGGTGCATCCGGTTTTCATCCGCAATTTGGTACCTTTAGTGACAGGGGTGCTTCAGGAGTTCCTGAGGAGGAGCGTTTTGCCTCATCACTCTCTTCAGTACTTCAGTATGGCAAGGCGTTCAGAGTAATTTGAAGCTCATGGGAGACAGATACAAATGTTTGGCTGACAAAAAAAGCTTGCCTGGTCCAGACCTAAGTGTTAATGACTATATGTGTCATTGTCTATTAACCCAGTAGCATTTTGTCATGCTGTATAAAGGCTAGCAAGAAGTAGTACAGCGTAATCCCCACTAGGTGGCAGCAGATTAGTGAAGGAGAGACAAAGAAACACTGTAACAGAAAGGCAGTTGAATAACAGCAGAGTAAGTTCAGCAGGCAGTTAACAGGCAAGTCACCAGGGGGCAAAAGAATGGTCAAATAGTCAGGGTCTAGCCAGGAAAGTCGAGTCACTGCAAAAGGAGGATCAATATCAAGTCAGAAAACAGAACCGAGTCAAAAGCGGGGAGATCAGGTATGCAGAGGGAAACATAAATAACAGACAGGAGCGGGAAGTCAGGGACCTGGATAGGCAGACGAACAGGGGAGGGTACAAGTCAGGACACATTAGCAGGGAGGCAGGACAGATTGGGAACACTCACCAGAGCCAGTATATAAGCTGCAAGGCAGAAATATCACTGGCACTGAGCCATAGGTAGAGAGGCAATATATAGCATCCTGGGATCCAGAACGAGGCAAGGGAAGTTAACCCCTGACATGACCATGCCAGAGCTGGGTGTAACCAGCAGCAAGGAAAAGCCGGCCTGGATCATGACACATTTCATCTGGAATTACCTCAGGCTATTATGATCCAAACGTGTTCCACAGTGCACTGCTCAAAAAGTGTGTGAAACCTTTGGAGCCATCCCGCCTGCTGCCGACCCCAACCCTGGTTAATGGTAATTTGGAATTAAAATTGTTGACTCTTGTTTTCTACGTCATTCCCTTCAATACTTGGTGCACTGGAGGGGTTATGGACCAGAGGAAAGGATGTGGGCCCCAGTATCAGATGCGAATGCCACAATATTGGTCAATTCAATACTTGCTGTCCATCCAGATAGGCTTGGTTTTCAATGTCCAGAGACCACTCATAGAAGGAAGGATGCTATTACAGGTAGAGATGAGCAAACTTGTTCGGTAAAGGTTTGCCAATTTCAAACGCAGTACAGTCCTCAGCTTATTAGATTGGGCTCGGTAAACCCGAGCCCCTCCCTCATAAGTTGGTAATGTTTGTTTTTGTTCATTTTCTGCCCCCGAACGCTGGCCGCGTTTCTAAAAATGCTTTTTTTAATTAGCATTTTCTACTTTTGGATAGGATTATGGTGCTGTTTGATTTGGGGATGTGTAAAACCAGTGGAAAAGGACTCTGGACCAGGAGAAGCCAAACGCACGTGGCCCCATGTTGTTTTTTTTTTGTATACCTTTATTTGTGGATGTTGCTGCAGCCAATCACAGCATTCAGACAGAAAGGCTCTGTGATTCGCTGCCTAAGACACATGTCCGTGTGCATACATTCGCAGACATGTTGGCTTGGCACCATTTTGGGAATGTGAAATGTTAGCGAAGCTGCTGATGCTAGACAGTCAGCTTAACAAGGGGAAATATGCTAGCTAGTTCAGGTAGATAGGAGAGTGATAGTTTACAATAGGGATGTGTAGTGTATGGAAAATTGTGTCTATACCATGTATTTCCTAATCGAAATATGAAGCATGTAAATAAGTAATGCTATGTATTACTGGCTGCTGAAAACAATGCAAACACAATCATAAGTCTTGTTACTTGATACTGCGTTGCCTGAAAAAATAGCAAGTGAAGTATCTAAAAAGTGGTTCTTAGCAATTTTAATTGCCTGGTGAAAAATCTGCACACAGTTATAGGTATTTTTACTTGTTAATGCCTGGCCTAAAATTCCTAGGGAAGTATGAGCGTTTAATGACATATTCACAATCACTATACTCATAATGAGTACTTTGTACTTCATTCTGAATAGCAAGTACGATACAAGTCAATAGGAAATGCAAGTAAGTTAAAGAGGTCTGGGGGCCTGAGGAGTAGAGATGAGCGAACCGGTCCCGGTTCGGCTCGAGGTCGGTTCGCCGAACGGAGGTCCCGTTTGAGTTCGGCTCGTCGAACGTTCGACGAACCGAACTCGAACTGCATAGGAAACAATGGCAGGCAATCACAAACACATAAAAACACCTAGAAAACACCCTCAAAGGTGTCCAAAAGGTGATAAACAACTCACAACACAACACAAACACATAGGAAAGTGACAAGGACATATACTCATGCGAAAACAAAAGAGCTGGACAAGGAAAAAGAGGAGGACACACAGATATATGAGTATATGCAAGGAAACATCGATTCCATTATTGTGCAACTTGAGCCCTGCTCATTTTAGGCTTCCAATCTCGATAAATTGCCTGAGCTCGCCACGTACGCCTTGGGGATCTTGTCGTGTCCTGCAGCCAGCGTTCTCTCGGAACCTGTCTTCAGTGCTGCTGGGGGTCTGCTGGCAGATAAGCACACGTGTCTGTCCACTGACAATGTGGACATGGCTCTCAGAGGACTTTTCTTCCCCTGGGTCAGCCAGGGGACGGGAAAGGCACGCGTATTTTTGAGAGTGCTTCATGCAAAGCATCTTTTTCTTTTTCAAAAGGGGGCTCAACCGATGCCAGTCAAGTGGGGTGTGTGTGGCCCAGTTAGTGGCAACGAGGGAGACTGGGGTTGGAGTCCCCTCGCTGTGTTTCTAAAAGAACCAAGATGAACAAGTCATGGCTCTCAGAGGACTTTTCTTCCCCTGGGTCAGCCAGGGGACGGGAAAGGCACGCGTATTTTTGAGAGTGCTTCATGCAAAGCATCTTTTTCTTTTTCAAAAGGGGGCTCAACCGATGTTAGTCAAGTGGGGTGTGTGTGGCCCAGTTAGTGGCAACGAGGGAGACTGGGGTTGGAGTCCCCTCGCTGTGTTTCTAAAAGAACCAAGATGAACAAGTCATGGCTCTCAGAGGACTTTTCTTCCCCTGGGTCAGCCAGGGGACAGGAAAGGCACGCGTATTTTTGAGAGTGCTTCATGCAAAGCATCTTTTTCTTTTTCAAAAGGGGGCTCAACCGATGCCAGTCAAGTGGGGTGTGTGTGGCCCAGTTAGTGGCAACGAGGGAGACTGGGGTTGGAGTCCCCTCGCTGTGTTTCTAAAAGAACCAAGATGAACAAGTCATGGCTCTCAGAGGACTTTTCTTCCCCTGGGTCAGCCAGGGGACGGGAAAGGCACGCGTATTTTTGAGAGTGCTTCATGCAAAGCATCTTTTTCTTTTTCAAAAGGGGGGTCAACTGATGCCAGTCAAGTGGGGTGTGTGTGGCCCAATTAGTGGCAACGAGAGAGACTGTGGTTGGAGTCCCCTCGCTATGTTTTACATGATTTTCGAAGGGCATGACATGCCTACGAGGTTGAGTTTCATCATCTGCAACTTGTTGGCAACAGAAAGGCTGCCTTTACATCCTTTTGAGACCGAGGATTTTCGAGACCTTATGCCCATTGCAGTGCCCCAAGAGCCGATGGCCAGTCGTCACTCCTTCTCCAAGAAAGGCGTGCCCGCGCTACCACAGTAGGTCGCACACAACCTCACCAATTCCTTGAGAAACTCTGTGTGTGACAGGGTGAATTTCAACACAGATACTTGGACCAGTAAGAATGGACAGGGGAGTTACATGTTGCTGACTGGGCACTGGGTAACTATGGTGAGAGATGGAGAAGGGTTTGCTGTACAAGTCTTGCCGTCCCCACCACTTGTGTGTCAATCCTTCCTCTGTATGTACAAGTTCCTCCACTGCTTCTGCCTCCTCAACCTCGTGTGGGTCCTCCACCTCGGCCCAAACCCTGTGTGGTCAGGCCACCCTTCCTTGTAACTGCGCCCAAGGAATCCCACACACCTCCTTACTATGCTGGCAGCAGAGCTCAAGGCCATCAGGCGGTCAAATGTTTACTTTGAAATGTAGGGGAAATGTGAGACACCGCTGAGGAATTGTGGACGGTTAGCTCTGGAGAGTGAGACCGAGTTTCATCAATGGTTGTCTACAGTCAACCAGCAGTCAGGGAAGGTCGGGTGCGACAATGATGCAAACCAGTCTGCGACCCTTCTTCAGGGCAATGTGACACACGTGCCTTGTATGGCTCACGTGTTGAACCTGGTTGTCCAGCAATTTTTAAAATACCATCCCGGCCTACATCGCCTTGTGCAGCGGGCACGCTGCTGTGTGCTCACTTTCATCCTTCGCACCCAGCAGCTCAACAACTGTCATCGCCCTGGAAGTCTTAGGGTCTGGCGGTTAAACGCCGGAAATGCGATGTTCCGACACGCAGGAATTGGAATCTGCACATGTTGCAGCGTGTGTGGCAGCACCGCAGAGCCCTGCTGAAATACGGCATGACGTATACCCTGGGCTAACTTGATCCAGAGGTGGTGCAGATCACGCTGCTGGAGTGGTGTCAGATCAAGGACCTATGCACCCTTCTACACAGTTTCCAAATGTCGACGAAGATGTTTAGCACTGGCAATGCCATTCTCAGCGTGACAATTCTGGTCATCTACATGATGGAGCACACTGTAAGCATTATTCGGAGTCAGGTATTGGTCCAAGAGGAAGGTGAGGAAGTACAGGAGGAGTCATATGCAGAAGGGATAATAAGATCTACAAGGTCCATACGGTAAGTGGCACCTAGGCAGCAGTTATGGTGGGGGATAGGGATTAACAAGGGCGCATAGTATCAGCAAAAATTGTTGAGGAAGGTGCAGGAGCCATGAAGAAATGGAGGACGAACTTGCGATGGGCATGGAAGACTCAGCAGATGAGTGAGAGCTTGCTCACATTTCGGTTGTGCGAGGTTGGGGGGAGAGGGAGGAGGAAGGAGGCACGATTCTCACCTCTCTGCCACCAACACACCAAGGACTTGGTCCTCCTGGATGCACAAGACACATGAGCGTCTTCTTGCTGCACTACCTACAACATGACCCTCGGATTGTACGAATTCGAAGTAATGCTAACTACTGGGTTGCCACACTGTTAGATCCCCGGTACAAGACAAAATTTGGTGAAATAATTCCTGCCATATAAAGGGACGCACGTGTACAGGAGTATCTTCAGAAGGTGGTACGCAATCTTCGATCTGCTTTTCCACTAAACACCAGTGCTGCACAGAGTGAATCTCAACGGTTTGTCATGGATAGGAGGAAATGGTCTTTTACTTGTCCACATCTGAGGGACCGAGGGCTGGCTGTTGTGCTGAGATGGTATTGAGTACGGTGTCCCTGCAGAGTTGCACTTTTGGTCATATACAAAATGAGTTGAAAAAGGACAGATGCTGGTGAAAAGGGGAACAGGTGTGTTGGAAAGGGGAAAAAAGTTTTGGTCCGTGGGTTTGGTGGTTAAGCAAAAGTAACATTTGATGAAGAAACACCATCTGTTACGGTGGGACTGGCAGATTTGGATAAGGTGGTATATACTATGTTACCGCTATATAACGAAAATTAATAAGAAAAGAAAGAGAAAGGTATATATCCCCATCAGCAGTCAGTGTCCACCGGGCTCCCAGATGGAAAAGGAGAGGTTGTAAACTGGAAGGTTCGGTGGAGGATACAGAGCTGTGTGGCTATGAAACTAATAGTAGCCTGAACCAAGTTAGACGCCACTCGGATCTTGAGACTGGGAGCCCTGTTAGCGTCACAGGGTCCACACGCCCATCCATCCCAGGAACTCCCTGTTAACATCAAAGGGGTTATTCAGTACGCTGACCGTGTGCATTGGGGCCACACCTGTGGACAGCAGGCGCATCAGCAGCAGCAGGCCTGTTAATGCCACTGGGCTGCACAAGCAGGACTTGTAGGACAGGAGCTGGTCTTAACCGTTCTGCGTTACCAACTGTGGTGGCGGCCTGCATCGACGCCCTATCCCTGCCTACCTCTGGCCTAAAGCCGCAATGGGTTCAACACATGGAGGTGTGCTCTTTCGGAGCATAATAGAAGACTGCGCACCTCCTTGTTGTCTCCAGCCCCTTTTATAACCTGAGTCCGCCACAAACCAGGGTGGACCACAATGCACCTCCTGGAGACAAAAGCAGAGTGATACGTCATGAGTGGCATAACTAGCGTCCTATTTGGAACCGCAACTTCAATGATGACTGTCATGACCCAAACACCTCACCAGTCATCGTCTGACCATCAATAATGCGGTGACAAGTCATAGGGGCGGGCCTCTGCAAGCCATTTGGGAGTGGCCTGGCTACATCGTCAGGACACCTGATGCCCTGTGGTCTAAATGGGCCCCCCACATCAGGGGCAGGGCCAAAGAGTTCATTACCGGACCTAGTTTCTGATGCAGTAAGTGCCTGACTATGGTCAGTTGCATGAAATACAGTCTCTGAAAAAAGACTATCAGCTTTAGCATGGTGTCTAGGCACAACACAGGACTTAGACCCGGCACGGAGTGCAAGTACCTGTGCAAAGAGGCTTTTCGCTAGGCGAAACACTGGAGTTAGGCTGCGGCTGGGGTAAATCGGCACACGCATGCGCACTAGCTGCCTCTCCACACTTAGACGTGGAGGAGAAAGCAGCCAGCTGGACAACCCGAGGCACAGGCCTAAATGGCAGCTGATGCCTGGGCGCAACTGAAACCGCAGCAGGCTGCTTGCGTTTAAGGCGTCACCGTTTTGTAACAACAAATAACATCAAAAAGAACAGGTGTACTTCTTCCCATGGATAATCTGATATGATCCCTTTTTTCATGGAAACGACCATCGCTAACAAATGTAGATGAGGCCAAATCAGCAGCTGCTTCAATGGATCTGAATTGTTCCATAAAGTGGCCTCTCCTCCACCCCAATTTCAAGATCCCAAATACTCCATTCCTCTGTGGTGTCAATCCAATCGCACTTGCTTCCTAACAGCTCTCAAGTTTCCACCAGCCCTGCTGAGTATGGGGTGACAGAGATTGTTTTTGCATAGCTGTTCAGTCGCACTATAGCCTGGGAATCAGAGGTCTGCTCCAAAGCTGCAATGAGTACAGACAAGGAAGTTATTATTATTTTTATTATTATTGATTTATAGAGCACCATTGATTCCATGGTGCTGTACATGAGAAGAGGGTTACATACAGAATACATATACAAGTAACTATAGACAGACTGGTACAGAGGGAAGAGGGCCCTGCCCTTGCGGGATTACATTCTAAAGGATTTTTGGGAGGAGACAGTAGAAGTGGTTTAGGTTGAGCGTCAAGTACGTATGGTGGTGGTATCATTGAAGGTTATAGTCATTTCTGAACAGATGAGTTTTCAGATTCAGTTTGAAGCTTGCGTGTGTAGCATATAATCTAATGTGTTGAGGTAGCGTGTTCCATGAGACAGGGGAAATGATCTGTGCAGATAGTCTGAAGCTTTGTGACTGGGATCCAGGCCCCGATGAAGAAGGTGCTGTGCCTAATCTACACCCTCATTTCCAAAAATTAAATCCTCCTGGGGGAGACAATGGGGAACATGATGAGGAGCACAGATACCTGATTGGAAGGACAACTTTACTATTCGGTCAGGGCAGGAAGAGGTTGTCTCGGAGGACTCAGGACGAGGGGAATGAAAACACACAGGGTTATTGATGAGGTTGGAGACAACACTTACTGTCAAACCAAAGTCAGCCAGTTGATGAGGTCAGCAGAGGAGGTGGAGGAGGATGCTACTGACGACGAGGTTACGTTGCGTCTTCCTGGCCAGAGACAAAGTACTGGAAGCACGTCAACAACTGAATCCTGGACCACAACTTTGACTCTGAGCAGATGTCGTGTTGGCTATGCAGGTCGCATGGGCTGTAAGCCTTTCCTAGCCTGTGAATTTTTGGACATCGCAAAGGATCACCCAAGTCATGGAATCTGTAAGATTTGTCAACAATCTGTAAGTAGAAGGCAAAAACTCACACTTTTGAGTACTTCCTCCATGAAGTATCACATGGATATGAATTGACAGCGTGAAGGTGTATTGCTCAGCTTTAGCAACTGTCAACGCAATATGCTTATTTGCCGTTCATTGCATGCATTGTTGCAGACTACACACAAGGGGCTGCTGTTTTTTTGGATCTGCCTTTGGTCACTATAGCAATATAAAATTGCTCTAAAAGGTGTGTGTTACAGCAAGGAGCCACCGCGGAAACACTTCGTTCAATTGTGAGGGGAGTTGTGTTGTACTTTGATGATCAGCACTGTAACGTCAGTGAGCAGCATCCTGTGCCACAGACCAACATTCTTACGGTGCTGTCTATACTGTTTACCGTGAGAGGAGCGTAAAGTCTGTATTTCTGGCAACTGGACATCACAGAACCCGGGTACGGTAGGCTGTGCCCAGACAATAATGCGGGCACGCAACACTGTTTTATTAGCAAAACACATATCTGTTCTGGGTAGGCCGACTATATAGACAATAATACTTGCTGCCTCTGCACTGTCAAATTGTCACATGCAGTTTAAATCATAGAGGGACAGCAACACATGTTTGCATTGACTGTTGCTTTTCAAGATTTCCATGACTTTGTTGCAGAGCTGTGTGGTTTGCATTCACACTGTTATCATCTGCATTATCTGTGAGGCTTCAGCTAGCAAGGGTATTCAGGGGGGGTCATGTGTTTTGTCTATGTTTAGGTAGATAACTTGTAAGCTCTTGTGATGCGCCACTGGTAAGTCATGTTCGCACACACACACACACACACACACACACGCACAAACACACAATTACTGCGACACAGAGGGATTAGCAGGTAGTAGGTAACAGAATAGATTGTTCAATTATTTTAATTGTATGCATGGTTCTTATTGTTCGTTTTGGTAAAGTTAAACAATCATTTATCAACCCAACTGCCTAGAGTCCTTTTCCTTTTGCCTGGTTTTGCTGCATACTGGGGAGCCCACCCTGTACACGACTTAAAATGAAGCATAAGTTGCAATGTGAATTTCACTGTGCTACAATGCGGCCTAGCGTGCCTGTGCAACCACCGCCTGCCCCATCAAGTGCATCTGCGTGCTCTTCATCCTCTGTGACTGTGGGGACAGCAGTCACACATGGTTTTTCACACTGAACTTCCACTCCTTAACCCGCAACAGGGAGTGTGATTGGCAGGTCATCACTTGTGTTGGAAGTGGAAACAGAACGTATTGTTGAGCTGTCAGACATCGAGAGAACCATCATTGGATGCAGGCTACATTATATCCATGCCTGCACCTTCGTCACAGATTGCCTGGACTACCTGCAGTTAATAATTGCATTCCAGAAATGGAAAGGAGTGTAGAATGCACATGTGTTGTACCTTGCTTGGCAGCAAAGGAACACTAACTTAGTATTACAGACAATTTTAGGAAGGCAAAAAAAGAGTCAGCTCTTTGTGCAAATTAAATAGCGTGGCAAAAGTGGACAGATGGGTACAGTGGCCGTGTTCTGTGGGTACCAAGACAGTAAAAGAAGCCTCACTTTCTATCCCTCCTAATGATCAAATGCAGCAAGGAATTCCCTGAGTTTGCTATAAAATTAGCATAGCTAAATTTGCAGGAGGGTGTCATGCAGAGGTGCTAGAAATAGCTTGGCACCAGTGGGGCACTAATGGAATACAACAGCCAGTTCTATGATGCCCTAAATGGCAGTATTTTTTGCTATCATTATAGCTTATTAAAAACAGAGCAGGAGGGTGTCATGCAGAGGTGCTAGAAATAGCTTGGCACCAGTGGGGCACTAATGGAATACAACAGCCAGTTCTATGATGCCACTAAATGGCAGTATTTTTTGCTATCATTATAGCTTATTAAAAACAGAGCAGGAGGGTGTCATGCAGTGGTGCTGCACATAGATTTGCACCAGTGGGGCACTAATGGAATACAACAGCCAGTTCTATGATGCCACTAAATGGCAGTATTTTTTGCTATAATTATAGCTTATTAAAAACAGAGCAGGAGGGTGTCATGCAGAGGTGCTAGAAATAGCTTGGCACCAGTGGGGCACTAATGGAATACAACAGCCAGTTCTATGATGCCACTAAATGGCAGTATTTTTTGCTATCATTATAGCTTATTAAAAACAGAGCAGGAGGGTGTCATGCAGAGGTGCTAGAAATAGCTTGGCACCAGTGGGGCACTAATGGAATACAACAGCCAGTTCTATAATGCCACTAAATGGCAGTATTTTTTGCTATCATTATAGCTTATTAAAAACAGAGCAGGAGGGTGTCATGCAGAGGTGCTAGAAATAGCTTGGCACCAGTGGGGCACTAATGGAATACAACAGCCAGTTCTATGATGCCACTAAATGGCAGTATTTTTTGCTATCATTATAGCTTATTAAAAACAGAGCAGGAGGGTGTCATGCAGAGGTGCTAGAAATAGCTTGGCACCAGTGGGGCACTAATGGAATACAACAGCCAGTTCTATAATGCCACTAAATGGCAGTATTTTTTGCTATCATTATAGCTTATTAAAAACAGAGCAGGAGGGTGTCATGCAGAGGTGCTAGAAATAGCTTGGCACCAGTGGGGCACTAATGGAATACAACAGCCAGTTCTATGATGCCACTAAATGGCAGTATTTTTTGCTATCATTATAGCTTATTAAAAAAGGAGCAGGAGGGTGTCATGCAGAGGTGCTAGAAATAGCTTGGCACCAGTGGGGCACTAATGGAATACAACAGCCAGTTCTATGATGCCACTAAATGACAGTATTTTTTGCTATCATTATAGCTTATTAAAAACAGAGCAGGAGGGTGTCATGCAGAGGTGCTAGAAATAGCTTGGCACTAGCGGGACTAGACAAAAGTCCAATAGCCACGTTTAGAATGCCACTAGGTACACTGAGTGTTTGCTAGTATAATGGCTTAGTTATAATGAGTTTGAGTGTGCAATGCAGGCAGAGGTGCTGCAAATATCTTTGCACTAGTGGGACTATAGCAAAGTCCAATAGCCACGTTTAGGATGCCACTAGGTACACTGAGTGTTTGCTAGTATAATGGCTTAGTTATAATGAGTTGGAGTGTGCAATGCAGGCAGACGTGCTGCAAATATCTTTGCACTAGTGGGACTAGACAAAAGTCCAATAGCCACGTTTAGGATGCCACTAGGTACACTGAGTGTTTGCTAGTATAATGGCTTAGTTATAATGAGTTGGAGTGTGCAATGCAGGCAGAGGTGCTGCAAATATCTTTGCACTAGTGGGACTATAGCAAAGTCCAATAGCCACGTTTAGGATGCCACTAGGTACACTGAGTGTTTGCTAGTATAATGGCTTAGTTAAAAAGAGTTTGAGTGTGCAATGCAGGCAGACATGCTGCAAATATCTTTTCACTAGTGGGACTATACAAAAGTCCAATAGCCACGTTTAGGATGCCACTAGGTACACTGAGTGTTTGCTAGTATAATGGCTTAGTTAAAAAGAGTTTGAGTGTGCAATGCAGGCAGACGTGCTGCAAATATCTTTGCACTAGTGGGACTATACAAAAGTCCAATAGCCACGTTTAGGATGCCACTAGGTACACTGAGTGTTTGCTAGTATAATGGCTTAGTTAAAAAGATTTTGAGTGTGCAATGCAGGCAGACATGCTGCAAATATCTTTGCACTAGTGGGACTAGACAAAAGTCCAATAGCCACGTTTAGGATGACACTAGGTACACTGACTGTTTGCTAGTATAATGGCTTAGTTAAAAAGAGTTTGAGTGTGCAATGCAGGCAGACGTGCTGCAAATATGTTTGCACTAGTGTGACTAGACAAAAGTCCAATAGCCACGTTTAGGATGACACTAGGTACACTGACTGTTTGCTAGTATAATGGCTTAGTTAAAAAGAGTTTGAGTGTGCAATGCAGGCAGACGTGCTGCAAATATCTTTGCACTAGTGGGACTATACAAAAGTCCAATAGCCACGTTTAGGATGCCACTAGGTACACTGAGTGTTTGCTAGTATAATGGCTTAGTTAAAAAGAGTTTGAGTGTGCAATGCAGGCAGACGTGCTGCAAATATCTTTGCACTAGTGGGACTATACAAAAGTCCAATAGCCACGTTTAGGATGCCACTAGGTACAATGACTGTTTGCTAGTATAATGGCTTAGTTAAAAAGAGTTTGAGTGTGCAATGCAGGCAGACGTGCTGCAAATATCTTTGCACTAGTGTGACTACACAAAAGTCCAATAGCCACGTTTAGGATGCCACTAGGTACACTGAGTGTTTGCTAGTATAATGGCTTAGTTATGAGTTGGAGTGTGCAGAGGACAGGAGGGTACAGTGCCAGGATGGGTAGAGGAATGGAAGCCTGCCTTTCTATTCCCTTCTAATGGGGAAATGCAGCGACGAAATCCCTGACTTTGGCTACACAGACGCTGTCTCTGTTTTCAGGACCTGTCACCTATGGCTCTGACCCTGCCGGTGCGAGCCCTTAAAAGGACTGATAGAAAGTGCTCTCCCTAAGCTGTCTAGCGCTGTGTATGGAGCGCATACAGCAGTATCGTCGATAGGACAAAGGACGGAGCTGCGCCAGTGATGTCTGACACCAAGGACGCAGAAGAGATAATGGCGTCCTGGAGGAAAATGTCCGGTTTTATAATGCAGGGACATGTGACATGGACATCCTATCACACATGCCGTTGCTTCTCTGGCTAAAAGTCCACTTAGCTGTGTGTGTGTCTGGGATTGGCTGACATGCTGGCCCGCCCCACAAGACGCGCGCGCTTAGGGAAGGAAGACAAGGAAAAAAAAAAATGACGATCGCCATTATACAAACAGCAGTGATCTGAAGGCGCTGTGCACGCACACTATACACTGATATGTCATAATAGTGTGAGTCACAGAGTGACTTACACTATTACAGCGGAAAGCCAGCTAGGAGTTAGCTGTTTTTTTGCTGCTAGAACCGTTCTCGAACGTTTCGAGAACTATCGAGCTTTTGCAAAAAGCTCGAGTTCTAGTTCGATCTAGAACAGGCCCCAAAATCACTCGAGCCTAGAACTGGAGAGCCTCGAACCGCGAACCGCGCTCAACTCTACTGAGGAGAAACCTGAAATGCATGGGAAAGTGATGAAACTGAATAGATGGAGCCTGGATAATATGCCTGCATGCAGTTGTGACTCACATATCATTTCTGGGAATAAAAATATCACTGTTTTACGACACTTTTACAGATGCACAAGAACACCTACCAAGCCTAATCTAAATTGCATTTTACAGGGTTAAGAAATGGTTATTCCTGCATAATCTTTATATATAATTGCCTTATTCTGTCAGTCTGTCTGTCTGTCTGTCTTGCTCCAAAATGACATCATTACAGTGACAACCGTCACATTGGCCGCTCGGCTCGGCCCGGACCCACCCCCCGAATGCTTTACCTACTCGGCCATGCCCCCCACACACTTTGCCTGCTCCGCCACGCCCCCCGCACTCTTTGCCCGCTCACCTCAGGCCCGGCCACGCCCCCCATACACTTTGCCCATTTGGCCATGCCCCCCGCACACTTTCCCTGCTCGGCCACGCCCCCGAACACTTTGCCCGCTCGGCTTGGCCCGGCCACGCCCCCACATACTTTGCCCACTCGGCTCAGCCCGGCCATGCCCCCGCACAATTTGCCCACTCGGCCACGCCCCCCGCACACTTTTCTCACTCGGCCATGCCCCCCGCACACATTGGGCACCTATACACCTCCCCCTAGGACAACTACACCTATTATACACCTCCCTCCAGGACTACTCCACCTATTAGACACCTTCCCCCCAGGACTACTCCACCTATTAGACACCTCCTCCCCAGGACTACTCCTCCTATTATACTCCTCACTTCCAGGACTACTCCTCCTATTAGACTCTTCTCCCCCCAGGACTACTCTTCCTATTAGACTCCTCTCCCCCCAGGACTACTCCTCCTATTAGGCTCCTCCCCCAGGACTACTCATCCTATTAGACTCCTCCCCCAGGACCACTCCTCCTATTAGACTCCTACCCCAGGACTACTCCTCCTATTAGACTCCTCCCCCCAGGACTACTCCTCCTATTAGACTCCTCTCCCCCCAGGACTAATCATTCTATTAGACTCCTCCCCCCAGGACTACTCCTCCTATTATCCTTCTCTCCCTCCAGGACTACTCCTCCTATTAGACTCCTCCCCCAGGACTACTCCTCCTAATAGACTCCTCTCCCCCCCGGACTACTCCTTCTATTAGACTCCTCTCCCCCAGGACAACTCCTCCTATTATCCTCCTCTCTCCCCATTTCTACTCCTCCTATTATACTCCTCTCCCCCAGGACTACTCCTCCTATTATCCTCCTCTCTCCCCAGGACTACTACTCCTATTATCCTCCTCTCCCCCCAGGACTACTCCACCTATTATACTCCTCTCTCCCCAGGACTACTTCTTTGATTATACTCCTCTCACCCCATGACTACTCTTCCTATTATCCTCCTCTCCCCCAGGACTACTCCTCCTATTATCCTCCTCTCTCCCCAGGACTACTCCTCCTAGTATACTCCTCTCTCCCCAGGACTACTCCTCCCATTATTATATTTTGTAGGTCCCTCTGTCATACATAATTTCTACTTAGCTATTCCCCAGCACTTTACAAAGCCAGCTAGAACGCACCTGATGGTATGTTGATCTTTGACCTGAGGGGCCTCAAGTGGTCCTGTAACATATGTTTTGTAGAGACTGCTGTTACGTATACAGTTGGACAGTCCCTCCCTCATTGAGACTCAGATAGCGGAATACATATTCCATAGCAGTTTACAATGTACCCATTGTAGCGTTGGGCTTTACTCTCCTCCTCTTCCTCCTCCATGTTATTGTGTGGCCCTCAGTTCAAGTTTTCAGAGGGCCTGCAGGTGTCAAAAAACCTGAGTTTGGTGTGCCCCCATAGGTGGCCCAGTAACATGCGTTTAGGAGGGACTATTCTTACTTATACATTTTGGCAGTCTCTCCCTCATTGGGACTCAGATAGGGGAATACATATTTCATAGCAGTTTACAATGCTCCCTTTGTACTGTTGGGCCTTACAATTCTCCTTCTCCATGTTATTCTGCGGCCCTAAATTCACGTTTTCAGAGGGTCTGCAGGTGTTAGGAAACCTGAATTTGGTGAGCACCCAGAGGTGGCCCAGTAACATACGTTTGGGAGGGACTACTCTTATACATTTCGGCGGTCCCTCCCTCATGGAGACTCAGATAGTGCTAGTGGGCTTGCCAAATACAAAGCAGTACTACTAGCATTTTGGGCTGCCTGGTACAAAGTACTCACTGGTACTTTTTCCACGATATGTGACGCCCTGGACTAGCCAGGTAGTCACAGGTAGACCTTCACACTACACCTGTCCCCCAATAAGGTAACACCAGCCAACCATAAAAAACCTAGTCACCTCCCTCAGTGCTTAATGGACACACCAGGGGCGGAGCCAGGTGGTTGGCCTAGTCCACCAAGGAGTTCAGAGGGCCTGAGGCAGGAAAAGAGAGGAAGTTGAGTAGTGAGTCTGAGAGGAGGTCAGGCCTGTAGGACAGGCCTGTGACAGCCTGACAGGTGGGGGGGTTGGAGCCCGGGCACCTTTGGCTAGTAGACAGACGGTGGCCTTAGCCTGCAGGAGCCAGGACGACGGCTCGGTGGAACCGTGGTGGACTGGGACAGGGTAGTGGCCCTCCGGTACCGACACGGGGAACCGACTCGGAAACCGGAGCACACAGGGGGGTACTCAGACCCTGAAACGAGGTTCAGAATCCTTTGGACTGAGTTAATTAACTGATTGCGGTCTGGACTATAGGTCCTTTCCCACCCAAGTCCCGACTGAAGACAACAGCCCACCGAGGGGGATAGAAAGCCACCGCACAGGCAGAGAGATCCCACGGGCCAGCATTTGCGGGCAAAAGGGCTCTCACGACATACACACAGCCGGGGAGCGGACTCCCATCGCTGAAGCGCAGGCAGCCCAAATACCCTAGATGGTGCAGGAGAAAGGCCAAGACCACCGAACCAGGTGGGGGACCAGACGCAGCCGGCTGCGGGCACCGACCACCATCAACTTATTTTACCAGAGACTTGTGTGTGTCAATAACAGTGAGTACATCAGTGCCATCCGGCCGCGCACTGCCCTGCACCACCCAGCTACCCCCAACGGGTCTCGGGGCCATCATCCCTGCCCACGGAGGGGTTAACATCTTGCTGCATCATCATCTCCCCCGGGTACCCCGTAACTGCAGTGGTGGTGTCTATCTTCACCACATCCCATGGGTGGCATCACAAACTCAAGCGCGGCTCCGGCCGTGCACCTACCTAACCCCCCACCAAAAGCGCCAGCATCCCCTTTCAGAGCGAAGTGACCCCGGGTCCGGAGGCGCTCGAGCCACCCACCAACAAGCCCGGATCCAAGCGGCTCGGCTGTAGCCGAGCGCGGGGCGGTACACATCGATTCTTCTGGCGTCACGAACAGGTTACTTACCTATTCACTTACCTAGTGAAGTGTGCCTTGAAGTGAAGTCAGCGGTGATCCGTTGAAAAATTTGCAGAATCCGCCATCTTGCCGCCATCTTTTGGCACGAAGATTGCCACCAGAGTCTTCTTCCCCGCAGAAAGGGCACAAAAAACTGAAGCCCCGCCCCCTGGGAACGCGGCCGTGCAGCAAAGCGAGAGGTCGAAAAGTGAAACTGATCGGCCAAACAAGGGAGTGCCGCGAAAAGACCAAGGGGGGGCGGGTGAAGATTCAGCGACATGTCACTGAGCTGATAAAGGGCAGGGACTCCAGGACCCTGCCACACTTCTGGTTCCTGGACCCTGCGAAAGCGCCATGGCTGACCCGTCCCACAAGCCCGCAGCACCGGAGCCCGCTCCTGGAACAGCAGCGTGGGTGGAAGTTCGGACGACACTGATATGCCGCCACCTGCAGGCCCAGGTGCGCTTTCTAATGGATCGGTGGGTGGCCGAGATAGAGGAGATAGCTGTGGCCGTGAAGGTATGTGAAGTGGAGGCAATCTTGGAGGAGCGAGTAAGTGACCCACGCCCCTGTGTCCCTGAGGGACCGGTCGACGTGGCTGAGGGACCCGGTCTGCCCCTGCCCTCTATGTTGCCTCCGTCACCGCCTGTACCGGCTGCCACCGCTTCCCTGCTCAGTCCACTGCCCCTGACACCGGCAGCGGAGACCGTTCAACCCACCCGTGAGGACCCGTCGGTGGAAGCAGCCCACGGTCGGCCAGTCACCCTATCAACGCCCATCCCGCTTCCATGGAAGATTGACCGCCGGCAGGTGTCCGTCTCTGGAGCGAGCCTGTTGGTCCCGGAAGTAGCTGCGCCCCAGCTAATCCAGGCCCTAGCAGTCCACCCGGCCAAGATGGAAGTACCCGGTGACCGGAAGGAGGTCCAGTGGGCAAAGATGGCCGCTCCCACAAACCAGGCCTCGGCTGAGGCGTTGCAGGGTTGCCGCTGCAAGGCAACACAGCAGGCCACATCACAGCGGAGTTCCCAGTGCAGAAGGTGCCGGTTGTACCTGGCACGGGGGAGCTCCGGCTGGGCCCGACCCCCACACAAAGGGAGCAGGCAGACGCTCCGTATTGGGAGCGGCAGCAGCGCCAGCTGGGCCGGGAGATCGCGGCACAAGAGAAGCAGAAGGCGGAGGTGCTGGCCTAGACCATCAGGGAAAAAGCAAACCTCCGCAGCGCCACCTATAGGGTACGGGGCCCGACCTACGAAGGCCAAGTCTGGCAGTTTGATCCCAGCCGTGGATGGGGGTTTATCTTTGAGCCCGGCCTGGAGGCGGAAGTGTTTGTGTCCTGCAGGGACGTGTACCAGCACCTGCCCGTTGATCACCCCAAGCAGGACCTGGAGTCCGGAGAGCTGGTGAGCTACACCCGTCATTGCGGGGAGATGAGATGGTTCGCCCTCAATGTGAAAAGAAGGGTGAGCCGCAGTGCCCGGAGGCACACCCATTCCCCTCCCTCGCCATACAGTCCTGCAGAGTACAAAGAGGAGTGTTAAAGAGGTAGCAGTTCCCGGCTACCATACTGCCCGTCCCTGTTGGGACTTTGTTTGATTCCCACTGTTTACCCCGTTTTAAAATGAACAAGGCTGAGAACTTGCAAGCCACCCAAAAACTTTTGGGCTTGTAAATAATCCTGGACCACCCTTTCAGGTCCTATAGTCCCTGGGGAGGCTGGTTGGAGGAAGGGCCTGCGGCAGAGGTCCCGTCACCATAGGAACCGGTGACTACCCTCCGGGTCAGGGGTCCCCTGGACATGGGGCCTCTGAGAGACTGCCGGGTAAAGAACTTTTTACCCGGCCCGTATGGGCAATACCCGGACCTGAACCAGATTCCTGGACTGGGGAAAAGGGGTGCTGTCCTGTTCTTAGAGGCAGCTTCAAGGTTTAGGTTTGCTTGGGTGGGCAAATGAAAGGACCCGGTCCCGTCCCATTCCCGGTTAATAAAAGTGTTCCTTTTATATGTTTGCAACGTTTAAGTAACATGGCTCCCGCAAGGGAAGAAACACAAATATGCTTGATTGTAAATACTGTTATTATAATATCAAATAACCTCTCATAGTTCTGAAACAGATTCCAATGTATTAGATAACAACCTATAAAAAATTCAGGAATCGTACTCTATATTTGAAACATCAAATTTTTATTTGTACAAAGTGCTCGTGCAAAAATCACATAAAAATTTCATCATACACAGGATAACATTTTTGGGATATAGGGAGGGATGTCAAGCCGCACTTATAAGGAGTGGCACAGTACTACAGTGGCTGCATCTGCCCGTATAGTAACGGCCAGTGTAAATGGACATATATATATATCACATGTTTACAGGAGCGGACCAATGGGGATGTAGTTTACATACGCATAGTATAGGATACCAAACTTGTAGAGTTTTATACTAGTATGGAGATATAAGCACACATATATGGAATATGGGTATGTCAACAACCACTATATAGATTGATTAAAGGGCACCATAATTTGCATGCCATAAGAGTTTAAGGTATCAGGCATGTGCCTATAGTATTGCCCCATCTATCTACTTAGCCCTATAAGTCAGTCCAATTACCTGTTGTCATTTGTACAGAATATACGTCCACAGCAGCACCGCAAATTGCACCCGCTCCAACCTCGACGCGCGTTTCACCGCACTGCCTGATGAAACCGGCAGCTCGAGCCACCCACCAAGGAGCCCGGATCCAAGCGGCTTGGCTGCAGCCGAGCGCGGGGCGCTACAATTATTTTTGGGGTCAAAGTTTGCTTGGCTTGGGTCATGAACATCTGCAAATATATCACTAAAACCCAAAATGATAAAAAAGCCAGTTGTTAAGGGACAGGGATATGAACGTGGGAATGTGCTTTTGTTAGTGGTGGGCGATGATTCACTGAGTTTGCATCAGGTCAGAGGAAGCTTGATGCATCCACTATGTTCCTTTCCAAATTTCCAGGTTTGGAATGTAAACGTGTGTGGAGCCAGAAGAGTGAGAGCAGATTCCGTCTTGGATGGCAGACAAGGCCTCTTTGTATTTCTCAAGCAGCTACAAATCTTCCATGACCACACAGTCAACTGTGGATGCACAGAAGGCTAGCCCATCCATGGTCCCCCTTCCTCCCTCCATCATCAGTTGCAGGAGGCATATGACCCCAAGCTTGATCATTTTGAGGATCTGTTTTGTAAAGTACCCTTTGGTTGGCTCTGGCTTCTCATCGTGCAGAATTGAAAAGGTACGTGAGGAGGTGGTGTGCATTGATACCCAAGTATTTGAGCACCTACGGCCAGAAGAAAGCCACTTTGAAGAACATGATTTACTGTCTCCAGAGGTGGAGGCTGATGATGTTGAGACACAGTTGCCATCAGGTCAGCCTACAATTTCAACTGGGAAGGAGGATGGAATGGAAGACGAGGTGGTCGATAATGAGTAGAGTTGAGCGATGTTCGAGGTTCGCCAATTTCATTTTCGAGTGATAGCTCGAGTTACGTTCGAGAACGGTTCGATCAGCAAAAAGCCTGGCTAGTTACTAGCTGGTGTCTCTGGCGAAGGGGGCCGCGCTCGCTTTGCTCAGTTCCGTGGCTGCTGCTGCTCGGTGGCTCGAGCGGTGGGCCGGACTCGGGGACTCGAGCAGCGCTCCTCGCCCACGAGTGAAAAGGGGTGGTTTGTTTGGGGAGATAGTTCGTGACGCCACCCACGGGTCGTGGTGATAATGGGCACCACCGCTGCTGGTGACGGGGATCCCGGGAGCGATGGCAGGGAGCAGCTAAGATGTTGGTTCCCCCTCCGTGGGTAGGGGTTGGTGATCCCGGGGCCCGGTGGTGGTACGGGGAGGCAGGAAGGCCGGGCTGCAGGGTTGCGGGGCAGCGCGGCGCAGTGCCGGATGGCACTGTTGTACTCACTCAGGCACAGATTCACAGAGTCTCTGGTAAACCAAACGGCTGGATGGACGGGTCCTGTAGCCAGCTGCAGTGTCTCTGCTCTCCCCGGACAAGTTGATGGTGGCTGTCTTTCCCTGCACCGATGTAGAATGTATTGACTCCGATGGTTTCCCACTGGTAGTCCGCTCCCCGGCGTGTATGTACCGAAGGAGCCCGTTTTTCCCGCAGGCGCTGGCCCTTGGATCTCTAGCCTATGGCGGTGGCTTTTTATCCTCACTGTGTGGACGGTTGCCTTCTATCGGGTCTTGGGTGGGAGGGAACCCCTGAGGTCCCAATCACTATCTGATTTGACCATTGTCGGCGGCTCCTAGCCTGGTCGGGGTCTGATGGCCCTGCCTTTGTGCTTGGTACAGATCTGCTTCCCGGCTCGGTACCGGCGGGCCACCGCCCGTCCCCGGTCCTACGGTTCCGCTGACCTGCGCCAACTCCTGCAGATGGCCACTACCATCTGCTGACCTTGCTGACAGTGCCTGGGCTCCTACCCAGACACCAACAGATTCTGTCCTGTCACTTTCAACTCCAACTCGAATCTGTTACTTTTCCCGCCTCCAGGCCTGTGAACTCCTTGGAGGGTGGGGCCAACCGCCTGGCTGCGCCCCACCTGGTGTGGACATCAGACCCTGGAGGAAGGCAACGAGGATTTTGTTTGTCTGTTGTTGCCTAACCAGGGGAGGGTGTGTGTGTGGTGTTGTGTTTGTGACTACCTGGCTAGTCCAGGGCATCACATTCCCCCTTGGTGAAATGCAGACTGTCCGTGGGCTGCCCGTCCATCACCGGTTTTATTTCTGAAAATTATAAATTAACATGGGAAAACATATAACTATAAGCATACTTTTAATTCTTCCCGTACGGGAGGCTTTTCTCTTAAACGTTACTAACGGCATAAAACATTTTTATTAATAACGGACGGGTCCATGTTCCTCTGCTTCCCCACCCAAGCAACCTACACCTTGATGCTGTCCCTAAGAAGCGGGCAGCACCCTTCTTCCCCAGTCCGGAAGCAGGAACTCGGTTCCAGGTCACCCAAGCGGGAAAGGGCACAGTGTCTCGCACCCGGCTGTCATTTCAGGGGACCCCACGTCCAGGGGGACCCCTGACCCCCCCCGGAGGATGGCCACCGGTCCTGGTGGTGGCCGGACCCCAGCCTACTCTGCTGCGGGTCCTTCCTCCAATCTGCTCCTCCGTAGGCGACAACGGAACACAGCCCAACAAATTATTTACAAGGCCACTAGTTCGTGGTTGGCCTGCAAGTTCTCGGTCTTGTCTCTGGAAGGGGGGTTAGTGGGAACACAGAAAGTCCCCACGGGGACAACTTTCTTCTTTTACGGACGGCAATCAGGTGAGGTATTTGGATGATTAGTATTCATTCAGTAAAAACTTAAAATAAGAACAAGGTGCTAATGGTCCCAACGGGGACAACTGGGTTGCAACGGAGGACCGCTGCCTTACTTGAGGTCGCCTTCCTCATACGCCTCCTCCAACTCTACATCCGGATGGTACGGTGGGCGAGGGGACTAGGACCGCATCTGGACACCGCGGCCTTCCTTCTCCTTCACATCTAGGGCAAACCAGCCCCTCTCCCCTCAATGTCGGGTGTAGGTCACCAGGTCGCCCACTTGCAGGTCACGACCAGGGTGGCCCGTTGGAGGGTGAGAATTCACATCACGGCGAGCCACAAATATTTTGGCCTCCAGGCCCGGCTCGTAGATGAATCCATATCCACGTTGAGGGTCAAACCGTCTGACCTGGCCCTTGTAAATTGGGCCCCGCACCCGGAAAGTGGCATTGCGGAGATTGTCCTCCCTTATGGTGCGAGCCAGCACTTTGGCCCTCTGCTGCTCCCTGGCGGCAATCTCGCAGCTCAGCTGGTTCGGCTCTCTGTCCCAGTAAAGGGCGTTTGCGTGCCCCTGCGCGCGGGTCGGGCCCCGCTGGATCTCCCCCATACTGGCCACGACCGATATCCTCTTTGGGGGGTCCTGCGGTGACGTGGCCTGGGATGCTGCCCTGCAGCGGCGACCCGGCACAGCCGCAGCCAAGGCGCGGGGTTTAGGAACGACAGGCCTTACCAGCTGGGCCTTCCTGCTCACGACTTCCACTTCTTCCGTAGCCGGATGGACTGCTGGAGCCGGGACTTTGTTCGGTGCGGCCACTTCCGGGGCCGGTGGCTTCTTCTCACAGACGGGCACCTCTCGAGGGATCTTCCACGGCAGCAGGATCAGTGCGAGTCGTTCACGGGCAACGCCTACAGGCTGGTCCTCTAGGGCGGACGGGCTGAATTCCGCTACCAGTGTTGGGGGCAGCGGACCTAGTGACGGGGCAGCAACAACCGATGCGGATGGCGGGGGAGGCAGCAGGGTGAATGGATGCAGACCGGGCCCCTCAGCCGCAGCGACCGGTCCTTCAAGGACACAGGGGCGTGGGTCGCTTACCTGCTCCTCCAGCACTGTCTCCATCTCGCTTCTCCGCATGGCCGCCGCTACTTCCTCCATTTCGGCCACCCATTGCTCCATTAAGAATCAGACTTGGGCCTGCAGGCGGCAGCACATCTGCGCGGTCCGGGCCTCCACCCACGCCGCTGTCCCTGGCGTCGGCTCTGGGATCTCAGCATTGCCGGACGGGACGGAAATACTGGCACGTGTGCTTCTAGGAACCGGATGTGTAGCAGAGTCCTGGCGTCCCTGCTCTTTATACCTTCGGTTACATCAGGCACACCTGCATCCGCCCCCCCTTGGTTCTTTCTAGCACTTCCTTCTGCTGGGGGCGGGGGTTCACTTTCGCGCCCTCCCTGCTCGGGGAAGACGCTCGAGCGGGAAATCTTCGCGCCCAAGATGGCGGAACTTCAAATTTTTCGGCTGGACGCCGCCGGCGGGGACTGCAAGGTGCACTTCTACTGATAGGTAGATTGGTTCTAATCCTGTTCACAGCGCCAAGTTGTCGCGGGCGGAGGGGCCGTGCTCGCTACGCTTGGGTCCGGGGCTGCTGCTGTTCGGTGGCTCGAGCGGTGGGGACTCGAGCAGCACTCCTCGCCCACGAGTGAAAAGGGGTGGTTTGTTTGGGGAGATAGTTCGTGACGCCACCCACGGGTCGTGGTGATAATGGGCACCACCGCTGCTGGTGATGGGGATCCTGGGAGCGATGGCAGGGAGCAGCTAGGATGTTGGTTCCCCCTCCGTGGGTAGGGGTTGGTGATCCCGGGGCCCGGTGGTGGTACGGGGAGGCAGTAAGGCCGGGCTGCAGGGTTGCGGGGCAGCGCGGCGCAGTGCTGGATGGCACTGTTGTACTCACTCAGGCACAGATTCACAGAGTCTCTGGTAAACCAAACGGCTGGATGGACGGGTCCCGCAGCCGGCTGCAGTGTCTCTGCTCTCCCCGGACAAGTTGATGGTGCCTGTCTTTCCCTGCACCGTTGTAGAATGTATTGACTTCGATGGTTTCCCACTGGTAGTCCGCTCCCCGGCGTGTATGTACCAAAGGAGCCTGTTTTGCCCGCAGGCGCTGGCCCTTTGATCTCTAGCCTATGGCGGTGGCTTTTTATCCTCACTGTGTGGACGTTTGCCTTCTGTCGGGTCTTGGGTGTGAGGGAACCCCTGAGGTCCTGGTCACTATCTGATTTGACCGTTGTCGGCGGCTCCTAGCCTGGTCAGGGTCTGATGGCCCTGCCTTTGTGCTTGGTACAGATCTGCTCCCCGGCTCGGTACCGGCGGGCCACCGCCCGTCCCCGGTCCTACAGTTCCGCTGACCTGCGCCAACTCCTGCAGATGGCCACCACCATCTGCCGACCTTGCTGACAGTGCCTGGGCTCCTACCCAGACACCAACAGATTCTGTCCTGTCACTTTCAACTCCAACTCGAATCTGTTACTTTTCCCGCCTCCAGGCCTGTGAACTCCTCGGAGGGTGGGGCCAACCGCCTGGCTCCGCCCCACCTGGTGTGGACATCAGACCCTGGAGGGAGGCAACAAGGATTTTGTTTGACTGTTGTTGCCTAACCAGGGGAGGGGGTGTGTGTGGTGTTGTGTTTGTGACTACCTGGCTAGTCCAGGGTGTCACACTGGCTTTTCACTGTAATAGTGTGAGTCACTCTGTGATTTACACTATTATCTAATTTCAGCGTATAGTGTGCGGGGGTGGCGCGTTTAGATCAGTGCTGCTGGGATAATGGCGATCGCCAATTTTTTTTTTTATTTCCCTAAGCGCGCGTGCAGTGGGGCGGGCCAGCATGTCAGCCAATCCCAGACACACACACAGCTAAGTGGTCTTTTTTGCCAGACAAGCAAGGGCATGTGTCATAGGCTGTCTTTGTCACATGTCCTTGCATTATAAATACGGCCATTTTCCCTCACGGCACCATATCTGCTTTCTGCGTGTAGGTGACAGTCACCGCTCACGCAGCTCCTGTCGCCACTCCGGCTGTGTATGCTATACACACAGCGCTCTACAGATTAGGGACAGAAGTTTATTTCAGCCCTTTACAAGACTCATTTTCTCGGGCTCAGAGCCATAGGTGACAGTCAGGTCCGTGGAAACGCTGTATACAGCTTCAGATAACAGCGTCTGTGTACCTAAGCTCAGGGAATTCCTTGCTGCATTTCACCATTAGGAGGGATAGAAAGTGAGGCTTCCTTTCATGTCCACTGACCCAGAGAACCCGGCCACTGTACCCACATGCCCACTTTTGCCACGCTATTTTTATAGCAAACAGTGCTGAATATAAGTGGCATCCAAAAAGTGGCTGCTATACTCCATTATTGTCCCACTGGTGCCAAGCAATTTCCAGCACCTCTGCATTCAACCCTCATGCCCATTTTGCTACGCTATTTTTATAGCATACAGTGCTGAAAATTAGTGGCACCCACAAAGTGTCTGCTATACTAATTTAGTGTCCCACGTGTGCCAAGCAAGTCCGACCACCTCTGCATTCAAGCCTCATGCACATTTTTCTACGCTATTTTTATAGCAAACAGTGCTGAAACTTAGTGGCATCCAAAAAGTGGGTGCTATACTCCATTGTTGTCCCACTGGTGCCAAGCAAGTCCCAGCACCTCTGCATTCAACCCTCATTCACATTTTGCTACGCTATTTTTATAGCAAACAGTTCTGAAAATTAGTGGCATCCACAAAGTGTCTGCTATATTAATTTTGTGTCCCACTGGTGCCAAGCAAGTCCCAGCACCTCTGCATTCAACCCTCATTCACATTTTGCTACGCTATTTTTATAGCAAACAGTTCTGAAAATTAGTGGCATCCACAAAGTGTCTGCTATATTAATTTTGTGTCCCACTGGTGCCAAGCAAGTCCCACCACCTCTGCATTTAAGCCTCATGCACATTTTGCTACGCTATTTTTATAGCAAACAGTGCTGAAACTTAGTGGCATCCAAAAAGTGGCTGCTATACTCCATTGTTGTCCCACTGGTGCCAAGCAAGTTCCAGCACCTCTGCATTCAACCCTCATGCACATTTTGCTGCGCTATTCTTATAACAAACAGTGCTGCCAGTTTTAGGGCCATAGTTACATTATCAGGGATAGTCAGTGTTCGTTCTTTAGCTGTCAATAAAGCTAGACCACCTCTGTAATCTACACCACCTCTCAATTTTTGCTACCAGATTTTAAGTGGCTAATCTTGTCGCTAACAAAATGAGTGGCAAAAGGACAGATGCTGGTGGAAAGGGGAACAGTCGTGTTGGAAAAGGAAAAAACATTCGTGTCCGTGGGGAAGGTGGCAAAGCTACATTAACATCTGCTGAAGATAAGCAATCTTCTAGCAAAAGTAAGATGTCTACTACTTTCCGTGGACAATCCGATGTGCTCCCTTTTTTACGGACCCGAACAACTGTAAGAAAGGTAGATGATGCACAAAAAAAGAACATGCTTGAATGGATCTCAAGTGCTCCAACAAGTGCCCTCTCCTCCACCTCAACTGCCACATAAAAAAAAACAGTCCTCTGAGTTGTCATCCCAATCACACTTGCTTTCTCTCAGCTCTCAAGTCTCCACCCGCCCTGCACAGTATGGTGTAACAGAGATGGCTGAGTCTGCAGAGCTGTTCAGTCACACTATAGCCTGGGAATCAGAGGTGTGCTCCCAAGCTACAATGAGTACAGACCAAGAAATGGTCTGCAGTGATGCCAGACGTTTTGTGACTCAGATTCAGGCCCTGATGTCCAAGTTTATGAGCATAATGTAGACCCTCATTCCCAAACTGTAACACCTGTTGGTGGAGCGAATGAGGAACATACTGATGACGATGAGACGCAAATACCAGATTGGGATGACAACTTAAATATTCGGTCAGGGCAGGAAGAGGCTATTTCTGAGGGCGAGGGGAGTGCAAACACAACGCTTGATGATGAAGTTCTAGATCCCACTTACTGTCAACCCACAGTCAGGCACTTGAGGAGGTCAACAGAGGCGGTGAAGGAGGATGCAACTGACGACGAAGTTACCTTGCACCTTCCTGGACAGAGTCGGAGTACTGGTAGCATGTCTACAGCTGCATCCTCAGCCACCACTCTGCCTCTGAGTACAAGTCGGGGTGGCTCTGCAGGTCGCATGTCCTCTAAGGCTTGCCTAGCCTGGTCCTTTTTTGACCTTACAAAGGATCTCCCAAATCATGTGATCTGTAAAATTTGTCGGGAATCTATAAGTAGAGGCAAAAAGCTCACCAGTTTCACAACTTCTTCCATGAATCGTCACATGAATACCAAGCATAGTTTCCAGTGGGAAGCTCACTGTGCTGCAATGCAGCCTGGCGTAGCGGGCCAACCACCGCCTGCCCCTTTCAGTGCATCCTCGCACTCTTCATCTTCTATGACTGTGGGGACAGCTGTCACACCTAGCTTTCCACGAACACCTTCCACCACTGTAACCGCAACAGGCAGTTTGCTTGGTATGTTGTCAGTTGGTTTGGAAGGGGAAACAAGTGTGGGTGTACAGCTCTCTCAGACATCGATAGCACCAACGCTGGATGAAGGCAACATCATGTCTACGCCTGCACTTTCCTCACAAACCTGCATTTTTCCAGGGACACACTACTCACCACCATCTCCACACAGCAGCCAGATCTCTGTCCCTCAGATGTGGACAAATAAAAGGCCATTTCCTCCGTCCCATGGCAAAGCTAAGAGGTTGACTTTAGCCCTCAGTAAGCTCTTGGCTACCGAAATGCTGTCTTTTCACCTGGTGGACACAAAGGATTTTCGAGACCTTATGTCCGTCGCTGTGCCCCAGTACCAGATGCCCAGTCGCCACTACTTCTCTAATAAAGGAGTGCCTGCGCTACAAAAGCATGTCGCACACAACATCATGGCTTCCTTGAGAAACTCTGTTTGTGAACGGGTGCATTTCACAACCGATACTTGGACCAGTAAGCATGGACAAGGGTGTTACATGTCGCTGACTGGGCACTGGGTAACTATGGTGATAGATGGAGAAGGGTCTGCTGAACAAGTCTTGCCATCCCCACGACTTGTGCGTCAATCCTCTGTATGTATAAGTTCCTCCAACGTTTCTGCCTCCTCAACCTCATCTGGGTCCTCCACCTCCGCCCCAAGCCTACCTGGTCAGGCTACTAGCATTGTAACTGCGCACAAGGAATCACGCACACCTCCTTACTATGCTGGCAGCAGAGCGCAATGGCATCAGGCGGTCTTTAGCTTGAAATGTCTTGGAAATAAGAGTCACACAGCGGCTGAGTTGTGGTCAGCTCTGCTGTCCGAGTTTCATAAATGGATGTCTCCACTCAACCTGCAGCCAAGTAAGGCAGTGTGCGACAATGCTGCAAACCTGGGTGCGGCCCTTCGCCTGGGCAAGGTGACACACGTGCCTTGTATGGCTCACGTGTTGAACCTTGTTGTCCAGCAAATTTTAACACACTATCCTAGCCTAGATGGCCTTCTGCACAGGGAAAGAAAACTGTCTGCTCCCTTCCGCCGTTCAACCGTCACAACTGAGCGACTTGCATCGCTCCAGAAGTCTTTCGGCCTGCCGGTTCATCGCCTGAAATGCTATGTGCCGACACGCTGGACTTCGACTCTCCACATGTTACAGCGACTGTGGCAGCACCGCCGAGCACTGGAGTAATACGTCATGACGTATAGCCTGGGCCAACGAGATGCAGAGGTGGGGCAGATCACCCTGATGGAGTGGTCTCAGATCAAGGACCTATGCATCCTTCTGCACAGTTTCGACATGGCGACGAATATGTTTAGCGCTGACAATGCCATTATCAGCATGACAATTCCAGTCATTTTCATGCTGGAGCACACGCTAAACACTATTCGGCGTCAGGGGGTGGTTCAACAGGAAGGGGAGGAAGTACATGAGGATTCATATGCGCAAGGGATAACAACATCACCAAGGTCCAGACGTTCATATACACCAAGGCGGCAGGCATGAGACGATGGGGGAGAAGGATTAACAAGGGCGCATGGTAGCAGGAAAAATGTTGAGGAAGGTGCAGGAGAACATGAATAAATGGAGGATGAACTGTCCAAGGACATGGAAGACTCAGCAGATGAGGGAGACGTTGGTCACAGTTCAGTTGAAAGAGGTTGGGGGGAGATGTCAGAGGAAGAAAGAACGGTTAGCACCTCTATGCCACAAACACAGCAAGGACTTGGTCCGCATGGATGCGCAAGACACATGAGCGCCTTCTTGCTGCACTACCTACAACATGACCCTCGGATTGTCAAAATTAGAAGTGATGATGACTACTGGGTTGCCACACTATTAGATCCCTGGTACAAGTCCAAATTTTGTGAAATAATTCCAGCCATAGAAAGGGACGCACGTATGCAGGAGTATCAACAGAAGCTGTTACTCAATCTTAGCTCGGCTTTTCCACCAAACCCCAGTGGTGCACAAAGTGAATCTCCCAGTTGTAACTTAACAAACATGGGACGGTCTCATCATCAACAGTCTAACCGTACCAGCAGCACCGTATCTGGTGCTGGTAAGGGTATGTGCGCACGTTGCTTTTTACCTGCTTTTTACCTGCTTTTCTGCTGCTTTTTCTTCTGCGCTGTTTAATGCCAAAATTGATGTGTTCTTCTATTCAAGCAAAGTCTATGGGAATTTGGGTTTCTTGTTCACACTATTGTTGTTCAAAATGCTGCCTTTTTGTGGCAGAACTTTGGTCAAAAACTCAGCTTTGCAGTGCAAAACCCAAATGGCAAAAACAATTGACATGTTGCTTCTTTGAAAAGCTGAGTTTTTGACCAAAGTTCTGCCACAAAAAGGCAGCATTTGGAACAACATAGTGTGAACAAGAAACCCAAATTCCCATAGACTTTGCTTGAATAGAAGAACACATCCATTTTGGCATTAAACAGCGCAGAAGAAAAAGCAGCAAAAAAGCAGGTAAAAAGCAGGTAAAAAGCAACGTGCGCACATACCCTAACAGCAATTTTATTGAATCCTTTCATAATTTTTTAGACCATCCTTTGCAAGGCCAACAGAGACAAGAAGTCTGACACATACTCAACGGCTGCAGAGGATGATACAGGAGTATCTCCAAATGAACATCGATGCCATGACTTTGCAACTGGAGCCTTGCTCATTTTGGGCATCAAATCTTGAAAAATGGCCTGAGCTCACCACTTACGCCTTGGAGATTTTGTCGTGTCCAGCTGCCAGCATTGTCTCTGAACGTGTCTTCAGTGCTGCTGGGTGTGTGCTGACAGATCAGCGCACGCGTCTGTCCAGTGACAATGTGGACAGACTAACGTTCATCAAAATGAACAAGTCATGGATCCGCAAGGACTTTACTACCCCTGTGTCATCCTGGGGAGAGCAAATGCTTGTGGATTTGGAATGTGCTTGATGCAAATGTACCTGTCAAGTTTGCAACTGGGGCACAAGTGCTGCCACTGAAGTGGTGTCTGTGGGGCCCAATTTTTGGAAAAAAGGGTGACTCCGCTTGGAGTAACCCTTGCTGTGTTTTTAAAAATGAGCCAAGATGAACAAGTCATGGTTCAGCAAAGACTTTGCTACCTACCCCGGTGTCATCCTGGGGACAGATAAGGCTGGCGTATTTTGGAATGTGCTTGATGAAAATCAAAACATCCTGTTTGCAACTAGGGCACAAGTGCTGCCACTGAAGTGGTGTCTGTGAGGCCCAATTTTTGGAAATAAAGGAAATTGTGCTTGAAGTCCGCTTTCTTGCATTGCTTTTAAAAATGATCCAAGATGAACAGATCTGGGATCAGCAAAGACTTTGCTACCTACCCCGGTGTCATCCTGGGGACAGTTAAGGCTGGCGTATTTTGGAATGTGCTTGATACAAATCAAAACATCCTGTTTGCAACTAGGGCACAAGTGCTACCACTGTAGTGGTGTCTGTGAGGCCCAATTTTTGGAAAAAAAGGGAGATTCCGCTTGGAGTAACCCTTGCTGTGTTTCTAAAAATGAGCCACGATGAACAAGTCATGGTTCAGCAAAGACTTTGCTACGTATCCCGGTGTCATCCTGGGGACAGTTAAGGCTGGCGTATTTTGGAATGTGCTTGATGCAAATCAAAACATCCTGTTTGCAACTAGGGCACAAGTGCTGCCACTGTATTGGTGTCTGTGGGGCCCAATTGTCGGAAAAAAGGGAGAATCTGCATGTAGTAACCCTTGCTATGTTTTTAAAAATGATCCAAGATGAACAGATCTGGGATCAGCAAATACTTTGCTAACTACCCCGGTGTCATCCCAGGGACAGCTAAGGCTGGCGTATTTTTGAATGTGCTTGATGCAAATCTACCTGTCAAGTTTGCAAATGGGGCACAAGTGATGCCGCTGAAGTGGTGTCTGTGGGGCCCAATTTTTGGAAAAAAGGGAGACTCTGCTTGGAGTAACCCTTTGCTGTATTTTTAAAAATGAGCCAAGATGAACAAGTCATGGTTCAGCAAAGACTTTACTACCTATCCCGGTGTCATCCTGGGGACAGCTAAGGCTGGCATATTTTTGAATGTGCTTGATGCAAATCTACCTGTAAAGTGTACAACAGAGGTACAAGCGCTGCCACTGAAGGGGTGTCTGTGTGGCCCAATTTTTGGAATAAAAACGGAGACTCTGCTTGGAGTCCGCTTGCTGTGTTTTACATGATTATAGATGCCTATATATGTGCCTCGTCCTCTTTTTCCTCGTCCAGCTGTTTAGTTTTCGCATGGGTATTTGTCCTTGTCAATTTCACATGTTTTTGTGTTGTCTTGGGAGTTGTTTGGCACCTTTTGGACAACTTTGAGGGTGTTTTCAAGATGTTTTTATGTGTTTGTGATTGCCTCCCATTGTTTTCAATGGGGTTTGAGAGGTTCGTCGAACGGCTCGTCAAACGGCTCGTCAAACGGGGCATCGTTCGACGAACCAAACCAAACTCGAACTCTAGGGGGGTGGCTCATCTCTAATGATGAGTCCACTGATCTGACCTGGACTGTTGACATGCATAGCCAGCACAACAACACATTGGAAGATGGATATGTAGCACCAACACAGGTACCAAGGGGTAGTGGTTTGCCCAGAGTGAGAACTGGGTCAATTGTTGCGAAGGGAACCCCTACTGTGGCACAAGTCAGGGCAAAGGGGTGTTCAACTGCTGTTTGGAAGTTTTATTCTGAAAGTCCTTCAGAGAAAAACATTGTAATCTGTAGCATCTGCCATACCAAGTTGATCAGAGGCCAGGGCAAAGGCAATCTGAGCACCACCAGTATGCGGAACCACATGCCAGCCAAGCACCCCAGGAATAATAATAATAATAATAATAATAATAATAATCTTTATTTCTATAGCACCAACATATTCCGCAGCGCATATACAAGCAAGTAACAGTTATAGAAAATACAATAATTATAGCAAAAAAGACAATCCTGCTCATGAGAGCTTACAATTAGTGATGTACGAGTGTAATCGTTACTATTTGCTAAGCCACAGATAGTATGGCATTCGAGTTACTCGTTACTAGAGATGAGCGAACCGGTTCACCAAACGGAGGCCGCGTTCGAGTTCGGCGAACCGTTCAACGAACCACTCGAACCCCATAGGAAACAATTGGAGGCAATCACAAACACATAAAAACACATTATAAATGTACACATACATTTAGTAAACATTGCCGTAACACTTACCGGTGCCCGCGATGCGTTCTGCACTCTGTCTCCCGCCGCTTTTCCATCGGTAATCGCTGCGTCCTCCCGGTTACCAGCAGTGATGCAGGACCTATCGTGACGTCAAAATAGCCATGTGACCAGTCAAGTGTTTGTTATCTCATTGGCTACAGACTGGTCACATGACTATGACGCGTCATGTAGGACCTGTCAGTGCATCTCTCCAGTACACGGTGCACGTTTGTGTATCGCCGTGTACCGGCGACATGGTCTGGCACACGGTCGACTCCCTGTTCTGCTTCCCCGTTCCATTATTGACCGGCTGACACAGCCGGTAAATAACGGAGATCACCATTGCCATAGCAACGTGCCTGTTAGCGGTGACGTCACTGCTAACAGCCGCGGCGGCACCGGGAACCACGTGATCTAAGCACCATTGCTATGGCAACCCGTCTGTCAGCGGTGATGGTACCGCTAACAGCCAGCAGCACTGATCACTCACGGAGTCAAGACTGCACGGGGCAGCAGCGTCTTTGTCCCATGCAATGCTGCTGATGGAGCAGAGCTGCATGTGTTGAAGGAGAAAGAAGACAGAAGACCATGGATCGTGGAGGGGTGAGAGGGAATAATAAACATGGAGTCTCTAAGTGTGTCTGTCTATTTATTTCTATTAAAGTATTTTTTCTCTGTGTGGTGTCTTTTTTTTTAACCCTTTATTGGAGATTCTTAATGGCCGGGTCAAACTTGCCTGACATTAAGAATCTCTGGCTTAATACTAGCTAGTAAAACAAAGCTGGTATGAAGTCATGATTACCCAGCAAGCCACCCGGCTTCAGGGCTGATGGAAGAGTTGGAAACAGCGCCAGATGATGGCGCTTCTATGGGAGCGCCATTTTCTGGGGCGGCTAACCTCGGGCTAACCTGTGCTGCGGATCCAATCCCCAGCTGCCTAGTTGTACCCGGCTGGACACAAAAATGGGGCGAAGCCCACGTGTTTTTTTTTTTTTAATCATTTCATGAAATTCATGAAATAATTAAAAAAAGGGCTTCCCTATATTTTTAGTTCCCAGCCGGGTACAAATAGGCAGCTGGGGGTTGGGGCAGCCCGTACCTGCCTGCTGTACCTGGCTAGCATACAAAAATATGGCGAAGCACACGTCATTTTTTTTGTAGTTTTTTGGCAAAAAAAATAAAAAATGCTTCCCTGGATTTTCCATTGCCAGTGAAGGTAACACCAAGCAGTGGGGGTTGGCAGCCAGTAGCCGCTTGGATTACCCTTAGCTAGCAATACAAAAAATGCAGAAGGAGCCAATATATATATTTTTTTAATTATTTATTTAAATAACTAAAAAAAAAAAAGGGCTTCCCTGTATTTTGATTGCAGGACATCACAGTGCTGTAAAAATAAATCTTTAAAAAAAAGACCTAGCGCTCTGCGGTATTTTTGATTCTCAGCGTAGATAAAGCAGACCGTTACGGGTTGCCATCCCCATCTGCCTGGCGTTACCTTGGCTGACAATCAAAATACAGGGAACCCCATTAATTTTTTTTATTTAAAAAAATAGTTTAAAAAAAAAATGACGTTGGGTCCCCCCATTTTTGATAGCCAGCTAGGGTAAAGCAGACTGCTGTAGCCTGAAAACCACAGCTGGCAACTTTACCGTGGTTGGGGATCCAATGTGGAGGTCACCCCAGGCTCTTTTTTTATAATTATTTTATAAATATTAATAATAGTGATGAGCGAGTACTAAAAAGCTTGGGTGCTCGAGGCTCGGGCCGAGCATCCCAAGATACTCATGTACTCGGCCCGAGCACCGAGCCCAATGTTATCCTATGGGAGACCCGAGTATTTTTATGAAATGACCCCCGGCAGCATGTAGAAACCCTAAAAATGTCACAAAAGTCTCAGAAGAGTGCTCAAATGACATGGCAACAGCATGGGGAAGACCCCTTGAAGCATTTATCACTCAAAAGTCACAGCTGTGAACAATTATGTCCGCGTTTTACGCCATTTTTACGGACTCACCAGAAAACCTTCCAAAATGACACCAAAATGAATTTTCATGGCGGAAATGTTAAGGGCACATACCCAATAGTCAGATAGAGCTGGTGTATGTTACTTTTGGAGATTACATGAAAGATTGTACGTGAAAACATTGTGTGGCACTTCGATGTCCCTGAGAAGAGACGTACATGAAGGCCTCTTGAGTCTAATGTGCCCATTTTGAGGAAGTGGGTCTATTGTAGTATAGCCCTTTGGCAGGGCAGCCAAAAATTGGGAGGCTCCACATTGTCCCTGGATAGAGACGTGCATGAGGGCCTGTAACCCTGAAGTGCCCATTATAAGGAAGTGGGTCTATTGTAGTATAGCCCTTAGGCAGGGCAGCCAAAAATTGGGAGGCTCCACGTTGTCCCTGGATAGAGACGTGCATGAGGGCCTGTAAACCTGAAGTGCCCATTGGACGGAAGTGGGTCTATTGTAGTATAGCCCTTAGGCAGGGCAGCCAAAAATTGGGAGGCTCCACGTTGTCCCTGGATAGAGACGTGCATGAGGGCCTGTAAACCTGAAGTGCCCATTGGAAGGAAGTGGGTCTTTTGTAGTATAGCCCTTTGGCAGGGCAGCCAAAAATTGGGAGGCTCCACGTTGTCCCTGGATAGAGACGTGCATGAGGGCCTGTTAACCTGAAGTGCCCATTGGAAGGAAGTGGGTCTATTGTAGTATAGCCCTTAGGCAGGGCAGCCAAAAATTGGGAGGCTCCACGTTGTCCCTGGATAGAGACGTGCATGAGGGCCTGTAAACCTGAAGTGCCCATTGGAAGGAAGTGGGTCTTTTGTAGTATAGCCCTTTGGCAGGGCAGCCAAAAATTGGGAGGCTCCACGTTGTCCATGGATAGAGACGTGCATGAGGGCCTGTTAACCTGAAGTGCCCATTGGAAGGAAGTGGGTCTATTGTAGTATAGCCCTTAGGCAGGGCAGCCAAAAATTGGGAGGCTCCACGTTGTCCCTGGATAGAGACGTGCATGAGGGCCTGTAAACCTGAAGTGCCCATTGGAAGGAAGTGGGTCTATTTTAGTATAGCCCTTAGGCAGGGCAGCCAAAAATTGGGAGGCTCCACATTGTCCCTGGATAGAGACGTGCATGAGGGCCTGTAAACCTGAAGTGTCCATTGTCAGGAAGTGGGTCTATTGTAGTATAGCCCTTAGGCAGGGCAGCCAAAAATTGGGAGGCTCCACATTGTCCCTGGATAGAGACGTGCATGAGGGCCTGTAAACCTGAAGTGTTTCCTTTGTCAGGAAGTGGGTCTATTGTAGTATAGCCCTTACGCAGGGCTGCCAAAAATTGGGAGGCTCCACATTGTCCCTGGATAGAGACGTGCATGAGGGCCTGTAAACCTGAAGTGTCCATTGTCAGGAAGTGGGTCTATTGTAGTATAGCCCTTAGGCAGGGCAGCCAAAAATTGGGAGGCTCCACATTGTCCCTGGATAGAGACGTGCATGAGGGCCTGTAAACCTGAAGTGTCCATTGTCAGGAAGTGGGTCTATTGTAGTATAGCCCTTAGGCAGGGCAGCCAAAAATTGGGAGGCTCCACATTGTCCCTGAATAGAGACGTGCATGAGGGTCTGTAAACCTGAAGTGTCCATTGTCAGGAAGTGGGTCTATTGTAGTATAGCCCTTAGGCAGGGCAGCCAAAAATTGGGAGGCTCCACATTGTCCCTGGATAGAGACGTGCATGAGGGCCTGTAAACCTGAAGTGTCCATTGTCAGGAAGTGGGTCTATTGTAGTATAGCCCTTAGGCAGGGCAGCCAAAAATTGGGAGGCTCCACATTGTCCCTGGATAGAGACGTGCATGAGGGCCTCAAAACATTGTTCCCATTGCAAAGGAGCGGATCTCCTGTCGTTGTAATGTCCACTGGGGGTATACCTGAAACAAAGGCCTAACTATTGTAATGGTCATCATGGTGGCGTATGAGGAGAAGGAGGAGCAGTCCAGCGATTATCCAAAGTCCAGAAGTGTTTACCCATGGGTGAGTGGAGGTACATGGCAAATTCCCGTTACAAACTTTAAATTCCGCTCTCATTTGCTGGTGGTGTGGTGAAGTCTGGCCCAATCCATTCCTTGTTCATCTTGATCAGAGTCAGCCTGTCAGCATTTTCAGTTGACAGGCGGGTGCGTTTATCTGTAATGATTCCACCTGCGGCACTAAAAACACGCTCTGACAAAACGCTAGCGGCAGGGCAGGCCAGGACTTCCAAGGCGTAGAGAGCCCAAGGCATGTCCACCTTGGATACCCAATAATTGTAAGGCACAGAGGAATGTCGGAGTACAGTTGATCGATCTGCAAGGTACTCCTTGAGCATCTGGGCAAACTTAGGATTTCTTGTGGCACTACCCCGCACCTCAGGGGCTGTGGTACGTGAGGGGCTGAGAAAACTGTCCCACATCTTAAAGACTGTTACACTACCTCTGGCGGATTGGACTTGTGCCCCTCTCGGCTGTACGCCTTGGTTGTCCACTGATTCCTGACCTATGCCGCTAGCGTTTTGTGAGGGGAATGCTTTGCCTACTTCCGTGACTATGGCCTTCCGGAACTGCTGCATTTTGGCTGACCTCTCCGCCTCAGGAATAAGAGACATAAAGTTCTCCTTGTAGCGTGGGTCTAACAGTTGGACCAACCAGTAATGATTGTCGGCCAAGATGTTCTTAACGCGAGGGTCACGAGACAGGCAGCTTACCATAAAGTCAGCCATGTGCGCCAGACTCTTAACAGCCAGTACTTCAGTATCCTGACCAACACGATGACTGAACATGCTGTCCTCCTCCTCCTGCTCCTCCTCCTCATCTACCCTGTCCTCTGGCCAGCCACGCTGAACCGAGGATATGACTGGTGTGCATGTCATATCCTCAATTTGGCCGGAGAGTTGCTCCATGTCTTCATCCTCCTCCTCGTCATAGTCCTCCACTGCACGTTGTGATGAGACGAGGCTGGGCTGTGTGTTATCACCCACACCCACTACTGTTTCTTGCTCCAACTCATCGCGCTCTGCCTGCAATGCATCATGTTTGTTTTTGCGCAGAGACCGTTTTAGAAGGCAGAGAAGCGGTATGGTGACGCTAATAATGGCGTCATCGCCACTCACCATCTTGGTGGAGTCCTCAAAGTTTTGGAGGATGGTACATAGGTCGGACATCCATCTCCACTCTTCAGGTGTTATGTGTGGAGTTTGACCCATTTCCCGACGGCTTAGGTGATGCAGGTACTCAACAACTGCCCTCTTCTGCTCACATATCCTGACCAACATGTGCAGAGTTGAATTCCAACGCGTGGGGACATCACACACCAGTCTGTGAGCCGGAAGATGCAAACGGCGCTGAAAGCCGGCAAGTCCGGCTGAAGCAGTAGGTGACTTTCGAAAATGTGCAGACAGGCGGCGAACTTTTACCAGCAGATCAGACAGCTCTGGGTATGACTTTAGAAACCGCTGAACCACGAGGTTGAGCACATGGGCCACGCATGGAACATGTGTCAGCTGGCCTCGCCTCAAAGCCGCCACCAGGTTCCGGCCATTGTCACACACGACCTTTCCTGGCTTTAGGTTCAGAGGTGTGAGCCAGTGATCTGCCTGCTGTTTCAGAGCTGTCCACACCTCTTCTGCATTGTGGGGTTTGTCACCTATGCAGGTTAGCTTCAGCACAGCCTGTTGCCGCTTCGCCGAGGCAGTGCTGCAGTGCTTCCAGCTTGGGACTGGTGTGGAGGGTAAAGTGGATGAGGATGCGCAGGAGGACAAGGAGGCTGAAGAGCATGACATTCTGGAGCTGTAGAGTGTGGGTGAAACCCTGACTGAGGTAGGGCCTGCAAACCTTGGTGTGGGAAGGACGTGTTCCGTCCCTCGCTCAGACTGGGTCCCAGCTTCCACAATATTAACCCAGTGTGCCGTCAACGATATGTAGCGGCCTTGCCCACAAGCACTTGTCCACGTGTCTGTGGTTAGGTGGACTTTGGGTGAAACAGCGTTGTTCAGGGCACGTGTGATGTTTTGTGACACGTGGTTATGCAATGCGGGGACGGCACACCGGGAGAAATAGTGGCGGCTGGGGACCGAGTAACGTGGGACAGCTGCCGCCATCAGGTCGCGGAATGCTTCTGTCTCCACCAGCCTAAAAGGCAACATTTCCAGCGCAAGCAGTCGCGAAATGTTAGCATTTAGAACTGTGGCATGTGGGGCGTTGGCAGTGTATTTGCGCCTGCGTTCAAAGGTTTGCTGAATGGATAACTGAACGCTGCACTGGGACAAGGACGTGCTTGATGATGGTGTTATTTCTGCGTAGGCAACTGCAGGTGCAGGACCGGAGGAAGCTTGTTCGCAGGCAGCATGGACAGGGGATTGGCTCGCATGCACAACAAGCGAAGACGTAGCAGTGACATCAGCAAGCACTGCTCCTCGACTCTGTTGTACTTCCCACAAAGTCGGGTGCTTGGCTGACATGTGCCTGATCATGCTGGTGGTGGTCAGGCTGCTAGTTTTGGTACCCCTGCTGATGCTGGCATGGCAGGTGTTGCAAATGGCCTTTTTAGAATCATCTGGAGCCAACTTACAAAACTGCCAGACTCGGGAAGATCTAACATTTGTACAGGCACCTTGTGTCGTGTTGTTGTTCCGGGGAACGGTTGCCTGACTTCTGCCTGGAGCCACCACCCTGCTTCTTACTGCCTGTTGGGATGCTACGCCTCCCTCCCCCTGTGCACTGCTGTCCTCGCTCTGCATATTCTCCTGCCAGGTTGGGTCAGTTACTGGATCATCCACCACGTCGTCTTCCTCTTCCGCACCCTGCTCCTCCTCCTGACTTCCTGACAATTGTGTCTCATCATCGTCCACCCCTTGTTGAGACACGTTGCCAACTTCGTGAGAACGTGGCTGCTCAAATATTTGGGCATCTGTACATACGATCTCCTCATGACCCACTTCAACATGAGCTGGCGAGAGGCCAGAATGTGCGAATGGAAACGTGAACAGCTCTTCTGAGTGTCCAAGTGTGGGATCAGTAATGTCCGAGGACGTGTACTCAGCCTTGTGGTAGGAAGGAGGATCAGGTTCTGAAATGTGCGGTGCAGTATCACGGCTACTGACACTTGACCGTTTGGAAGACAGAGTGTTTGTGGTGGTGCCAATCTGACTGGAAGCATTATCCGCTATCCAACTAACAACCTGTTGACACTGGTCTTGGTTCAAGAGCAGTGTACTGCTGCGGTCCCCAAGAATTTGGGACAGGACGTGCGAGCGACTAGATGTGGCCCTCTGTTGTGGCGAAATTAGAGCTTGCCCATGACCTCGGCCTCTGCCTGCACCACCATCACGTCCACTTCCTTGTTCGTTGCCAACGCCCTTGTGCATTTTGCAATGCTGTGCTGACGTGTATTCACTAGACTTGTGCATTATATCCAAGTTTGTGCAAAACGCACACAACTGCACCTGTACGCTGCCACCGACAGGCACACACGTACGGTTTTTAAATGCAAGCACGGACACACTAAGAACCTAACAGGTTTTTAGGAGCGACAATTACTGAGAAGTCTGACACTATCAGACACTGCTGACTGACGTGTATTATACACTAGACTTGTGCGTTATATAATAGTTTGTGCAAAACGTGCACCTGTACGCTGCCACCGACAGGCACACACGTGCGGTTTTTAAATGCAAGCACGGACGCACTAAGAACCTAACAGGTTTTTAGGAGCGACAATTGCTGAGAAGTCTGACACTATCAGGACTGTTTTAGACTGTGTACACCAGCCCCAGATATGATGAAGGCTGGTATACGGTCACCACTAGGAATGGCTATATACCCTGCCTGCCTGCCTGCCTGTATACTGCTACAATAGTCCTGACAAGGACTCTTCTGGTCACTAGCCTGTATTCCGACCTGGCTATACCCTGCCTGTATACAGCAACAATAGTCCTGAGAAGGACTCTGCTACTGTACTCCGACCTGGCTATACCCTGCCTGCCTGTATACAACTATAATAGTCCTGAGAAGGACTTCTGGTCACACTGTTTGCAGCCCTGCTACAGAAATAACTATAAAGGGCCGCAAACCTTTCCCTGAAGCAGCAACACTCTCCCTGCACTGACTGTCTGAATGGCTGTGTGCAGAGCACAGCGCGCCCGCCGGTATAAATGCTCGGTCACGCTGTGCAGGCCGGCCAATCACTGCAATTCCACAACTAACAGGGCTGTGGCATTGCAGTGGTCTGCCAGCCAATCCCTGCATGAGTAATCAAAAATTTCGTGTAAAACACCTTAAATTGTAATATTAATCAAAAAATACCTCAAAAAGGAATAGGTGTCTCTTTTTCACATTTAAAAATAATTTTTTATTCAGGAATTTTAGTTAAAATTACATCAAATACATATTTATAAATACTAATAAAAGGACTGGATCAAATGCCCATAATACAGCAGCGGTTAAACCATAAATTACAACCTTTTAATTATTAAACTGACCAGTATGTAATGTAATTTTGATGTTATTCAAAAAATAAAGCATAAAGTGCAAAGTGCTTTTTCATTATAGAAAACACCAAACAATTGTGGAAATGAAAGGCATTTAAGTAAAAAACCATTATGAAGCAAGTGCCAATAGACCGCAATAAATATTGCTAAATACAAAATACCTTGGAGATGGTCAGGGTTGTTAGGTATGCCGCAATATATCCCGACGCGCGTTTCAGCGTGCTTTCTTCAGGGGATGCTGATCCAGTCCTTTTATTAGTATTTATAAATATGTATTTGATGTAATTTTAACTAAAATTCCTGAATAAAAAATTATTTTTAAATGTGAAAAAGAGACACCTATTCCTTTTTGAGGTATTTTTTGATTAATCCCTGCATGAGGGCTGGCTCTCAAAAGAGCGCCAACATGCAGGGATGAAGACCACGAGTACAGCACGAGTATCGCGAGATTACTCGGTCCCCGCCGAGTAGCCCGAGTACAGTGATACTCGTGCGAGTACAGAGTAGTAACAAGCATACTCGCTCATCACTAATTAATAATTACAAAAAAAAAAGTAGGATCCCCCCAAATTGGATCACCAGCCAAGGTAAAGCGGACAGCTGTGGTCTGGTATTCTCAGGGTGGGAAGGTCCATAGTTATTGGCCCTTCACAGCCTAAAAATAGCAGGCCACAGGCGCCCCAGAAGAGGCACATCCAGTAGATGCGCTAATCCTGGCGCTTCACCCCAGCTCATCCCGTGCCCTGGTGCAGTGGCAAACGGGGTAATAAATGGGGTTGATACTAGCTGTAAGGTCACCTGACATCAAGCCCAGCAGTTTGTGATGTTATGGCGTCTATCACATAACCGACATCACAAACTGTCAGTACTAACAAAACAAATAGACAAAAAAAAATGTATTTAAAAAAACACTCCTCAAAACATTCCCTCTTTCACCAATTTATTATAAGGAAAAAAATTAAGGGGGTCCCATGATGACTCGGGACCGTCTAGAATATGTGGGGGCACGCTCAGGGAACGTATCCCCCATTTTCTAGAAATGCAGACCCTCCATGTGAGAAGTGTGGGTGCAATGAATCTGCACCCACTCTCCCCGGGTCCACAGCAGCAGAGTCCATGTCGTAACTGTTGCTACCAAAGCTGCAATGCCCTGTTCATGAGGTAAGGGCATGCCTAAACAGGAGAACTATTCTACATTTCCAAATATTGGTATTTACTGATATTATTGCTATTCCACCTACTATATATTGGGGATAGAATCTTGGAGATGGAATACCCCTTTAAGTCCAGTTATCCAGCTAAATGAATACTAAACAACAGAGCTCGCTATTCAAACATGTTTTCTTGTGGTGTATAACGGACTCTCATGTTTGGTAGTCGTTCAGCAGGGCAACTATAAAATCAAATACCTCCATTTGGAAATGTAGCATAGCTCTCCTGATCAACTATGTTCCTTACCTCATGAGAAGGGAATTGCAGTAGCTTACAGATGCATGGTTACCACCACTCACTGTGTCTGAACACAGGAAGCTCAGCTGACAGCCGCTCTGTGCATGCGGCAGCGTCTATTGTGAAGGAGGGGGCCGCGGGGGATCAACGCTGCACAGGTACCGTGGGACACCGGGGAACACCAGTGGGGTTATAGGGGGTGACCTGGCAAGGTCTGGGGAGGAGTTTTCTGTCGCATGTGTCATATCACATGCGACAGAAATCAGAGGAGTAGGGTGAATGCGGCCGGCACGCTACTGTGCGCGTGGCCATCTTGGATTTCCGGGAGGGGGTCGAGGGGGGCACTTTGGCGACACCGGGGGACCGAAGGGGACCAGGGAGGAGATTTATCTCCCATCTGACATGTTTATTCATGCCAGATGGGAGACAAATAATTTTTTACCGGCGCTGTCATTTACTGTAACGTGATCATCGGTATACGGTGTATACCGGTGATCACGTGAGCGGGGACTGGAAAAACCGGCCTGAATCATGATCTCCAGGGTTTCAGCTACCCCCTGAAACCACTTACAGCAAGATGGAATTGCAGCTGTATATTGCTCAGACCAAAAGACTACTACTCCTCCAGCAGGATACAGCTAAACCCCCACTAGGTGGAGGCAACACAGGTGCAGGTACACAGGTGCAGGTGGAGCCATTCACACTCACTTCCAAATATGGAGGAGGTGATGGCTGGATGGTAAAATTGCACACTGGTGGCTTGCATAGAGCACTGTTCACACTAGCAGATGCACAGTCACAAACCCGCAGCCTATTAGGTGACGCCCATACTATTAGATCAGGCGGGCTGCCATGCTGTTTAGCTGTATCCTGCTGGAGGAGTAGTAGTCTTTTGGTCTGAGCAATATACAGCTGCAATTCCATCTTGCTGTAAGTAATGATATTTTCTTTTTTGCTTTTTTATATTATACCCCCTGAAACCCCAGAGATTTTCTGACGCTGGGGGGCGCTATCCACTTATTTCTGCCTGCTGTTTATAAACGGCAGATCAGAATAAGGCTTCATTCACACGACCGATCCGTTTTTGCGGTCCGTAAAAAACGGTCCGTTTTTTTCATGGGTACATCTGTGTGGCATCCGTTTCCGTTCCGTAGACGGTCCGTATGTCATCCGTTTGTCATCCGTGTGCCTTCCGTTTTTTGCGTACTGCAAAAAAACTGAAGGAGGGAAAATACATAAATTTACCCAGGATCCATAGCTTCAGCCTACATGAGGCGGTCACATGTTCACTCCAGTGTCATTTTCGACTGCTTTTCACAGCGTAGAGTGCTCTGGTGATTTTCTTGTGCTTGTACACTTCATATCAGTCTTTTCTGTCATTATAATGACAGCTCATCCCATTGCCCCAGCTCATCCCATTGCCCTGGTACGGTGGCAAATGGGGTAATATATGAGGTTAATACCAGATGTTTAATGTCACCTGGCATCAAGCCCTGTGGTTCGTAAGGTCAGGCGTCTATCAGATACCCGACATCACCAACCCAGTCAGTAATAAAAAAAAATAGATGACAAACACATTTTTATTTAAAAAACACTCCTCAGCACATTCCCTCTTTCGCCAATTTATTAGAAAGAAAAACAAATCCAGGTCTGCTGTAATCCAAGGGTTTCCTATAATGATCCATACCGTAGTCACTGTCCCAGTCAATGAAGATCAGATTGTTTCCCATTGGCTGGGAGAGCAATGCAGTGACCTGAGCTAACATCAATAGGTCAGCCCAGGTCACTGCAGGGGATGACGAGTGCTGCTGTCAGGAGCGAGGTACATTACCTGCGGTGACGATCTCCTGCACTGCTGATAGCAGAGCTGTCACTGACTTCAATGACCGCCGCCTTCACAGCCAACTAGCCGCTAGTCACAGTCTCGGGTCGGCAGCGAGAGGAGGAGATGTGACAAGTGGCGGCCATGGAAGACAGTGACAGTGCTGAGGTCAGGAGGACAGGACTTCATCACCGCAGGTAAGCCGAGCGGGGCCATGTGTGCGGAGTGCGAGGTGGGTGGAGCTAAGCCAGGTAATGTGTGCAGAGTGCGAGGTGGGTGGAGCTAAATGGGGTAATGTGTGCGGAGTGCAAGGTGGGTGGAGCCAAGCGGGGCCATGTGTGTGGAGTGCAAGGTGGGTGGAGCCCAGCGGGGCCATATGTGCGGGCGGCGGAGTGCAAAGTGGGTGTAGCCTAGTGGGGCTATGTGTGCAGGCTACAGGGTGCAAAGTGGGTGGAGCCTAACGGGGCCATGTGGCGTTGAGGACTGCATGGCTGGGGACAGGTTAGTGTGAGTGTGAGTGTGTGTGTACATGCTGCGTGCAGGAGGGGGCGGAGCCCAGCAGGGAAGTGTCGGCTCCCTGCACACGTAACCAGGGTAAATATCGGGTTACCAAGCAAAGCGCTTTGCTTGGATACCCGATATTTATCTTGGTTACCAGCTACGCAGGCTGCCAGCGATGGCTCCCTGCACACTGTAGCTGTAAAAAGCCACGCTTTTGGTGCTCGAACCGTTCTCGAATGTAACTCGAGCTGCCGAACTTTTAGCAAGAAGCTCGAGTTCTAGCTCGATCTAGAACACCCCCCAAAATCACTCGAACATGAAATTGGCGAACCTCGAACCTCGAACCGCGCTCAACTCTACTCGTTACATTGCGAGTTTTTGTGTACTTACCCCATGATATTTGTATGTCCCGCCCAGCAGGTTTGGCTCCTGATTTACAGCCACTAAAGACATTGTGCTAGCTAACTAATCACAGTAATGCCACAGCCATCTTAATTGTGGCATTATTGTGATTGGCTGGCCACGCAACATCATAGGGTCTATAAAATCCCCTGTGACACCCTGGCCTATCAGGTCCTCACATCGTATTGTGCAATCTTCCCTTCTGTACAATATCCACCTCCTCCTTGGTTACGGGTCCCTGACCTTGATTAGCGTGTTGCCAAGAACAAGCTAATCAAAATCCTAGGAACACTCTGCACCAAACCCACCAGATACACCAGTGGATGGCCTGAGTGGGATAGGGTTACCCACTTGGGGGGTTGGTTAAGGGGAGGTCAGGAGTGACAGGCGCAGTGTAGTGTTGGAGGTGAAAGTGAGAGGAGGTTAGGAGCTGGGCTCTTTATAACTACTAGGTGGCAGACGTTGGTCTTGGCCTAGTAAGAGCTGGACCCCGGTCGCAGGGAATCGTGATAAGGGGCACGGACTGTCGAGGAGGACAGCTGGCGGCCTTGTGCCATCACCGGGCAGGGGCCAGGGCACGACAGGGTACGTTGACCCTAGGTCAGGAAGAAGCTTCAGGCGTCATGACAATATACCTGACAAGGACGGAGCCTTCAAGATCCGTTCTCCACTCGCTCCAAAATCGAGGTACTAGTGAAACGAGGGGGATAGGACTTTCCCACTACACGGTCCAGAAAATCCCAAGCATGAACCCTGAGAGCAAGCTCACCCAGTTAGCCATACTGGTGAGCGGGACCCGACCAGTTTTATACTCAAGGGACCAACCAGAAAAACTAGGTGCCAAGGTAAAGGTCACAGACTAACAGGCAACACCAACAGGCACGGGATCCAGGCATGCTCCCTCCCAGCGGCAGTAGTGTCAAGAACTTTGGTTTACCACAGTTGTCGGTGTCAGCGTTATTTGACTGAGTGAGTACACAAGCGACCCTGACCGTCCCAACGGCACCTCACCGTCACCCTCATTGAGTCCCGGAGCATCCCCCCTACCCGTGGAGGAGTTAAACACCTGGTTGCCCACATCATCGCCATTGGGTTCTCCCAACTGCACCGGTAGTACTCCACCTTACCAGACACCACGGGTGGCGTCACGAACTTCAAACATAACACCCCGTGTAAATATCCCCCTTTTTTTCCGAGTGGCCGCGCGACCCCAACCCCCGGGTCCGGAGATCCCTCGAGCCACCGCGGATCCAGATCCGAGCAGCCCGGTTGCTGATGCGGGGGCGGCACACCCTTCCGTCACTATTTTGCACACATTACATTGCCATCGTTTCACTCCAAGTGCTTCATACTCACCGGCACAGCTGTCACACTGCTCCCATTGCCTCTCATTCTTTTTCCCTACCTGCTCATTAGGCTCATACATTTTCACTTCACCTGCTCATTAGGCTCATACATATTCACTGCTTCCCCTGACCACTTTTGTCTGTGATTGGTTGCAGTTTTATGCTGAGTGTCAGCTGTCTGACTGCAAACAATCACAGACGCTGGTGGACGGGTCTATATCGTACAGTAAGATAAGCAAATAATTTAAAAGAAAAAACAGCATTTATTTCTCCCAATTTTGATGCCCAGCCAAGATAAAGCCCCACAGCTAGGGTCTGGTATTCTCTGACTGGGGAGGCCTATGGTAATTAGGCTCTCCCCAGCCTAAAAATATCAGCCAGCAGCCACCCGGAATTGCCGTATCCATTAGATGTCACAGTCCCGACACTTTACCCAGCTTCCCAATTGCCCTGATGCTTTGCCAATCGGGATAATAAGGAGTTAATAGCAGCCCAGAGCTGCCACTAAGTCCTAGATTAGTGATAACAGTCGTCTATGAGACCCCCGCCCCCATCACTAATCTGGAAGTGAAAGTAAATAAATACAAAACACCCCAAAATCCTTGTTTGGAATAAAACAGAAAGGAACCCTCTTTAATCACTTGACTAACCCCCAAACACCCCTGCAGGTCTGAGTAATCCACATGAGGTCCCACAGCGATTCAGCTCAGCTACATCCCTGTCCTGCCACAGTGAGCGTCATAGAGCATGACTGCATCTTGTGAGTTCTGATAGAGCTGCTTAATCAGAATGAACTCAGCTGAGCCTCTGATGTCACAGCTGTGGACCCCGCAGAACAGCATGTGACGCGGCAGTGACATCACGGGTTCACCTGCATTCATTCTGAGTGACACGCAATTAGAATGAACTTGGCTGAACCCCTGATGTCACAGTTGCGAGCCCCAAAAGGATGTCATGTGTCACGGTAGTGACGTCACCGGTTCACTGGCACTCATTCGATTGACATTCCCACAGATTTCACGGTTCACTTCAGTTGCGGCCTGAATCTCACAGTGGGCAGTCTTGTTCTATGGCGCTGTCTGTGAGCGTCGGATGTAACAGTGCTGGAATGCATCATGGGACCTCGTGTGGATTATGTCAGACCTGGAGGGGTGTATGGGGGGTTAATCAAGTGGTGAGAGAGAGTGCTTTTTTTTTTTTTTGTTTCAAATAAAGGATTTTTGGGGTGTTTGTGTTTATTTACTTTCACTTACAGATTAATGATAAGGGTATCTCATAGATGCCTGCCATGACTAATCTAGGACTTCGTGGCTGCTGTGGGCTGCCATTAACATCCTCATTACCCTGCTTTCCACCGCACCAGGGCAATCGGGAAAAGTTGGGTAAAGTACCGGGACTGTCACATCTAATGGATGTGATAATTCTGGATGGCTGGTGGCTGATATTTTTAGGCCTATGGTTATTAGGCTCTCCCCAGTCTGAGAATACCAGCCCCCAGCTGGGGGACTTTATCTTGGCTGGGTATCAAAATTGGAGGAACCACATGCTGTTTTTTTTTTTTAAATTATTTATTTATTTTACTGTACAATATAGACCCACCCTCCAGGGTCTGTGATTGGTTACAGTCAGACAGCTGTCAATCAGCATGGGGGTGGGTCTGACTGCAACCAATCACAGACGCTGGTGGTCAGGAGAAGCAGTGAATATTTTTTAGCCTAATGAGCGGGTGCAGTGAATATATATATATATATATGAGCCCAATGAACAGGTATGGAAACAGAATGAGAGGCTGAGGGAGCAATGTGACTACCGCACTGGTGATCGGTGAATAGGGCCGGACTGGCCATATGGCAGTTCTGGCAAATGCTAGATGGGCCGGTGCCTCCAGTGGGTTGCTTGCTCACTCACTTCAAGGATGCACATGCAGCTCTTTTATCAGAGGCGGGCTGGGCCGCCATGGCATTTTCTTCTGGGGCCGGTACTCCAGCAGCTATTTAAGACTGCATGGCCGCCGGCTCCTTTAGTTGTGCCTTTGTGAGGCTGCAGCTGCTGATGTCACTACGCAGCTTGCAGGCTGGAACAGGGGAAGACGGCATCTGATGTGTGCCTAAAGTCTTGCCGATGGGTCGCTCACAAAGCTGCCTGATCTTCCTGCACTGATCTATGTGATCGGCGCAGAGCAGGGGAGGAAGTGTACTGGACCAGATAGGATCCAAACAAGAAGCCTCATGGTTATACCTTAAGGTCTCATGTAGGTCATACTGGGAAGGGTATACATTGACTCTCCAGTGTGACCACGAGACAGCACACTCCAGAAGACATATAATAAACAAGAGCACGAGGAGTTTTGGTGCAAAAATAGAAAATTTTATTTTAATCTCAATAAGTAACAGGAAGAGAATAAAGGACGTACTAAGCACAAGAATAGGGAATAAATACCTAGGTCCCGTGGACCACTAATATCAGTATTAATGAAAATAAATAAATTAATACATTAATACAGTGGGACTCAAAGTTTAGGTAAACCTATCAAGGTCACAGAGCATATTGTGAGCTAGGCAGGACACTAAAAGTATTCTATATCTAATATATACTTATATAGTAAAAGGCTATATATGGTATAGTGTAGTAAAGTATAATATACAAAAGGTCAATACAAGAGCCTATATCAAAGGGTATAAGTTTAAATGGAGTGCCTGTCTGCTCACAGCTCTTCCTGTTACTTATTGAGATTAAAATAAAATGTTCTATTTTTGCACCAAAACTCCTCGTGCTCTTGTTTATTATATGGACCAGACAGGAGGCTGAGGTGAAGGACCTGTCAGGTCATCTGACTAATCATGTGCCTGATCACATGACCGGTGAAATTGCAGGTCCTGTTGTTCAGTTGCTGCAGCCTCCATGCAAGTCCCAGTGGCTCTTCTCCTGCTCTGCACCGATCAGGAACTGCAAGATGTGGTAATGTATAGTGTGTAACTGTGCATGTAGTCTGTCTGCCTCTGTCTGTCTCTCTCATTTCCTGTCTGTCTTTAATTACCTGTCTGTCTCTCTCATTCCCTGTCAGTCTCTCTCATTCCCTGTCTGTCTCTCATTCCATGTCAGTCTCTCTCATTCCCTGTCAGTCTGTCTCTCTCATTCCCTGTCTGTCTCTCTCATTCCCTGTCTGTATGTCTCTCATTCCCTGTCAGTCTGACAGGGAATGAGAGAGACAGGGACTGAGAGAGACAGAATGGGAATGAGAGAGACAGACAGGGAATGAGAGAGACAGACAGGGAATGAGAGAGAGACAGACAGACAGGGAATGAGAGACAAACAGGGAATGGGAGAGACTGACAGGGGATTAGAGAGACTGACAGGGAATGAAAGGCAGACAGACGGAATGAGAGACAGACAGACAGGGGTCTGTCTGTCTCTCTCATTCCCTGTCTGTCTCTCTCATTCCCTGTCAGTCTCTCTCATTCCCTGCCTGTCTGTCTTTCATTCCCTGTCAGTCTCACTCATTCCCTGTCTGTCTGTCATTTCCTGTCTGTCTCTTTCCTTCCCTGTCTGTCTGTCTCTCTCATTCTGTCTGTCTGTCTCTCTGATTCCGTGTCAGTCTCTCTCATTCCCTGTCTGTCTCTGTGTCTGTACAACATGAGTATATGTCATTATTATTTTACAAGGGAGGTAACCTTATATGAAAAAGGCATTGTCCGGGTAGTGGATAACACCTATAACTTGCCCAGTCCAGTGAATTTTTTAGAGCATTCTCATCACATTTCTATTATTCTTAAAACTGTTCCTCACTACTCAGACAATCTTTTCTGAATCCCTGTTTTCAACCCCCACCCCCCATTAAAAAATAACACCATTTCAGTGGTGCCAGCTCTGCCTCTCCCAGGGCTCACGTGACATTTTTATGTTTCACAATCCCTGCAACCAATCAGCGCTGGCTTCATTCTTCCCTCCTACAGATGTAATTGACATCGGAAGGAAATGAGAGAGCAGCAACTCTTACTTCCACTGGATGTATTGATTTTTCCAACATGGGATAGTGAAGCCAGCGCTCATTTTCCACAGGGATTGTGTGACATAATGTCATGTGATCCCCGGGAGAGGCAGAACTGACAACACTGAAACGGTGCCAGCACCAAAAATGAGTATAGGTGTTATTAATTTCCTTAGGGGGAGGGGGAACATAGGGCTTCAGAAGGGGTGTCCAAGTAGTGGGTTAGCTATTTAACGGTTACTAAAAACTAACTGCAGTCTATCCATGTTCAGCAGAAGTGTCCCGTGTAAAATGCCAGCAACAGTCAGTATATTTTAATCTTCAACCTTTAAAATAAACAAATATATGATCAAGTCAAGGTAAAATAAAATGACTTATTGCTCCGTCCATAGTCCTATAACTGTAAGCCAGTAGTAGCTTCTGAGAGGTTGTAAGTTCACCAGCTTCATTGATTTACTGTCCATGCCCAGGGCAGGAACAGTGACACCGTTCTCTGCCAGCCCGAGTGGTAAAGAGTAGAGTTGAGCGCGGTTCGCAGTTCGAGGTTCTCCAGTTCTAGGCTCGAGTGATTTTGGGGCCTGTTCTAGATCGAACTAGAACTCGAGCTTTTTGCAAAAGCTCGATAGTTCTAGAAACGTTCGAGAACGGTTCTAGCAGCAAAAAAACAGCTAATTCCTAGCTGGCTTTCCGCTGTAATAGTGTAAGTTACTCTGTGACTCACACTATTATGAAATTTCAGTGTATAGTGTGCGGGAACATCGCCTTCAGATCACTGCTGTTTGTATAATGGCGATCGCCATTTTTTTTTTTTTTTCCTTGTCTTCCTTCCCTAAGCGCGCGCGTGTAGTGGGGAGGGCCATTATGGCAGCCAATCCCAGACACACACACAGCTAAGTGGACTTTTAGCCAGAGAAGCAACGGCATGTGTGATAGGATGTCCATGTCACATGTCCCTGCATTATAAAACCGGACATTTTCCTCCAGCACGTCATTATCTGCCTTCTGCGTCCTTGGTGTCAGACATCACTGGCGCAGCTCCGTCCTGAGTCCTATCGCCGATACAGCTGTATGCGCTCCATACACAGCGCTGGACAGCTTAGGGAGAGCACTTTCTATCAGTCCTTTTAAGGGCTCGTACCGGCAGGGTCAGAGCCATAGGTGACAGGTCCTGAAAACAGAGACAGCGTCTGTGTAGCTAAGGTCAGGGATTTCCTCGCTGCATTTTCCCATTAGGAGGGAATAGAAAGGCAGGCTTCCATTCCTCTACCCAGAGCCCCACAATCCTGGCACTGTACCCTCCTGTCCTCTGCACACTCAAACTCATTATAACTAAGCCATTATACTAGCAAACACTGAGTGTACCTAGTGTCATCCTAAACGTGGCTGTTGGACTTCTGTATCGTCCCAATAGTGCACAGATATTTGCAGCACGTCTGCCTGCATTGCACACTCAAACTCATTGTTACTAAGCCATTATACTAGCAAACACTGAGTGTACCTAGTGGCATCCTAAACGTGGCTATTGGACTTCTGTATAGTCCCACTAGTGCAAAGATATTTGCAGCACGTCTGCCTGCATTGCACACTCAAACTCATTGTTACTAAGCCATTATACTAGCAAACACTGAGGAAACTTAGTGGCATCCTAAACGTGGCTGTTGGACTTCTGTATAGTCCCACTAGTGCAAAGAGATTTGCAGCACGTCTGCCTGCATTGCACACTCAAACTCATTGTTACTAAGCCATTATACTAGCAAACACTCAGTGAACCTAGTGGCATCCTAAACGTGGCTATTGGACTTCTGTATAGTCCCAGTAGTGCACAGATATTTGCAGCACGTCTGCCTGCATTGCACACTCAAACTGATAGTTACTAAGCCATTATACTAGCAAACACTGAGTGAACTTAGGCGGGCTTTGCACACTACGACATCGCAGCCCGATGCTGCGATGCCGAGTGCGATAGTGCCCGCCCCCGTCGCAGCAGCGATATGTGGTGATAGCTGGCGTAGCGAAAGTTATCGCTACGCCAGCTTCACACACACACTCACCTGCCGTGCGACGTCCCTGTGGCCGGCGACCCGCCTCCTTGTTAAGGGGGCGGGTCGTGCGGCGTCACTGCGACGTCACACGGCAGGCGGCCAATCAGAGCGGAGGGGCGGAGATGAGCAGGATGTAAACATCCTGCCCACCTCCTTCCTTCCGCATATCCTACGGAAGCCGCAGTGAGGCCGGTAGGAGACGTTCCTCGCTCCTGCGACTTCACACACAGCGATGTGTGCAGCCGCAGGAGCGAGGAACAACATCGGACCGTCGCGTCAGCGTAATCATGGATTACGCCGACGCTGCACCGATGATACGATTACGACGCTTTTGCGCTCGTTAATCGTATCATCTAGGCTTTACACACTGCGATGTCGCATGCGATGCCGGAAGTGCGTCATTTTCAATTTGACCCCACCGACATCGCACCTGCGATGTCGCAGTGTGCAAAGTGCCCCTTAGTGTCATCCTAAACGTGGCTGTTGGACTTCTGTATAGTCCCAGTAGTGCACAGATATTTGCAGCACGTCTGCCTGCATAGCACACTCAAACTGATAGTTACTAAGCCATTATACTAGCAAACACTGAGTGAACTTAGTGTCATCCTAAACGTGGCTGTTGGACTTCTGTATAGTCCCAGTAGTGCAGAGATATTTGCAGCACGTCTGCCTGCATTGCACACTCAAACTCATTGTTACTAAGCCATTATACTAGCAAACACTCAGTGAACCTAGTGGCATCCTAAACGTGGCTATTGGACTTCTATATAGTCCCACTAGTGCAAAGATATTTACAGCACGTCTGCCTGCATTGCACACTCAAACTCATTGTTACTAAGCCATTATACTAGCAAACACTCAGTGAACCTAGTGGCATCCTAAACGTGGCTGTTGGACTTCTGTATAGTCCCACTAGTGCAAAGATATTTGCAGCACGTCTGCCTGCATTGCACACTCAAACCCATTGTTACTAAGCCATTATACTAGCAAACACTCAGTGAACCTAGTGGCATCCTAAACGTGGCTATTGGACTTCTGTATAGTCCCAGTAGTGCACAGATATTTGCAGCACGTCTGCCTGCATTGCACACTCAAACTGATAGTTACTAAGCCATTATACTAGCAAACACTGAGTGTACCTAGTGTCATCCTAAACGTGGCTGTTGGACTTCTGTATAGTCACAGTAGTGCACAGATATTTGCAGCACGTCTGCCTGCATTGCACACTCAAACTCATTGTTACTAAGCCATTATACTAGCAAACACTGAGGAAACTTAGTGGCATACAAGAAGTGGCTGTTGTACTCCATTAGTGCCCCACTGGTGCCAAGCTATGTGCAGCTCCTCTGCATGACACCCTCCTGCTCTGTTTTTAATAAGCTATAATAATAGCAAAAAATACTGCAACTTAGTGGCATACAAAAAATGCCTGTAGGACTCCTTTATTGTGCCACTTGTGCCAAGCAATCTCAAGCACCTCTGCATTCTACCCTCATGCACATTTTGCTATGCTAATTTTATAGCAAACTCAGGGAATTCCTTGCTGCATTTGATCATTAGGAGGGATAGAAAGTGAGGCATCTTTTACTGTCCTGGTACCCACAGAACACGGCCACTGTACCCATCTGTCCACTTTTGCCACGCTATTTAATTTGCCCAAAGAGCTGACTTTTTTTCTGCCATCCTAAAATTGTCTGGAATACTAAGTTAGTGTTCCTTTGCTGCCAAGCAAGGTACAACACATGTGCATTCTACACTCCTTTCCATTTCTGGAATGCAATTATTAACTGCAGGTAGTCCAGGCAATCTGTGACGAAGGTGCAGGCGTGGATATAATGTAGCCTGCATCCAATGATGGTTCTCTCGATGTCTGACAGCTCAACAATACCTTCTGTTTCCACTTCCAAAACAAGTGATGACCTGCCAATCACACTCCGTATTGCGGGTAAAGGAGTGGAAGTTCAGTGTGAAAAACCATGTGTGACTGCTGTCCCCACAGTCACAGAGGATGAAGAGCACGCAGATGCACTTGATGGGGCAGGCGGTGGTTGCACAGGCACGCTAGGCCGCATTGTAGCACAGTGAAATTCACATTGCGACTTATGCTTCATTTTAAGTCGTGTACAGGGTGGGCTCCCCAGTATGCAGTAAAACCAGGCAAAAGGAAAAGGACTCTAGGCAGTTGGGTTGATAAATGATTGTTTAACTTTACCAAAACAAACAATAAGAACCATGCATACAATTTAAATAACTGAACAATCTATTCTGTTGCCTACTACCTGCTAATCCCTCTGTGTAGCAGTAATTGTGTGTTTGTGCGTGTGTGTATGTGTGTGTGTGCGAACACGACCTACCAGTGGCGCATCACAAGAGCTTCCAAGTTATCTACCTAAACATAGACAAAACACATTACCCCCCCTGAATACCCTTGTTAGCTGAAGCCTCACAGATAATGCAGATGATAACAGTGTGAATGCAAACCACACAGCTCTGCAACACAGTCATGGAAATCTTGAAAAGCAACAGTCAATGCAAACATGTGTTGCTGTCCCTCTATGATTTAAACTGTACGTGACAATTTGACAGTGCAGAGGCAGCAAGTCTTATTGTCTATATAGTCGGCCTACCCAGAACAGATATGTGTTTTGCTAATAAAACAAAGTGTTGCGTGCCCGCATTATTGTCTGGGCACAGCCTACCGTACCCGGGTACTGTGATGTCCAGTTGCCAGAAATACAGACTTTACGCTCCTCTCACGGTAAACAGTATAGACAGCACCGTAAGAATGTTGGTCTGTGGCACAGGATGCTGCTCACTGACGTTACAGTGCTCATCATCAAAGTACAACACAACTCCCCTCACAATTGAACGAAGTGTTTCCGCGGTGGCTCCTTGCTGTAACACACACCTTTAGCTTTTCCTTCTGTTCATAGACAGCATCTCCAAGTCCACACCCGAAGAGCAATTTTCTATTGCTATAGTGACCAAAGGCAGATCCAAAAAAACAGCAGCCCCTTGTGTGTAGTCTGCAACAATGCATGCAATGAACGGCAAATAAGCATATTGCGTTGACAGTTGCTAAAGCTGAGCAATATACCTTCACGCTGTCAATTCATATCCATGTGATACTTCATGGAGGAAGTACTCAAAAGTGTGAGTTTTTGCCTTCTACTTACAGATTGTTGACAAATCTTACAGATTCCATGACTTGGGTGATCCTTTGCGATGTCCAAAAATTCACAGGCTAGGAAAGGCTTACAGCCCATGCGACCTGCATAGCCAACACGACTTCTGCTCAGAGTCAAAGTTGTGGTCCAGGATTCAGTTGTTGACGTGCTTCCAGTACTTTGTCTCTGGCCAGGAAGACACAACGTAACCTCGTCGTCAGTAGCATCCTCCTCCACCTCCTCTGCTGACCTCATCGACTGGCTGACTTTGGTTTGACAGTAAGTGTGGTCTCCAACCTCATCAATAACCCTGTGTGTTTTCATTCCCTTCGTCCTGAGTAGAGTTGAGCACGGTTCGCGGTTCGAGGTTCTCCAGTTCTAGGCTCGAGTGATTTTGGGGCCTGTTCTAGATCGAACTAGAACTCGAGCTTTTTGCAAAAGCTCGATAGTTCTAGAAACGTTCGAGAACGGTTCTAGCAGCAAAAAAACAGCTAATTCCTAGCTGGCTTTTCGCTGTAATAGTGTAAGTCACTCTGTGACTCACACTATTATGAAATTTCAGTGTATAGTGTGTGGGAACAGCGCCTTCAGATCACTGCAGTTTGTATAATGGCGATCGCCATTTTTTTTTTTTTCCTTGTATTCCCTCCCTAAGCGCGCGCGTGTAGTGGGGAGGGCCATTATGGCAGCCAATCCCAGACACACACACAGCTAAGTGGACTTTTAGCCAGAGAAGCAACAGCATGTGTGATAGGATGTCCATGTCACATGTCCCTGCATTATAAAACCGGACATTTTCCTCCAGCACGCCATTATCTGCCTTCTGCGTCCTTGGTGTCAGACATCACTGGCGCAGCTCCGTCCTGAGTCCTATCGCCGATACAGCTGTATGCGCTCCATACACAGCGCTGGACAGCTTAGGGAGAGCACTTTCTATCAGTCCTTTTAAGGGCTCGTACCGGCAGGGTCAGAGCCATAGGTGACAGGTCCTGAAAACAGAGAAAGCGTCTGTGTAGCTAAGGTCAGGGATTTCCTCGCTGCATTTCCCCATTAGGAGGGAATAGAAAGGCAGGCTTCCATTCCTCTACCCAGAGCCCCACAATCCTGGCACTGTACCCTCCTGTCCTCTGCACACTCCAACTCATTATAACTAAGCCATTATACTAGCAAACACTGAGTGTACCTAGTGGCATCCTAAACGTGGCTATTGGACTTCTGTATAGTCCCACTAGTGCAAAGATATTTGCAGCATGTCTGCCTGCATTGCACACTCAAACTCATTATAACTAAGCCATTATACTAGCAAACACTGAGTGTACCTAGTGGCATCCTAAACGTGGCTGTTGGACTTCTGTATAGTCCCAGTAGTGCACAGATATTTGCAGCACGTCTGCCTGCATAGCACACTCAAACTGATAGTTACTAAGCCATTATACTAGCAAACACTGAGTGAACCTAGTGGCATGCTAAACGTGGCTGTTGGACTTCTGTATAGTCCCAGTAGTGCACAGATATTTGCAGCACGTCTGCCTGCATTGCACACTCAAACTCATTGTTACTAAGCCATTATACTAGCAAACACTGATTGAACCTAGTGGCATCCTAAACGTGGCTATTGGACTTCTGTATAGTCCCACTAGTGCAAAGATATTTGCAGCACGTCTGCCTGCATTGCACACTCAAACTCATTATAACTAAGCCATTATACTAGCAAACACTGAGTGTACCTAGTGGCATCCTAAACGTGGCTATTGGACTTTTGTATAGTCCCACTAGTGCAAAGATATTTGCAGCACGTCTGCCTGCATTGCACACTCACACTCATTATAACTAAGCCATTATACTAGCATACACTGAGAGAACCTAGTGGCATCCTAAACGTGGTTATTGGACTTTTGTATAGTCCCACTAGTGCAAAGATATTTGCAGCACGTCTGCCTGCATTGCACACTCAAACTCATTGTAACTAAGCCATTATACTAGCAAACACTGATTGAACCTAGTGGCATCCTAAACGTGGCTGTTGGACTTCTGTATAGTCCCAGTAGTGCACAGATATTTGCAGCACGTCTGCCTGCATTGCACACTCAAACTCATTATAACTAAGCCATTATACTAGCAAACACTGAGTGTACCTAGTGGCATCCTAAACGTGGCTGTTAGACTTCTGTATAGTCCCAGTAGTGCACAGATATTTGCAGCACGTCTGCCTGCATTGCACACTCCAACTCATTATAACTAAGCCATTATACTAGCAAACACTGAGTGTACCTAGTTTCATCCTAAACGTGGCTGTTGGACTTCTGTATAGTCCCAGTAGTGCACAGATATTTGCAGCACGTCTGCCTGCATTGCACACTCCAACTCATTATAACTAAGCCATTATACTAGCAAACACTGAGTGTACCTAGTTTCATCCTAAACGTGGCTGTTGGACTTCTGTATAGTCCCAGTAGTGCACAGATATTTGCAGCACGTCTGCCTGCATTGCACACTCCAACTCATTATAACTAAGCCATTATACTAGCAAACACTGAGTGTACCTAGTTTCATCCTAAACGTGGCTGTTGGACTTCTGTTTAGTCCCAGTAGTGCACAGATATTTGCAGCACCTCTGCCTGCATTGCACACTCAAACTGATATTTACTAAGCCATTATACTAGCAAACACTGAGTGTACCTAGTGTCATCCTAAACGTGGCTGTTGGACTTCTGTATAGTCCCAGTAGTGCACAGATATTTGCAGCACGTCTGCCTGTATTGCACACTCAAACTCATTGTAACTAAGCCATTATACTAGCAAACACTGATTGAACCTAGTGGCATCCTAAACGTGGCTGTTGGACTTCTGTATAGTCCCAGTAGTGCACAGATATTTGCAGCACGTCTGCCTGCATTGCACACTCAAACTCATTATAACTAAGCCATTATACTAGCAAACACTGAGTGTACCTAGTGGCATCCTAAACGTGGCTGTTGGACTTCTGTATAGTCCCAGTAGTGCACAGATATTTGCAGCACGTCTGCCTGCATTGCACACTCAAACTCATTATAACTAAGCCATTATACTAGCAAACACTGAGTGTACCTAGTGTCATCCTAAACGTGGCTGTTGGACTTCTGTATAGTCCCAGTAGTGCACAGATATTTGCAGCACCTCTGCCTGCATTGCACACTCAAACTGATATTTACTAAGCCATTATACTAGCAAACACTGAGTGTACCTAGTGTCATCCTAAACGTGGCTGTTGGACTTCTGTATAGTCCCAGTAGTGCACAGATATTTCCAGCACCTCTGCCTGCATTGCACACTCAAACTGATATTTACTAAGCCATTATACTAGCAAACACTGAGTGTACCTAGTGTCATCCTAAACGTGGCTGTTGGACTTCTGTATAGTCCCAGTAGTGCACAGATATTTGCAGCACGTCTGCCTGCATTGCACACTCAAACTCATTGTAACTAAGCCATTATACTAGCAAACACTGATTGAACCTAGTGGCATCCTAAACGTGGCTGTTGGACTTCTGTATAGTCCCACTAGTGCAAAGATATTTGCAGCACGTCTGCCTGCATTGCACACTCAAACTCATTATAACTAAGCCATTATACTAGCAAACACTGAGTGTACCTAGTGGCATCCTAAACGTGGCTATTGGACTTTTGTATAGTCCCACTAGTGCAAAGATATTTGCAGCACGTCTGCCTGCATTGCACACTCAAACTCATTGTAACTAAGCCATTATACTAGCAAACACTGAGTGTACCTAGTGGCATCCTAAACGTGGCTGTTGGACTTCTGTATAGTCCCAGTAGTGCACAGATATTTGCAGCACCTCTGCCTGCATTGCATACTCCAACTCATAGTTATTAATCCATTATACTAGCAATTTATGCTGCCAGTTTAAGGGCCGTAGTTGCATTGTCAGGGATATTTATTCTTTATTATTCTGCTGTTAATAAAGCTAGACCACCGCTGCAATCTACACCACCTCTCAATTTTTACTACCACATTTTCAGTGCACAATCTTGTCGCAATCAACATGAGTGGCAAAATGACAGATGCTGGTGGAAAGGGGAAGAGGCGTGGTGGAAAAGGAAACAAAGGGTTTGTCCGTGGGGAAGGTGGCAAAGCTCCATTATCATCTGCTGAAGATAGACCATCTACCAGCAAAAGTAAGATGTCTACTACTTACCGTGGACAATCCGATGTGCTCCCTTTTTTACGGACACGAACAACAGGAACAAAGGTAGATGATGGCCAAAAAAGGAAAATGCTTGAATGGATCTCAAGTGGTCCAACAAGTGCCCTCTCAGCCACTTCAAGTACCGCATCCAAAAAACACCAGTCCTCTGAGTTGTCATCCCAATCAAACTTGCATTCTCCCAGCTCTGAAGTCTCCATCAGCCCTGCACAGTATGGTGGAACTGAGATGGCTGAGTCTGCAGAGCTGTTCAGTCACACTATAGCCTGGGAATCAGAGGTCTGCTCCCAAGCTACAGTGAGTACAGAATAGGAAATGGTCTGCAGTGATGCCCAGAACCTTTGTGACTCTGATTCAGGCCGTGAGGACCAAGTTTCTGAGCATAATGTTGACCCTTTGTCACAAACTGTAACACCTGTGGTTATAGACAATGAGGAACATATTGATTAAGATGAGACGCAGATACCCGATTGGGATGACAACTTAAATATTCCGTCAGGGCAAGAAGAGGCTCGGTCTGAGGGGGAGGGGAGTGCAAACACAACAATTGATGATGAAGTTCTAGATCCCACCTACTGTCAACCCACAGTCAGGCACTCGAGGAGGTCAACAGAGGTGGTGGAGGAGGATGCAACTGATGACGAAGTTACCTTGCGCCTTCCTGGACAGAGTCGGAGTACTGGTAGCATGTCTACAACTGCATCCTCAGCCACCACTCTGCCTCTGAGCACTAGTCGGGGTGGATCAACAGGTCGCATGCCCTCTAAGCCTTGCCTAGCCTGGTCCTTTTTTGACATAGCAAAAGATCGCCCAAATTATGTGATCTGTAAAATTTGTCATGGTTCTATTAGTAGAGGTCAAAACCTCAGCAGTTTGACAACTTCTTCCATGAATCGTCACATGAATAAATATCATATGTCCCGGTGGGAAGCTCACCGTGCTGCAATGCGGCCTAGCGGAGCGAACCATCCACCGCCTGCCCCTTCCAGTGCATCCGCGCGCTCTTCATCTTCTATGACTGTGGGGACAGCTGTCACACCTGTTTTTCAAAGCACCACTGTAACCGCAACAGGCAGTTTGCTTGGTAGGTCGTCAGTTGGTTTGGAAGGGGAAACAAGTGAGTGTTTACAGCTCTCTCAGACATCGATAGCACCAACGTTGGATGAAGGCAACATCAGGTCTCCGCCTGCACTTTCCTCACAAACCTGCATTTTTCCAGGGACACCCTACTCAACACCGTCTACACACAGCAGCCAGATCTCTGTCCCTCAGATGTGGTCAAATAAAAGGCCACTTCCTGCGACCCATGACAAAGCTAAGAGGTTGACTCTATCCCTCTGTAAGCTCTTGGCTACCGAAATGCTGCCTTTCCGCCTAGTGGACACACAGGATTTTAGAGACCTTATGTCTGTCGCTGTGCCCCAGTACCAGATGCCCAGTCGCCACTACTTCTCTAAGAAAGGTGTGCCCGCGCTACACCAGCATGTCACACACAACATCACCGCTTCCTTGAGAAACTCTGTGTGTGAACGGGTGCATTTCACTACCGATACTTGGACCAGTAAGCATGGACAGGGACGTTACATGTCGCTGACTGGGCACTGGGTAACTATGGTGATAGATGGTGAAGGGTCTGCTGCACAAGTCTTGCCGTCCCCATGACTTGTGTGTCAATCCTCTGTCTGTCCAAGTTCCGCCACTGCTTCTGCCTCCTCCACCTCATCTGGGTCCTCCACCTCCGCCCCAAGCCTGCCTGGTCAGACCACCAGCGTTCTCACTGCGCAGAAGGAATCACGCACCCCTCATTACTATGCTGGCAGCAGAGCGCAACGGCATCAGGCGGTCTTTAGCTTGACATGTCTTGGGAATAAGAGTCACACAGCTGAGGTGTTGTGGTCAGCTCTGCGGTCCGAGTTTAATCAATGGTTGTCTCCACTCAACCTGCAGCCTGGTAAGGCCGTGTGCGACAATGCTGCAAACCTGGGTGCGGCCCTTCGCCTGGGCAAGGTGACACACGTACCTTGTATGGCTCACGTGTTGAACCTTGTCGTCCAGCAATTTTTAACACACTATCCCGGCCTAGATGGCCTTCTGAACAGGGCACGAAAACTGTCTGCTCACTTCCGTCGTTCAAGCGCCGCAGCTGAGCGACTTGCATCGCTTCAGAAGTCTTTCGGCCTGCCGATTCATCGCCTGAAATGCGATGTGGTGACACGCTGGAATTTAACTCTCCACATGTTACAGCGACTGTGGCAGCACCGCCGAGCCCTGGTGCAATACGTCATGACGTATAGCCTGGGCCAACGAGATGCAGAGGTGGGGCAGATGACCCTGATGGAGTGGTCTCAGATCAAGGACCTATGCACCCTTCTGCACAGTTTCGACATGGCGACGAATATGTTTAGCGCTGACAATGCCATTATCAGCATGACAATTCCAGTCATTTACATGCTGGAGCACACGCTAAACACTATTCGGAGTCAGGGGGTGGGACAACAGGAAGGGGAGGAACTACAGGAGGATTCATATGCGCAAGGGACAACAACATCACCAAGGTCCAGACGTTCATCATCACCAACGCGGCAGGCATGGGACCATGAGGGACAGGGATCAACAAGGGCGCATGGTAGCAGGCTAAATGTTGAGGAAGGTGCAGGAGAACATGAAGAAATGGAGGACGAACTGTCCATGGACATGGAAGACTCAGCGGATGAGGGAGACCTTGGTCAAATTTCTGTTGAAAGAGGTTGGGGGGAGATGTCAGAGGAAGAAAGAACGGTTAGCACCTCTATGCCACAAACACAGCGTGGACTTGGTCCGCATGGCTGCGCAAGACACATGAGTGCCTTCTTGTTGCACTACCTCCAACATGACCCTCGTATTGTTAAAATTAGAAGTGATGATGACTACTGGATTGCCACACTATTAGATCCCCGGTACAAGTCCAAATTTTGTGACATAATTCCAGCCATAGAAAGGGACGCACGTATGCAGGAGTATCAGCAGAAGCTGTTACTCGATCTTAGCTCGGCTTTTCCACCAAACAACCGTGCAGGTGCAGGGAGTGATTCTCCCAGTTGTAACTTGACAAACATGGGACGGTCTCGTCATCTTCAACAGTCTACCCGTACCAGTAGGACCATATCTGGTGCTGGTAACAGCAATTTTATGGAATCTTTTCATAATTTTTTTAGACCCTCCTTTGCAAGGCCACCAGAGACAACAAGTCTGACACATAGTCAACGGCTGGAGAGGATGATACAGGAGTATCTCCAAATGAACATCGATGCCATGACTTTGCAAATGGAGCCTTGCTCCTTTTGGGCTTCAAATCTAGAAAAATGGCCAGAGCTCTCCAGTTACGCCTTGGAGATTTTGTCGTGTCCAGCTGCCAGCGTTGTCTCTGAACGTGTCTTCAGTGCTGCTGGGTGTGTGCTGACAGATAAGCGCATGCGTTTGTCCAGTGACAATGTGGACAGACTGACGTTCATCAAAATGAACAAGTCATGGATCCAGAAGGAATTTACTACCCCTGTGTCATCCTGGGGAGAGTAAATGCTTATGGATTTGGAATGTGCTTGATGCAAATCAAAACATCCTGTTTGCAACTAGGGCACAAGTGCTGCCACTGATAAGGTGTCTGTGTGGGGCCCAATTTTTGGAAAAAAGGGAGGCTCCGCTTGGAGTAACCCTTGCTTACATTGTTTTTAAAAGAAGCCAAGATGAACAGAGCTGAGATCAGAAAAGACTTTGCTACCTACCCCGGTGTCATCCTGGGGACGGTTAAGAATAGCGTATTTTTGAATGTGCTTGATGCAAATCTGGCTGTGAAGTGTATAACTAGGGCACAAGTGCTGCCACTGAATGGGTGGGTGTGTGTGGGGCACAATTTTTGGAAAAAAAGGGAGACTCCGCTTGGAGTAACCCTTGCTTGCTGTGTTTTTTAAAAGGAGCCAAGATGAACAAGTCATGGTTCAGCAAAGACTTTGCTACCTACCCCGGTGTCATCCTGGGGACGGTTAAGGATGGCGTATTTTTGAATGTGCTTGATGCAAATCTGGCTGTGAAGTGTACAACTGGGGCACAAGTGCTGCCACTGAAGGGGTGGGTGTGTGTGTGGCCCAATTTTTGGAAAAAAGGGATACTCCGCTTGGAGTCACCTTGCGGTGTTTTACATGATTTTAGAAGGGCGTGCCATGCCTATATCTGTGTGTCCTCCACTTTTTCCTTGTCCTGCTCTTTTGTTTTCGCATGAGTATATGTCCTTGTCACTTTCCCATGTGTTTGTGTTGTGTTGTGAGTTGTTTGTCACCTTTTGGACACCTTTGAGGGTGTTTTCTAGGTGTTTTTATGTGTTTGTGAATGCCTGCCATTGTTTCCTATGCAGTTCGAGTTCGGTTCGTCGAACGTTCGACGAACCGAACTCGAACAGGAGCTCCGTTCGGCGAACCGACCTCGAGCCGAACCGGGACCGGTTCACTCATCTCTAGTCCTGAGTCCTCCGAGACAACGTCTTCCTGCCCTGACCGAATAGTAAAGTTGTCCTTCCAATCAGGTATCTGTGCTCCTCATCATGTTCCCCATTGTCTCCACCAGGAGGATTTACTTTTTGGAAATGAGGGTGTAGATTAGGCTCAGCACCTTCTTCATCAGGGCCTGGATCCCACTCACAAAGCTTCTGGCCATCTGCGCAGATCATTTCCCCTGTCTCATGGAACTCGCTACCTCAACACGTCAGATTATCTGCTACACACGCAAGCTTCAAACTGAATCTGAAAACTCATCTGTTCAGAAATGACTATAACCTTCAATGACACCACCACCATACGTACTTGACGCTCAACCTAAACCACTCCTACTGTCTCCTCCCAAAAATCCTTTAGAATGTAATCCCGCAAGGGCAGGGCCCTCTTCCCTCTGCACCAGTCTGTCTATAGTTACTTGTATATGTATTCTGTATGTAACCCCCTTCTCATGTACAGCACCATGGAATCAATGGTGCTCTATAAATCAATAATAATAAAAATAATAATAACTTCCTTGTCTGTACTCATTGCAGCTTTGGAGCAGACCTCTGATTCCCAGGCTATAGTGCGACTGAACAGCTATGCAAACTCAACCATCTCTGTCACCCCATACTCAGCAGGGCTGGTGGAAACTTGAGAGCTGTTAGGAAGCAAGTGCGATTGGATTGACACCACAGAGGAATGGAGTATTTGGGATCTTGAAATTGGGGTGGAGAAGAGGCCACTTTATGGAGCAATTCAGATCCATTGAAGCAGCTGCTGATTTGGCCTCATCTACATTTGTTAGCGATGGTCGTGTCCATGAAAAAAGAGATCATATCAGATTATCCATGGGAAGAAGTACACCTGTTCTTTTGGATGGTATTTGTTGTTACAAAACGGTGACGCCTTAAATGCAAGCAGCCTGCTGCGGTTTCAGTTGCGCCCAGGCATCAGCTGCCATTTAGGCCTGTGCCTCGGGTTGTCCAGCTGGCTGCTTTCTCCTTCACATCTAAGTGTGGAGAGGCAGCTAGTGCGCATGCGTGTGCCGATTTACCCCAGCCGCAGACTAACTCCAGTGTTTCGCCTTGTGAGTATGCTCAGCCTGACTGTGCCATTCCTGAGGCTAAGTCTTCATTTCGGGCTACAGCGCATGCTACCACACTTAGTGCGAAAAGCCTCTTTGCACAGGTACTTGCACTCCGTGCCGGGTCTAAGTCCTGTGTTGTGCATAGACACCATGCTAAAGCTGATAGTCTTTTTTCAGAGACTGTATTTCATGCAACTGACCATGGTCAGGCACTTAGGCGGGCTTTGCACACTACGACATCGCAGGTGCGATGTCGGTGGGGTCAAATTGAAAATGACGCACTGCCGGCATCGCATGCGACATCGTAGTGTGTAAAGGCTCGATGATACGATTAACGAGCGCAAAAGCGTCGTAATCGTATCATCGGTGCAGCGTCGGCGTAATCCATAATTACGCTGACGCGACAGTCCGATGTCGTTCCTCGCTCCTGCGGCACCACACATCGCTGTGTGTGAAGCCGCAGGAGCGAGGAACATCTCCTACCGGCGTCACTGCGGCTTCCGTAGGATATGCGGAAGGAAGGAGGTGGGCAGGATGTTTACATCCTGCTCATCTCCGCCCCTCCGCTCCGATTGGCCACCTGCCATGTGATGTTGCAGTGACGCCGCACGACCCGCCCCCTTAACAAGGAGGCGGGTCGCCGGCCACAGGGACGTCGCACGGCAGGTGAGTGTGTGTGTGAAGCTGGCGTAGCGATAATTTTCGCTACGCCAGCTATCACCACATATCGCTGCTGAGACGGGGGCGGGCACTATCGCACTCGGCATCGCAGCATCGGCCTGCGATGTCGCAGTGTGCAAAGTGCCCCTTACTGCATCTGAAACTAGGTACGGTAATGAACTCTTTGTCCCTGCCCCTGATGTGGGGGGCCCATTTAGACCACAGGGCATCAGGTGTCCTGACGATGTGGCCAGGCCACTCCCAAATGGCTTGCAGAGGCCCTCCCCTATGACTTGTCACCTCATTATTGATGGTCAGACGATGACTGGTGAGGTGTTTGGGTCATGACAGCCATGAGGTCATCATTGAAGTTGCGGTTCCAAATAGGACGCTAGTTATGCCACTCATGACATATGACTCTGCTTTTGTCTCCAGGAGGTGCATTGTGGTCCACCCTGGTTTGGGGCGGACCCAGGTTATAAAAGGGGCTGGAGACAACAAGGAGGTGCGCAGTCTTCTATTATGCTCCGAAAGAACACTCCTCCATGTGTTGAACCCATTACGGCTTTAGGCCAGAGGTAGGCAGGGATAGGGCGTCGATGCAGGCCGCCACCACAGTTGGTAACGCAGAACGGTTAAGACCAGCTCCTGTCCTACAAGTCCTGCTTGTGCAGCCCAGTGGCATTAACAGTCCTGCTTCTGCTGATGCGCCTGCTGTCCACAAGTGTGGCCCCAATGCACACGGTCAGCGTACTGAATGGCCCCTGTGATGTTAACAGGGAGTTCCTGGGCTGGGTGGGCGTGTGGACTCTGTGACGCTAACAGGGCTCCCAGTCTCAAGATCCGAGTGGCGTCTAACTTGGTTCAGGCTACTATTAGTTTCATAGCCACACAGCTCTGTATCCTCCACTGAACCTTCCAGTTGCCTACCTCTCCTTTTCCATCTGGGAGCACGGTGGACACTGACTGCTGATGGAGATATATACCCTTCTCTTTCTTTTCTTATTAATTTTCGTTATGTAGCGGTAACATAGTATATACCACCTTATCCAAATCTGCCAGTCCCACCGTAACAGATGGTGTTTCTTCATCCAATGTTACTTTTGCTTAACCACCAAACCCACGGACCAAAACTTTTTTCCCCTTTCCAACACACCTGTTCCCCTTTCCACCAGCATCTGTCCTTTTTCAACTCATTTTGTATATGACCAAAAGTGCAACTCTGCAGGGACACCGTACTCAAAGCCATCTCAGCACAGCAGCCAGCCCTCGGTCCCTCAGATGTGGACAAGTAAAAGACCATTTCCTCCTATCCATGACAAAGCGTTGAGATTCACTCTGTGCAGCACTGGTGTTTAGTGGAAAAGCAGATCGAAGATTGCGTACCACCTTCTGAAGATACTCCTGTACACGTGCGTCCCTTTATATGGCAGGAATTATTTCGCCAAATTTTGTCTTGTACCGGGGATCTAACAGTGTGGCAACCCAGTAGTTAGCATTACTTCGAATTTGTACAATCCGAGGGTCATGTTGTAGGTACTGCAGCAAGAAGACGCTCATGTGTCTTGTGCATCCAGGAGGACCAAGTCCTTGGTGTGTTGGTGGCAGAGAGGTGAGAATCGTGCCTCCTTCCTCTGCCCTCTCCCCCCAACCTCGCATAACTGAAATGTGAGCAAGCTCTCACTCATCTGCTGAGTCTTCCATGCCCATCGCCAGTTCGTCCTCCATTTCTTCATGGCTCCTGCACCTTCCTCAACAATTTTTGCTGATACTATGCGCCCTTGTTAATCCCTATCCCCCACCATGACTGTCGCCTAGGTGCCGCTCACCGTATGGACCTTGTAGATCTTATTATCCCTTCTGCATATGACTCCTCCTGTACTTCCTCACCTTCCTCTTGGACCAACACCTGACTCCGAATAATGCTTACAGTGTGCTCCATCTTGTAGATGACCAGAATTGTTACACTGAGAATGGCATCGCCAGTGCTAAACATCTTCGTCGACATTTGTAAACTGTGTAGAAGGTTGCATAGGTCCTTGATCTGACACCACTCCAGCAGCGTGATCTGCACCACCTCTGGATCAAGTTAGCCCAGGGTATACGTCAGACCGTATTTCAGCAGGGCTCTGCGGTGCTGCCACAGACGCTGCAACATGTGCAGATTCCAATTCCTGCGTGTCGGAACATCGCATTTCCGGCGTTTAACCGCCAGACCCTAAGACTTCAGGAGCGATGAAAGTTGTTGAGCTGCTGGGTGCGAAGGATGAAAGTGAGCACATAGCAGCGTGCCCGCTGCACAAGGCCATGTAGGCCGGGATGGTATTTTAAAAATTGCTGGGGAACCAGATTCAACACGTGAGCCATACAAGGCCCGTGTGTCACATTGCCATGACGAAGGGCCGCAGACAGGTTTGCATCATTGCCGCACACGGCTGTTAAGTCACCAACGTAGTCCACTCAATCAATTTGTACTCTGGTCCCAATGGGAAGACACCACACCCTTTTTTAGGCCCCTCCTGTCTGCAGACCACTGCCAGACAAAGCTATGAACCTCTTGTTACTGTTACCCCCAGTTCAGTTATATGAGTTTGTGTGCTTTTTACCTGACTACATTTCCTGCTTGCTGTTTATGTACCTCGTTGGCCGATCCGCATTTCACCTCTGCTTGTTTTCTGATTAAGTCCTGGCCATCCCATTCTGTTCCTCTTCCTCAATTAATGTTTTTGACCCTGCATGACTACTATTCTCTGGAACTGCAGCCTTCCACAGGTATTGATCAACTTGGGCCCTGTGTAATTCCAAATCACTGTATAGGGGTTAAAGGGTTTCAGGGTTCTGGGTGTCCAGCTTGGTGAGTGGCTTGCCTCTAGCCTATCCTTTACAGCCCATCTGAGTGTGTCGATCCAGGCAGGCGTTACACCGTGCCCTCTGCAGAAGGCCATGTAGGCCGGGATAGTGTTTTAAAAATGGCTGGACAACCAGGTTCAACACGTGAGCCATACAAGGCACGTGTGTCACATTGCCCTGAAGAAGGGTCGCAGACTGGTTTGCATCATTGTCGCACCCGACCTCCCCTGACTGCTGGTTGAGTGTAGACAACCATTGATGAAACTCGGTCTCACTCTCCAGAGCTAACCGTCCACAATTCCTCAGCGGTGTCTCACATTTCCCCTACATTTCAAAGTAAACATTTGACCGCCTGATGGCCTTGAGCTCTGCTGCCAGCATAGTAAGGAGGTGTGTGGGATTCCTTGGGCGCAGTTACAAGGAAGGGTGGCCTGACCACACAGGGTTTGGGCCGAGGTGGAGGAGCCACACGAGGTTGAGGAGGCAGAAGCAGTGGAGGAACTTGTACATACAGAGGAAGGATTGACACACAAGTCGTGGGGACGGCAAGACTTGTACAGCAAACCCTTCTCCATCTCTCACCATAGTTACCCAGTGCCCAGTCAGCAACATGTAACTCCCCTGTCCATGCTTACTGGTCCAAGTATCTGTGTTGAAATGCACCCTGTCACACACAGAGTTTCTCAAGGAATCGGTGAGGTTGTGTGCGACGTACTGTGGTAGCGCGGGCACGCCTTTCTTGGAGAAGGAGTGACGACTGGCTATCGGCTCTTGGGGCACTGCAATGGGCATAAGGTCTCAAAAATCCTCGGTCTCAAAAGGGTGTAAAGGCAGCCTTTCTGTTGCCAACAAGTTGCAGATGATGAAACTCAACCTCTTAGGCATGTCATGCCCTTCGAAAATCATGTAAAACACAGCGAGGGGACTCCAACCACAGTCTCCCTCGTTGCCACTAATTGTGCCACACACACCCCACTTGACTGGCATCAGTTGACCCCCCTTTTGAAAAAGGAAAAGATGCTTTGCATGAAGCACTCTCAAAAATATGCGTGCCTTTCCCGTCCCCTGGCTGATCCAGGGGAAGACAAGTCCTCTGAGAGCCATGATTTGTTCATTTTGGTTCTTTTAGAAACACAGCGAGGGGACTCCAACCACAGTCTCCCTCGTTTCCACTAATTGGGCCACACACACCCCACTTGACTGGCATCACTTGACCCCCCTTTTGAAAAAGAAAAAGATGCTTTGCATGAAGCACTCTCAAAAATACGCGTGCCTTTCCCGTCCCCTGGCTGACCCAGGGGAAGACAAGTCCTCTGAGAGCCATGATTTGTTCATTTTGGTTCTTTTAGAAACACAGCGAGGGGACTCCAACCACAGTCTCCCTCGTTGCCACTAATTGTGCCACACACACCCCACTTGACTGGCATCAGTTGACCCCCCTTTTGAAAAAGGAAAAGATGCTTTGCATGAAGCATTCTCAAAAATACGCGTGCCTTTCCCGTCCCCTGGCTGACCCAGGGGAAGAAAAGTCCTCTGAGAGCCATGACTTGTTCATCTTGGTTCTTTTAGAAACACAGCGAGGGGACTCCAACCACAGTCTCCCTCGTTGCCACTAATTGTGCCACACACACCCCACTTGACTGGCATCAGTTGACCCCCCTTTTGAAAAAGGAAAAGATGCTTTGCATGAAGCACTCTCAAAAATACGCGTGCCTTTCCCGTCCCCTGGCTGACCCAGGGGAAGAAAAGTCCTCTAAGAGCCATGACTTGTTCATCTTGGTTCTTTTAGAAACACAGCGAGGGGACTCCAACCACAGTCTCCCTCGTTGCCACTAATTGGGCCACACACACCCCACTTGACTGGCATCAGTTGACCCCCCTTTTGAAAAAGGAAAAGATGCTTTGCATGAAGCACTATCAAAAATACGCGTGCCTTTCCTGTCCCCTGGCTGACCCAGGGGAAGAAAAGTCCTCTGAGAGCCATGTCCACATTGTCAGTGGACAGACACGTGTGCTTATCTGCCAGCAGACCCCCAGCAGCACTGAAGACAGGTTCCGAGAGAACGCTGGCTGCAGGACACGACAAGATCCCCAAGGCGTACGTGGCGAGCTCAGGCAATTTATCCAGATTGGAAGCCTAAAATGAGCAGGGCTCAAGTTGCACAATAATGGCATCTATGTTTCCTTGCATATACTCATATATCTGTGTGTCCTCCTTTTTTTCCTTGTCCTGCTCTTTTGTTTTCGCATCAGTATATGTCCTTGTCACTTTCCCATGTGTTTGTGTTGTGTTGTGAGTTGTTAGTCACCTTTTGGACACCTTTGAGGGTGTTTTCTAGGTGTTTTTATGTGTTTGTGAATGCCTGCCATTGTTTCCTATGCGGTTCGAGTTCGGTTCGTCGAACGTTCGACGAACCGAACTCGAACGGGACCTCCGTTCGGCGAACCGACCTCGAGCCGAACCGGGACCGGTTCGCTCATCTCTAGTAAAGAGCTGAAGGTGACGTTGCTCTAACATCAGATAGGGCCATAATTGTAATAAAAGAGAGCCGAGTGTAGAAGAAATAGGTGGCCCTCCCTCTGATCCATAAATGTCCTTTGTTTGCTTAAAAACCATAAATGCAGGAGTATGCGGGCAGCGCTGATTCATCCTCCTGCATCCATGAATTTTAAGCAAACAAAACAAAGGACTCTTATGGATCGGGATGAGGGCCACCTATTTCTTCTACACTCAGCTCTGCTACGTCCAGTACAGACTAATGATGGCCACTCGTTTTTCTTAACTTAGCTGCTTTTTTCTTGACATAATACAAATTCTAGCAGTCTATTCTGTAGGACTATCAGCTGTGTATCCACCAGACTTCCTCACAACACAACTGATGGTCCCAACGCCATTTATAAGGCAAGAAATCACATTTATTAAACCTGACAGGGCACATGTGTGAAGTGAAAAACATTTCCGGTGACTACCTCTTGAAGCTCATCAAGAGAATGCCAAGAGTGTACAAAGCAGTAATCAAAGCAAAAGATGGCTACTTTGAAGAACCTAGAATATAAGACATATCAGTTGCTTCACAATTTTTTGTTAAGTATTTCATTCCACTTGTGTTAATTCATAGTTTTAATGCCTTCAATGTGAATCTACGATTTTCAGAATCTTGAAAATTAAGAAAACTCTTTGAATGAGAAGGTGTGTCCAAACTTTTGGTCTGTACTGTATGTTGTCTATTTGAAGGCTTAGCTCCACTTTCTCTAAGTGGCCAGTTAGTGCTCATTGTACTCCTTTTTTGTCCTATGATGCTTATGCTGGATTAATGTTGTCAGATCTATTTGACTGGTTGTTTGTGGTCATAATTGTATTAAAGACCCCCATCTAGGCAAGTAAGTACGTGTGTAGGGAGGGGGGCAGCATATCTGCAATTGTTTTTTTGACAACGTGTAATAAAGATCATTGAGGTTTTTATTACAAATATAGTCCTGCCTCTTGACAGAGTCCCATTAAGAACAATCTAAATTTTCTGCAGGGCGACTTAAATTACATATAGTGTAATTCTGGCTTTACAGCAGTGTGGATGCTGTAATTGTGCTATAGACCTCAAGCAATCCACAAACAAACAAATATACTTTACATTCACTTCATAGTAGGTGTGCCTGTCTGCTCTCAAATGCCAGGGCTGATTTTCAGACCCAGTCTGGCCCTGTCGGTGAATATGAAGCATTTGGAGAGAGAGAGAGAGAGAGAGAGAGAGAGAGAGAGAATTAGTGTTGTAATACTGTGGCATGCTTATTCCCAGAATCCATATGTGAGTTAGAAATGCATGCAGGCATTCTTTAGACTCTCCCCATTCAGTTTAATCAGTTTCCCATGCATTTCAGCTCAGTTTTTTTCTCAGGCCCCCAGACCCCTTTGTTGGGTCCAGTAGAAAATTTCTCGCGTTTCCCATTGACTTGCATTGTACTCACTATTCGGAACGAATACGTGAGTATTTCAATGTACTCATTACGAGTTTAGCGATTACGAATATTTCGGTACTCGCTCATCCCTACTTACAATCTACAATGGGGTGTGGGGGCGGAACGTACAGGTGCTCATTTTCAATGACAATCCAGCCATTTTAAAGAAATGGGGCATAGATAAAGGGTGCCTGAACCAGTCAGCCAATCTTTAAGATTCTTTTAAGTGCGGTGGACTTTGATGAAGAGTTATGTTGTGAGATGTCGTGGAGGGACTATGTGAGTTTAATTTGATTAGAGAATGTGATAGGCCACCCTAAAGAGATGTAATTTTAGGGAGCGCCTGAAGCTTAGAAAGTTGTGGTTTGTCCTGGTTTCTGGGGGCAGAGCATTCCAAAGGATTGGTGCAGCTCGGAAGAAGTCTTTGATCCGGGAGTGGGAAGCTCGTATTAGTGTGGATTTAGTCGAAAGTCATTTGCAGAGTGTAGAGAATGTTTAAGGTGATAGACAAAGATGAGGGTGGAGATGTAGGTGGGTGCCGCACTGTGGAGAGCTTTGTGGGTGAAAACAAGCAATTTGAATTGGATCCTGTGATATATGAGCAGCCAGTGCAATGACTGGCACAGAGTAGAAGCATCCAACTAATGGTTAGCCAGATAGGTGACCCTGGCTGCAGCATTAATTATGGACTGTAGAGGGAGAGTCTAGTTAGGGGAGACCAATTAATACAGAATTGCAGTAGTCAAGGTGGGAGTCGATCAGGGCCACGGTGTGGGTTTTTGTAGTTTCCATGGTAAGAAAAGGGCGGATTCTAGAGATGTTTTTGAGGTGCAAGCGTCAGGAGTGGGCAAGAGATTGTATATAGGAGGTGAAGGGAGATCGGTGTCGAGCATAACCCCCAGACAGCGCGCCTGCTGCATAGGAGTTATTGTGGTACCACACACAGAGAGGGAGATGTCAGGTTTAGAAAGGTAAAAAGAAAGAGGAAATATAAGTAGTTCAGTTTTGGAAAGGTTACATTTCAAATAGCGAGCGGACATGATGTTGGAAACTGCTGACAGACAGTAGGTGAGCAGTACATCTGGGTACAAAATTTGTGTCTGCTGGTTAAACCACTGCCATGTCACCTGTGCTACGTTTTTCACAATCTGCTGTCCAGGAAGCAGTCGTTCAAACATCCTGCCCACAAGCTGCAATTGCACAGACACCGCAAACATCAACCACATCCACTTCCTTCTTCCAACGAAGCATCCAGTTGTCCATGCCTGAGAGCTTTTAAAGGAAGCCACACTCCCACAGGCACAAAACCTAAACTCGCACATTGCCAAATTGCCAGCCATGGAGATGTTCCCATTTAGGCTTGTTGGAACACAGTGTTTCCGTGATCTCTTGGTTATGGCTGCCCCACGATACAGTGTTCCCAGCCTCCACTATGTTGCCCGGTGTGCCATCTATGCGTTACACTAGTACATGTTAAACAATCTCAATCGTGCTCTAACCAAAGCCGTAACCGGAAAGGTCTACCTAACAACAGACATGTGGACAATTGTTGTGGACAGGAATGATGCATGTCTGTCACGGCACACTGGGTGAACCTAGTGGAGGCTGGGACAAAGTCGCAAACTTGAACATTACACATCCTACCCAAGCCAAGAATAGCGGGCATAACTTCTATAAGGATTTTCGCCTCATGATTTGCCACTTCCTGTCTCCCCTCCTCCTCCTCATCCTCTGCTTAATTACCCTTCCCATTACTGCCAAACTGGGAGCTGTGCAGCAGTGCATCAGCAAAGCGGCATCACGCTCTGCTGAAGCTGATCTGTTTAGGTCAGAAACCACACACTGCAGCAGAGCTGTGGCAAGGTATAAAAGAATAGACCGATCAGTGGCTCTCCTGCTGCACCTCCAACCTGGTCTGGTTGTCTGCGATAATGGGCATAACCTGTTGGTGACTTTTAAGGTTGGGAAACTGGTACACATGCCATACATGGATCACGTGCTGAACCTAGTTGTTCAGAAATTACTCAAAACATACCCTGACTTGCCGAACCTACTTGAGAAAGTGTGCCGTATTAGCTGATATTTCCGCCATTTCTCTACCGCTTTTGCTGGTCTTAAAGCGCTGCAAATGTGATGCCCTGGACCCCCAGGGGTTACAGGTCACTACACACACCACATACATCCCCACCCCAGTAAGGTACCATTAGTCAACAAAGACCTGATTGCCTCCCTCAGAGTCAGACAGGCACACCAGGTGGGCGGAGTCAGGGTAATAGACACGCCCTCTGAGGAGTCTGCTGGCCTGAGGCAGGAGAGACAAGAGAGAAGGAGTTTGAGTTTGGAGAGAGAGGATCACAGTTCTGCTAGGGGCCTGGGTTGGAGCCTAGGACACCCGATCAGTCAGGCAGGCAGACAGTAGTGGCCGCCTGCAGGAGACCGGGAATATGACTGGTGGAACCGTAAGGTACCGGGACAGGCTAGTGGCCCGCCAGAACCGAACCGGGGAGCCAACTGGATACCGGACCAGCAGGCAGGGTACTCAGTCCCCGAACTAGGCTATAAGCCACCACCATAGTCAAATCAACGGATTGCGGTCTGGACCTCAGGGGTTCATTCCCACCTAAGTCCCGATTGAAGGCAACAGCCCAACCTGTCCGGATAGGCGCCACCGCCAAAGGCTAGAGATCCAAGGGGCTGGTGTCTGCGGTCAAACGGGCTCCTATGACACTTACACGCCGGGGAGCGGACTACCAGTGCCTAGGCACAGGAGTCAAGATTCACATACAGGTGCAGGAGAAAGGCGGACATTAACAACCTAACTGTAAAAGCTGAAGCCGGCTGCGGGCCACGTTCATCACTCCGTTTGGTTTACCAGCGACTTTAGTGTCTTATATCAGAGTGAGTACACCAGTGCCATCAGGCACCGCACCACGCTGCACCACAACACTGCGCCCTGCACCCCGGCCCTCACCAACCGGGCCCTGGGACAAACATCCCCTACCCACGGAGGGGTCAACACCTTGCTGCGCCACTACACCGCTCCCGGGAGTCCCCGTACCTTCACCGCAGCGGTGGTGTTGTTAGAGCCGGACTCTCTTTCCTCTCAGGTAGCTGTAGGGGATCGGCCGATTCTGAGTGTGACGCTTCAACAAACTAAGACAGACACGTCTGTAATTTGCTAAAATCAATACGACACTGGTTTATTAGACAAATGAGGAGGGATTTATACCCTTTAGACTGATTACATAATATGAGACATGATTACATAATATGAGACATGTGATATAATTGCACAATAGTCATAATTTTAGGTGGTTACCAAATATCATAGGTCAAGGTTAATCTTTGTTACACTTCTGAGAAATAAACAAAGAACACAAAGAACAGCCAAAGTTATGACAGAAAAATATGTAAGGGAGTATAGGGTCCCAAGGATACAGAGGAGTAAACGGATTTAACTATAATAGAATGAATAGCATTGGACCGAAAGGATACAAGGGTTTCAAGGGATGTGATAAGAAGTATTGTGCCAAATCTCATTTAACAATAAGACATATTTTGGGAAAGAGACAGAATAAGTCATATTTTGGGAGACAGACAACATATTGTAAGAAAAACACATATTTGTAAGAGAACATATTCTAACAAACATGTTCTTGAAATAGCAGATGTTGTTTTTGTGAAAAGTTCTAGATAGAACATCAATTACATCATATTTTGTTATATAAGACAATATGGTGAACAAGACAAAATGGCTTCTCTAACAATTCCCCTATTTTGATTAATTATGTTCTATCTTAGCTACCTGTCCCTTCCTATAGGGTAGACCGCAGAGGCTTGTCCTACTTCACAATACACAAGGCTTTCCCTACGTGCATCATGGGGTCCTGCCATTCAAACGTGCTCTGTGGAATCGGCCTACGTTTTCCCTATACCCATCCTATCCACTGATCCTAGAGGGGAATATATTTATGGATATATGTAGTATAATATTGTATATATGTAATGCCAGTTTATTCACTATATGTAAATGTGATATATGTTTGTGTAATCCGTATAGTGTATTTATATGTCACACACTGTATGGTGTTTTACACAGTATTAAAGTTCTCTTTTTGTTGATTTTCTTGCATCTTGGTCAACCAATTCCACAGGACTTCCACAGTAGGTACAGTCTGTCAAGTCCACTAGGGTCTCCCTGTCACATACTATGCATCTGCATCTCTTTGTGGTCGCTATGGTCATCATCACTTGGGTTTGGAGAGATTCAGTATCAATAACTTTTTCCTTTTTGAGTTTGTATTTTCCTGAAATACAGTTACAATTAGCTTCTAGAATTTTCTTCACAAGCAATACAAACAGTTTTATCAGTACTGCAACTACCAATATTATGAATGCTCCTTGAATCACATAATGTATTATCCCAGTGATCCATCCGCCCACACCTTTGAATAAATTCAGGGGATTTAACCATGATAGCCATGAAGGAAAAGGCAGTTCACTCAATGCATTGGCCTGTTTGAATCCCTTTTTCAGTTTTTCTGCTTGGTTTATGTCATGTGTAACCTGCATCAGTCCTTCAGGGTTAATGAAGTGACAACATGAAGGTCCCACCACCTGACAGAAACCAATCAACACTCGATGGTACTTGATTATCTCACACGTGGAAGCAGTGAGATAATCAAGTACCATCGAGTGTTGATTTGTAATGATAATGAGCTGTTTTGTGTAGGCTGATTCTATATTTATTGCATCAAATAATAGATCAGTCACATTATCAAAAATATCTCCTAATTCTTGAATCATTTGGGCATTTCTCATTGTCCCCAACATTACACCCAATGGACCTGTTAGTACCATTCCTGCCTGAGCATACCATGGAGTACTGAACAAATGCTTCTGTGTCTGTTTATCAGAATTTGTGTCAGTGTCACGTTTTGCAAACATGTGTTGAGGAATATTTTTATATGGGAAATCATCCTCATTCCATACCCAAGTAGCAGGTTCTAATCTAGCCAATGTACAAGTTCCTTCTGCCCCCTTAGGGATCCATCTGTAGGCCTTTTCCCCACAAACAATGTATATACCTTTTGGAAGTTCAAACTGATACTCATTTAGTAGTGCCATTACCACTGGTACAAATCGCAAAGTCTCATCATACAAACACCAAGAATCTTCTAAGTCAGTGGTAACTGTTCTATAAAATTGAAAAGGCATACAGTATTGTTCCCTGTTAATGGCTATTGACATTTCTGCTGCTCCATAACCCAACTGCCCTTCTTCAATTTCCTCATTCATGTGTATTGCACTGCGGTTTGCACAAGTATCAGTGTCAAATGAAATATAGAAAGAGAAGCAGTACAAGATACTTCCCTAATGCCATTTCCTTAGTCTTTGTGAACCCTCTTGCAGTGGGATGCATGGACTTTTACTGAGGTTGGTGTACTAAGTTGGACTTGGTGTGGATCCAAGCTTTTCCTCACATGTTTCCAGATTGTCACCCAGTCCCCCAGACTTCAGAGAATGTTTGCCAGATTGGAAGGATCTGGAATGAAACTGAAACCAACTGTTTATTACATGGTGTCACGAACCACCGGGGGGGTCACTCAGAAATCCCCCGCTCTGGCTACCAGTACGTCACAATCGGGGTGTAACAAGTGGGGGGGTCACCCCTCCTTTATACCTCCCGACCGACAGACAGAGCACGTGATGCGCTCTCTAGCGCCCCTCTTATAGTCAGGCCAATTATGGAATTGCCCGACGATAAGCAAGGAGGCCGCTATACTACTTATGCCGATTATTGAAGGGTCCCCGGTGAGAGTAGGGTATATATTCCCCCGACCTCCGCGGGCGGAATATATAAAACCTCCCCGAATCTCACTGGCCTCCCCACAATAATCCTTGGCACAAACTCGCTGCCACCAACCGATTTACGGTAACTATTAGCCGAACACACAGACGTGGGATTCAAGATCGAGATAACAGAACAGCCCAAGATTAATTATATAATTTAATCAGCCTAAAGCCACACTAGAAACTACAATATATACAATAGGGAATCTACAGAATATACATATGTCAGAGTACAGTTACAGATAAAGCATGGTTTACAAACAGGCATACACAGTTCCCGCAGTTACCTTGTGCGTCTGGCCACAGGGGGGCGCTGTAGGCCAGGTTTCTAGGATCCTTCCCACAGATGTTTCCTACACGTGACCCCCAGCGAAAGAACCCTGGAAAATGGCCGAAGTAGGGTTATCAACCTGGGCAAATCCAGGTCCCCTCCTACCTTAGTGACCTCAGAGGGAGCACTGCTCCACCCCTGGCTGGAGTTATGGACAATCCACAACATGGAATATGGGCCATAACTTTGCCTGGGAGCGTCGTAGGCGGACGCCAATGCTCTCATTGTGACAGTTATGAATTTAGCTACAGAATGAGAGGACTCATGACTCGTCTACTAGTTCCACATTGGCTGATATCACGCCTGGGGTATTTCCCAAGCTCCCGCTCCCATAAAAAGGGTGTGCCAGCATCGTCCGCATGCGGAGACACCATTTTTATGGTTGCCATATTTATCGGAAATATGGCTTGCGAGATATGAACCATTTTTTACTGGAGTCGTTCTGTCTGGATACTTCCAAGCTTGCTAATTAGATAGCAGCTCCTACCACAGGGTCACGGCAGGGAGTCCTCCTGTGTCCATTGTTCCCACATCATCTCATCTCCATATCACAGGAGATGGCCATGGAGGTGTAACACCTTCACAGATGCTGGACATTGAGAACAAGAAGGGAGGGGGGCACTGCCAGGGAGTGATGAGCGATTATGACTGGAAGTCATAATTCATCTTCATATCCCGGGATTTGCCTCACACCTCCCCCCTTTTGAGGGCGCTAGGGGGCAGCACACTCCGGTGTTCCCCCGTGCGCCCGTCCGCGACCTCTCCTTGTCGGGACAGCCCGTCTGCGTTACCGTGGTCACGGCCCCTTTTGTGGCGAATGGTGAAGTTGTATTGCTGGAGCGCAAGGCTCCATCGCAACAATCGCTCATTCGTCCCAGAGACGGTGTGCAACCAGCTGAGGGGATTGTGGTCCGTCTCCACGATGAAGTGGCGCCCGTATAGATAGGGTTGCAGACGCTGCAGGGCCCACACTATGGCCAGGCACTCCTTCTCCATCGTGGAATAGGCCACTTCCCTTGGTAACAGCTTCCTGCTCAGGTACAAGACTGGGTGCTCTTGGCTCGCAGAGTCCACCTGGCTGAGCACCGCACCGAGGCCGAAGTCACTGGCGTCGGTCTGTACTACAAACGGCCGCGTGAAGTCGGCTGCCTGTAGCACGGGCGGGCTGGACAGGGCGTCCTTTAGGGCCTGGAAGGCTGTCTCGCAGTCCATTGTCCAATCGACTGCAGAGGGCAGCTTCTTCTTGGTGAGGTCCGTCAAGGGCTTTGCCAGGCTACTATAGCGTGGAACAAACCTCCTATAGTACCCGGCGGTCCCCAAGAAGGACATCACCTGCTTCTTGGTCCTGGGGGTGGGCCAGGATGCGATGGCCTCCACTGTCTCAGGCTCGGGCTTCAGTGTTCTCCCACCTACCCGGTGACCGAGGTACTGGACCTCGCTCATGGCCAGCTGACACTTTCCCGGCTTGATGGTCAAACCTGCCCGGTGGATCCGCCTGAGCACCTGTGCTAGATGCTCTAGGTGGTCCTCCCAGGTGGGACTGAAGACGGCAATGTCATCCAGGTACGCGGCCGCGTACCCTTCAAGTCCCTTGAGCAGGGTGTTGACCATCCGCTGGAAGGTGGCAGGGGCATTCCTCATCCCGAATGGCATCACCGTGGACTCGTACAGTCCAAATGGGGTAATAAAGGCAGAGCGTTCCCTGGCCTTGCGAGTCAGGGGGATCTGCCAATATCCCCGGCTCAGGTCCATGATGGTCAGGTACTGAGCCCCGGCCAACTGATCGAGCAGGTCATCGATGCGTGGCATTGGGTACGCATCGGCGACCGTGACAGCATTGAGCCCCCTGTAGTCCACGCAGAACCGAGTGGTTCTGTCCTTCTTAGGGACGAGGACTACAGGCGAGGCCCAAGCGCTGTTGGATGCCTGGATCACCCCCAGCTTCAGCATCTCGTCAATCTCCTGGCGCATGTGTTGCTGCACCTCCAGGGAGACCCGATATGCTGAACGCCGGATCGGGGGATGATCCCCAGTGTCCACGTGATGGACAGCCAAGTTAGTCCTTCCGGGCTGGTTGGTAAACAACCCCCGGAAGGGGTGTAGGGTGGCCCACAGCTGGGACCGTTGGTCCTCCAAGAGCTGGTGGCCAACCTCCACATCCTCAATGGATCCGCCTGCCCTAACCTGGGCTAGCATATCCAAGAGGGTCTCCGCTTCTCCCTCCTCGGGCAGGTTGCACACGGGGAGCGCACATGCCTCCCGCTCATGATGTGCCTTCATCATGTTCACATGGAAGGGCTTCCGCCTTCCACGGGCAGGGTCCAGGGTGACCAGGTACGTTACAGGGTTGAGCTGCTGGTACACGAGGTATGGGCCTTCCCAGGCTGCCTGAAGCTTGTCCTGTGGTACGGGGACCAGTACCCACACCTTTTGACCCACTTGGTAGGTCCTCTCACAAGCGTTCTGGTTGTACCAACGCTTCTGATCGGCCTGGGCTTGAGCCATATTGTCGTGTACCAGTTGCGTCAAGGCCTGCATTTTGTCCCGGAAGCGCATGACATACTCGATAACCGACACTCCAGGGGTGGCCAAATCCCCTTCCCAAGCCTCTTTCACCAGAGCCAGGGGGCCCCGCACACGTCGCCCGTACAGGAGCTCAAACGGTGAGAATCCTGTTGAGGCCTGTGGAACCTCCCGGTAAGCAAATAACAGGTGTGGGAGATACCGCTCCCAGTCACGCCCATGGGAGTCGACCAACATCTTAAGCATCTGCTTTAAGGTGCCATTGAACCGCTCGCACAGGCCATTAGTCTGTGGATGGTACGGGCTGGCCACCAGATGTCGCACCTGGACTTGCTTACAGAGGGCCTCCATCAGCTGGGACATGAATTGGGTCCCCCGGTCAGTGAGCATTTCCTGGGGAAAACCCACTCGGGAGAAAATCTCCAGCAATGCGGTGGCCACCTTGTCAGCCCGAATGGACGACAAGGCCACTGCTTCTGGGTACCGGGTGGCATAGTCCACTACCGTCAGTATGAAGCGTTTCCCGGAGCTGCTGGGGATGGCCAGCGGGCCGACCAGATCCACAGCCACCCTCCTGAAAGGCTCATCGATGATTGGCAGAGATACTAGTGGGGCTTTGGGGTGTGGCCCCGCCTTCCCCACTCTCTGACAGGTTTCACACGAACGGCAGTAGGCAGCCACATCGGCCCCCATTTTTGGCCAGTAGAAATGCTGGTTTAACCTGGCCTTGGTCTTAGCGATCCCTAGGTGTCCGGCCATCGGAATCTCATGTGCGATCCGCAACAACTCCGTCCGGAAAGGATAGGGTACCACCAACTGTCGGTCCCTGGGCCACGCCTCCGGTGAACCCTGCTGGACCGTGGCCCGGTACAGCCGTCCTTGGTCCCAGACCACTCGCTCCGGGTCCGAGTCCGAGGGAGGCTGTGCCGCCTGCTCCTTAAGAGCTTTCAGGCTGTCGTCAGCTTCTAACGCTGCCTGAAACCCCTGACTAGATGTGGCCAGAATCGACGAGACTGTCACATCTTCGGTCAGTACCCCGGGACCTGTGTCCTGGCCTCCACCTGACTCGGCTGCCACTGGGTCAGAAGGGGAAGAGCTATCGGACCTCTGGGAGGCCCCTTGGCTTCCAGCACTCCCACTGCGGGTGACAGCGGCCACAGCCGCTGCGACCGTGGGTCGTGCCTGCTCCTCCTCCGTTCCTGACCAAGTCGCCGGTTCAGGCAGACCTACCTGGCTTCCTGACACCCCGGTTGTGGGGGAACCATGCACCGAGATCTTACCTGGGAGCACTTCCGCTCCTGGACCGGCCCCAATCTCACCTGCCTGTTCCCCTCCTGCAGCAACAGAACCCCGCTGTGAAATCTCTGGGGACCCCACATTTGCTGTGGTAGCCCCCACCCCACACACTGGTCCTCCCCCTGCAGCACCCTGCTCTCTGCTTATCCCTGCAGAGGGCAACAGATCCCAGCTCACAGGCTGATTACTTGTAGAGGCATTGTCACACCTTTCTCTGACCCCCTCCCCTGTCACAGCTGCAGCTGTGTGTGTGTCTATGGTGTCTATGCAAGCAGAAATATCAGAGTTCACTCCCTCCTCCCTTACATCATTCATAGATAACACATTAACATTGTCCGGAGGCATGTCAGTACTGGCTGAAGGTTCAGCCCTTGGTTGGGGCCCAAACTGGGAGGTTATCTGCCCCAAATCTGTCCCAAGTAGCACGTTTGCGGGGATCCGATCAGTTACCCCCACCTCCCTCACCCCTCGCCCTGCGCCCCAGTCCACAAAAATGTCAGCAACAGGCAGCGCCGGGTCAATGCCTCCAATCCCGGAGACAGCGAGGGTTTTTCCAGGGATCAAGTCTTGGGGGGACACCATCTCAGGCCGCACCAGAGTCACCTCCGAGGCGCTGTCTCGCAGTCCTATGGTCACAGACCGGCCGACGGTGACAGGTTGGAAGCTGTCCAGGGACCTACCACCACCCCCACCCACACAATACACCTTGGGCGGCCCTTGGGACGGGGACGGAGCCGGGGCCTTGGGACGCTGAGGGCACATGGCCTTGAAGTGTCCAGGTAAGTTGCACTGGTGGCACCGTCTTGGTTCTGCCACGGGCCTGGAGAGGGGAGTTGAGGGGGACACCCCCTGCAGTCTAGGGGCAGGTGGGGCAGTCGCAGAGTTCATCTTACCCCCTCTCCAGGTGCTGCTGGTGGCTGCTCTCCTGGCCTCAGGAGCCCGATTGTTGGAGTAGTCATCGGCCAGGGCAGCTGTAGCCGTGGACCCCTTTGGCTTCTGGTCTCGGATGAACTGGCGGAGATCCTCAGGGCAGTTCCACAAGAGTTGCTCCGTGATGAACAAGTCCAGGATCTCCGGTCCGGTGGAAAGCTGCAGGCCTTGGGTCCAGTGGTCGGCAGCTCGGGCAAGTGCCCGCCGGTGGTCAGCCCAGGAGTCCTTTGGTCCCTTTTGCAGGGTCCGGAACTTCTTGCGGTAGGACTCTGGAGTGAGGTTGTACTGTTGGATCAGGGCCCGCTTGATGGTGTCGTAGCCCTGATCTGCCTCAGCAGGCAAGTCCCCAAGGATATCAAGGGCCTTACCCCTTAGACGGGGGGTCAGGTATTTGGCCCACTGATCCTTGTCCAGATGGTGCTGCAAGCAAGTCCGTTCAAAAGCAGTCAGGAAAGAGTCCAAGTCTCCATCCTTCTCCAGCACTGGGAAGTCCTCAACACGGACCTTTGGAAGTTTGGTGTTTTGAAGGTCACATGTGGCTGATGAGGGCCGGAGCTGAGCTAGCTGCAGCTGGTAGTCACGGTCTGCCTGTCGCTCTCGCTCTCGCTCTTCACGCGCTGCCTGCCGCTCCGCAGCCTCACGCGCTGCTTGCCGTTCCGCAGCCTCAGCGTCACGCGCTGCTTGCCGCTCCGCAGCCTCAGCGTCACGCGCTGCCTGTCGCCCACGCTCGGCCATGAGTATCTCGTAGGTATCCCGGTCTCCAGCCATAAGCCTGGCCAAGGCAGCTTGAAGGAGGGCCTCTGCACCTCTCAGGCCGGAGGGATTGGCAAGTGGTGATCTGCGGCACGCTGCAGAGCCAGGTGATTCACTGTCCATTTCAGAGCGGAGGGCTGGCATCTGGCTCGTTGAGGACCCTTGGGCGAGCTCCTCCTCATTTTGTCCAGCAGTGCCAGGTTGTGCGATGTCCTCTGCAGAGCTGTTCTCTGGCGTCTGGCTCCTGGAGGACTCGTGGACAACCTCCTCATCGTCTCTGGCCTTAGCATCGGCCATTCCTTTGGCTTTGCTCCTGGTGCTCTCAGCCATTCTTGCAGACTTTTGGTCACTGACACAGAACTGACACCTGATGCCTCCACACACCTTACAGTATCTGCACTCTGACACTCTAGTGTTGAGCTAGTCTGAAGACCCCAGCAGCCACAGCTGCTGCAGGCAGTCTTTAGTGTCTGGGAGTATGGGTCTCACACTCACACACACTATTATCTCGATCCCACCGCTATGCCACCAATATGTCACGAACCACCGGGGGGGTCACTCAGAAATCCCCCGCGCTGGCTACCAGTACGTCACAATCGGGGTGTAACAAGTGGGGGGGTCACCCTTCCTTTATACCTCCCGACCGACAGACAGAGCACGTGATGCGCTCTCTAGCGCCCCTCTTATAGTCAGGCCAATTATGGAATTGCCCGACGATAAGCAAGGAGGCCGCTATACTACTTATGCCGATTATTGAAGGGTCCCCGGTGAGAGTAGGGTATATATTCCCCCGACCTCCGCGGGCGGAATATATAAAACCTCCCCGAATCTCACTGGCCTCCCCACAATAATCCTTGGCACAAACTCGCTGCCACCAACCGATTTACGGTAACTATTAGCCGAACACACAGACGTGGGATTCAAGATCGAGATAACAGAACAGCCCAAGATTAATTATATAATTTAATCAGCCTAAAGCCACACTAGAAACTACAATATATACAATAGGGAATCTACAGAATATACATATGTCAGAGTACAGTTACAGATAAAGCATGGTTTACAAACAGGCATACACAGTTCCCGCAGTTACCTTGTGCGTCTGGCCACAGGGGGGCGCTGTAGGCCAGGTTTCTAGGATCCTTCCCACAGATGTTTCCTACACGTGACCCCCAGCGAAAGAACCCTGGAAAATGGCCGAAGTAGGGTTATCAACCTGGGCAAATCCAGGTCCCCTCCTACCTTAGTGACCTCAGAGGGAGCACTGCTCCACCCCTGGCTGGAGTTATGGACAATCCACAACATGGAATATGGGCCATAACTTTGCCTGGGAGCGTCGTAGGCGGACGCCAATGCTCTCATTGTGACAGTTATGAATTTAGCTACAGAATGAGAGGACTCATGACTCGTCTACTAGTTCCACATTGGCTGATATCACGCCTGGGGTATTTCCCAAGCTCCCGCTCCCATAAAAAGGGTGTGCCAGCATCGTCCGCATGCGGAGACACCATTTTTATGGTTGCCATATTTATCGGAAATATGGCTTGCGAGATATGAACCATTTTTTACTGGAGTCGTTCTGTCTGGATACTTCCAAGCTTGCTAATTAGATAGCAGCTCCTACCACAGGGTCACGGCAGGGAGTCCTCCTGTGTCCATTGTTCCCACATCATCTCATCTCCATATCACAGGAGATGGCCATGGAGGTGTAACACCTTCACAGATGCTGGACATTGAGAACAAGAAGGGAGGGGGGCACTGCCAGGGAGTGATGAGCGATTATGACTGGAAGTCATAATTCATCTTCATATCCCGGGATTTGCCTCACACATGGTATTACATGTTTAATCAATCATTTATATAACAAAAATGGCACGTCTGATTACTGTATCCCACTGAATCTGAAGAATCTGTTTATTAGAAAAAACACAAATATGCACTTATTACTTTTATCTTTTCTAAATATTTTTTATATATAATTTCTATCATGTGCTTTTCTAGCAATAACGTATCATTTTCTGCACTGGATTGCCTCTGACTAAATCTGGAAAGAAATTTACAGAACACGCACAAACTTGCATAACACCTGCTCATGGTATATCGCTATAATCTATCTGCAGTCTCTGAAATGGGAAGAACCAATGCAGGGTATATTTCTATGAGACTATACAGTTTTCCTTCTTAGACTTGTCTGGGTAAACAAGTCTGAGTAAATCTGGACTAAATTCTGGTATCACCCATACCTTTTCTCTTAAGACATGTACTGATATCTGTTTTTCACAGAGAATTCCTTATTAATCTATTGGTTACCTGGACCATCAATAAGAAGAGAGCTTATGGCAGAGAAATATTACTGCCCTTTATCCACAGACCTCAGTCAGCTGGGCTTCCTGCGTCTCTAAAGCCCACTTTACACGCTTCAATATATCTCACAATCCGTCGTTGGGGTCAAGTTGTAAGTGACGCACATCCGGCATCGTTTGTGAGGTATCTGCGTGTGACATCTACTTGCGATCAGGATTGAACGCAAAACCGTTGATCGCAAACACATCGGATCATTCTATAGAATTGAGCGTTTTGTTGCATGAACCTAGTGAATTGTAACGTGTGACATCCCTCATACGATTTTGGTGTCTGAGGCTATGTGCGCAGGTGTGCGCTCTGCACCGCAGCTTAAAAAAGGTCCGCTTCAGAGCGCAGCTGAAAAGCTGCATTCTGAAGCGCCTCACAATGTCTGTCAGTCACTAATCTCTGTCAGTCGGTCACTATCTCTGTCCCTCACTCTCTGTCCATGTCAGTCTATTCCCCTCTCTCATATACTCACCGATCCCCGATCCCCGGCGCTGCACGGCGTTCACACTGCTCCGGCGGCTTTTACTGTTTTGAAAAGGCCGGCCGCCCATTAAACAATTTCGTATTCCCTGCTTTACCCGCCCACCGGCGCCTATGATTGGTTGCAGTGAGACACGCCCCCACGCTGAGTGACAGGTGTCACACTGCACCCAATCACAGCAGCCGGTGGGCGTGTCTATACTGTGTAGTGAAATAAATAATTAAATAATTAAAAAAAATGGCGTGCGGTTCCCCCCAATTTTAAAACCAGCCAGATAAAGCCATACGGCTGAAGGCTGGTATTCTCAGGATGGGGAGCTCCACGTTATGGGGAGCCCCCCAGCCTAACAATATCAGCCAACAGCCGCCCAGAATTGCCGCATACATTATATGCGACAGTTCTGGGACTGTACCCGGCTCTTCCCGATTTACCCTGGTGCGTTGGCAAATCGGGGTAATAAGGAGTTATTGGCAGCCCATAGCTGCCAATAAGTCCTAGATTAATCATGTCAGGCGTCTATGAGACACCCTCCATGATTAATCTGTAAATTACAGTAAATAAACACACACACCCGAAAAAATCCTTTATTAGAAATAAAAACACAAACATATACCCTGGTTCACCACTTTAATCAGCCCCAAAAAAGCCCTCCTTGTCCGGCGTACTCCAGGATGGTCCAGCAACGCATCCAGCGCTGCTGCATGGAGGTGACCGGAGCTGCAGCAGACACAGCCGCTCCGGTCACTTCCACGCAGGTAATGAAGACAGCCGTGCGATCAGCTGAGCTGTCAGTGAGGTTACCCACTGTCACTGGATCCAGCGGTGGCCGCGGGTAACCTCAGTGACAGCAGCTGATCGCGCGGCTGTCTTCATTACCTGCGTGGAGGTGACCGGAGCGGCGGTGTCTGCTGCAGCTCCGGTCACCTCCATGCAGCAGCGCTGGATGCGACGCTGGACCATCCTGGATTACGCCGGACATGGAGGGCTTTTTGGGGCTGATTAAAGTGGTGAACCAGGGTATATGTTTGTGTTTTTATTTCTAATAAAGGATTTTTTCGGGTGTGTGTGTTTATTTACTGTAATTTACAGATTAATCATGGAAGGTGTCTCATAGACGCCTGACATGATTAATCTAGGACTTATTGGCAGCTATGGGCTGCCAATAACTCCTTATTACCCCGATTTGCCAACGCACCAGGGCAAATCGGGAAGAGCCGGGTACAGTCCCAGAACTGTCGCATATAATGTATGCGGCAATTCTGGGCGGCTGTTGGCTGATATTGTTAGGCTGGGGGGCTCCCCATAACGTGGAGCTCCCCATCCTGAGAATACCAGCCTTCAGCCCTATGGCTTTATCTGGCTGGTTTTAAAATTGGGGGGAACCGCACGCCGTTTTTTTTAATTATTTAATTATTTATTTCACTACACAGTATAGACCCGCCCACCGGCTGCTGTGATTGGGTGCAGTGTGACACCTGTCACTCAGAGTGGGGGCGTGTCTCACTGTAACCAATCATAGGCGCCAGTGGGCGGGGAAAGCAGGGAATACGAAATTGTTTAATGGGCGGCCGGCTTTTTCAAAACAGTAAAAGCCACCGGAGCAGTGTGAACGCCGTGCAGCGCCGGGGATCGGGGATTGGTGAGTATGAGAGAGGGCTGCTAACTTCAGTAATTTAGGGGATTAGCGGTCACCGGTGAGTCCTTCACTGGTGACCGCTAATCAGGACGCGACACAGACAGAGCCGCAGCATGACAATGAAGTCGGGTGAAGTTCACCCGAGTTCATTCTGACAGTGCGGCTCTGTCTGTGTCTGCTGTCATCTGCCATTCAGCTCTGCTACATGGCTGTCTGTGTCTGCTGTTAGCGGCCATGTAGCAGAGCTGAATGGCAGATGACATAGTAAAAACACATCCCTACACATTACACACGCTTGGCAAGTCAATAAATAAAAAAAAAAAAGGTGCCCAATGCATACGTCACAGAACACATGATCTAAAGGATCGCACATAACATTGATCAATTTAACATAGACTACTAACGCTCGTGTGACAGCAAATGAATGACCAACGTGAAATCTCATAGATCCCGTATGCAACCTGGGCGTGTCACATCGCAAATGCGATTGTACAACTAATTGCAACGTGTAAAGTGGGCTTAACTCCACTCCTCGTTGAATTTTTTTTGTACCTGTAGGGATTTAAGAACACAAGGAGTGTCAGATGTCACGGACGTGACAGGAGCCACCAAGGTGGTCTGTACAGGGAAAGATGGAAAACTCTCAACTCTAGGCCCGGTCATTGTTTCTTTGTTAACTGCACCTGTGCAAGCATCTCTTTTGGCTTCATCACTGTCAGCTCAGGTATAGACTTTATCTCCATTGTACCTGGCTTATTTAACAACAGGAGAGCAACAACAGGAGAACCTTCATCCGGGCTCGTACGTATTCTACAGTTTTTCATTTCAGTTGACATTCAGGAAAGATCTATTGCTTATATTTTTAACCATCTTACCCAGTTCTGCTTTTCCCATTCAGAGAGGGCCTCATCATCACTGCCACCTGTACCAATATAGGTAAGGAGGGAGTTGTTTAAATTTTAATTATCTCGTGCTGTGTAAACCGTAGCATTTCCAGTGCAGAATCGACCAATTCTCTATAAAAACAAACTAAAAATATGTCATTATATCATTCTTGTAACATTATCTCTAACCTGTTAGTGGTCTTCAGTATTTATACTTTACATGGTCAAAAATACTGAACAAAATAACTATATTTCCATATTCTAGTTAACAGACTTTTCCTAGTGACTATTACAAGTTTATCCACTCAAAACTTTTGCTGGACAAATATACAGTGTTCTCCATTTGTTCAAAACAATTATCCCTAAATTTCATTTGTCATCTGTGTCGAATAACAAAGTAGCTGGATTGAATACTACAAATAACCTGCACAGGCAACCACCACTCGAATATATGCCCCACTAGATGGTGTTTTTCCCCAATTTATAAAAAAATAAGCAAATAAAATGAGAGATCTCCCACTGCGAATGCAGAGAAAATGTCACTCTTCAGCATCTCAAACCCCTCTTTTGCTTTTAGAGTCTGCTGATAGGGTTTTGTCCTTGTTACATGCTGCCAGTACATAAAATAGTTGGCTGCATTTTCTCTGACGCTGAAGGAGTGACATCCCTCTTTCACAACTCACCAATCCCAGGAAAGCTCCCAGCGTCATTCCATAATGGACTGTTTCCCTTTTGTCAGTTGGTAAATGTGTTTCAATTCTGCATAACCTTATAATTCCCACCTTCAGATAATTTTCTACCTGTTTTGTGATGGCTTCCATTCTGCTCTCTGCTCAGGGGATATTGTCTAATACATACAGGTACCTATTGCAGCCTCTCTTATTGCTCATCAATGTCAGTTTCTCTTCACCTAACTGAATTGAAGACATCATTACAACAAACATCAGATTATACATTTTTAATGACTGCATGCATAAAATTATCATTGCCACATGTGTCTGTCCTCTTCTTTTTTTTTCCTTCTGAGGACAGTCCCTTTTCATGTAATCTATCTGTTCACATTCCAAACACAATCCTTTTTTACTATATTCTTGTGAAATACATACATTTTTCTTCTTGTTTTCTTTTTATCATCTAATCCTCTATAGCTCTTATCATGTGCAGTGATTGTTCAAGAGGTACATATGAATATTCTACACATGTTTTTACTATTCCTTTTCTAAGATCCCCCCTTAACCCCTCCTTAAACATACCCTTAAAGAGTATTATTTCTTTAGGGTCCTTTAAGTCATAATTATGATCTGTAAAAAATGGAAACACATCGAGCATGATATTTGTCTATACTTTCATCTTGCCTTTGAAACATTTCTTAACACAATTTATCAATAAATTTCTCCTCTAATACCTTAAGTCTATACTCATCGTCATGGTCATTTATAAGGGGATAATGGTATTCAGAAGTCCGGATCCACGCTACCACCTGAGCATGGTATCCGTGCTTCTGAATCCATTGGTCATTCTCATGGCTGAATTGCTGCCACCTTTGAAGATCTAAACAACCTGTTTTAGGCATTCCTGCCTTTTTCAATATCTTCATACTATTTTTGACTGCCTTCTCCCCATTCTCCATTCCCACTAAATCAATCATCTTGAATCTCGGATCAATTTTGTTTGACTTAGTAGAATTTCTGGTGAGACTGGTTCCCATAGTGTTTTTGTTCAAGGGTAGCGATCCGTATTTTACAGTATCACACTACCGGCTAGACTGCTCAAAGGTAGCGATCCCTATCTTGCAGTTCTAAGCTATTGGCAATCCGGCTAGCTACCAATTCCCTTCCTTTCGAATTAGTATTTACCTGCTAGCAACCAATACTGAACCTTTTGTCTCCAAGGCAATCAAACCAACTTCTACTTTCTGTTCTGTTTGAATCCTAATACACCATTGTCTAAGCAAGTAAAGACATACAAACAAATATAACACAATTCCAATTACGATAGCTATATATTCCTCATGCATCAGAATCATTTGATGCTGACACTTCTATTCCTCGTCACCCATGGTACAGGGTGTGTGTCTCATTGTCTTCAATATTGATTCTGATCCCATCCCCTGATTTTATGCTGGGGACATGAGATCCTGGTATCCCAGTCTTGGTGAAAATGACTGGACACCGTTTGTTTGCGTGGTCTTGGTCTGCCACAGGCAGCACAATATTCGCGCCAATCAAGATTTTGTTCTCCACACACACAAGTCCATCCCTCTGACCCTGTAAAAACAGGAACAGTGAGATGGAGTTGATATGGTGGGGCCGACTTCAATTTCTTTGAGTATTTTATCCCTTTCGGGGTTACTTCCTTCGCTACTCCGGACCAAGCCTTTGCTTGTCTAGCTAGCTTGTTATCATTAATCCATCCTGTGCTTGTTACTAGTGCTGACTCCCAGAGAGTGTAATCCAGTGGATCACCTCTCATTCCTAGTCCCTTCAACAACTTTCCTAAATCCTTTATTGCCTCTGACTCAAGGCACCTTCACAAGGTTCCTGCAGAGAATCTATCTTAAATCATCACCGTTTTCCTCTCTGTCTCCAGGAGGGGGCACCACTCGTAATGGATATTCTGCTATGGGCATTAACTTCACCATGAACCTGGACACGCCAAAGTCATAGGTGGGTTAATTTCCTACAGACACCATAAAAGAGCGTCCTACACCCTCGAGGTAGACTCAAGCACTTACACAGCAGTCTTACACTAGACATATAACAAAGTAGCAGTACATAAACTGTCCAATCCAATATATGCATATATCATGTATCACTAGGATATTCTATGGTTCTTTGCCAAACAAATGTGAGCAGAATACTAATGGAAAGATGGTTATAACATACCGCAAAATCCGGCTACAGATTTAGAGGCAGTGGAGACACAGAGAGAAATGTGAGGGTGGGTCATAAGGTCACAACGCTGCAGTCTCTTCTCTCCCCCCCTCACTTTGCCCTGTAAGTCTCTGACTTTACAGGGGAAAGTGATAGAATATTACCACCTAAGAAAACCCGTCTCAATTATCAGATTGAAAAAGGCCATAAGAAGTAGCCAAGTATTATATTATTAGTTAATAGGTTAGTATTGTTAAATAGTTAAAGTAGAAAGACAGAAGAAGAAAGAAAATTTTTTTAGCAGCTTTACTTACAAGAACTACAATTTTGTTTAGGCACATAGGACAAGACAAACAAACAATAAACATAAAACAACATAAAGGCTACCTGAGGATTTGCAAGTTTCCTGTTTATATCCCCCTGAAACTGACTCGTGCCTTCTACCCCCTCTTGAAGAGAAAATACTCTGAGATCAAAAAGCTCAACTTACCCAGGTTTGATGTTAGTATTTTCTGTTCAAGCGAGGAAGATTGCTGTGTTCAGTTTTGGACGGATTGAAAGAGGAAAGTCTTGGTCCCAGTTTTGGGGTGGCTCGCTGGGTGCCTCCAAATTGTTAGAGCCGGACTCTCTTTCCTCTCAGGTAGCTGTAGGGGATCGGCCGATTCTGAGTGTGACGCTTCAACAAACTAAGACAGACACGTCTGTAATTTGCTAAAATCAATACGACACTGGTTTATTAGACAAATGAAGAGGGATTTATACCCTTTAGACTGATTACATAATATGAGACATGATTACATAATATGAGACGTGATATAATTGCACAATAGTCATAATTTTAGGTGGTTACCAAATATCATAGGTCAAGGTTAATCTTTGTTACACTTCTGAGAAATAAACAAAGAACACAAAGAACAGCCAAAGTTATGACAGAAAAATATGTAAGGGAGTATAGGGTCCCAAGGATACAGAGGAGTAAACGGATATAACTATAATAGAATGAATAGCATTGGACCGAAAGGATACAAGGGTTTTAAGGGATGTGATAAGAAGTATTGTGCCAAATCTCATTTAACAATAAGACATATTTTGGGAAAGAGACAGAATAAGTCATATTTTGGGAGACAGACAACATATTGTAAGAAAAACACATATTTGTAAGAGAACATATTCTAACAAACATGTTATTGAAATAGCAGATGTTGTTTTTGTGAAAAGTTCTAGATAGAACATCAATTACATCATATTTTGTTATATAAGACAATATGGTGAACAAGACAAAATGGCTTCTCTAACAGTGTCCACAATCACCACAACCCGTGGGTGGCGTCACGAACTATCATCCCAAAATCAAACACCCCACATCCCCGCGTGTAGCGCCAACTCCCTTGCAGAGCAACATGACCCCCGGGTCTGTGAGAGGCTCTAGCCACCACCCGTAGAACGCGAGAATGGATCCGAGCGGCTCTGCGGCCGCAGCCGAAGCCGTGGGGCGGTACACATTGACTCCTCTGGCATCACGAACAGGATAGAACCAGTCTACTTACCGGTAGAAGTGCGCCTTATGGTTCCCGTCAGCGGCGTCCCGCTTAAAAATCTGAAGATCCACCATCTTGGGCGCGAAAGTTTCCCGCTCGAGTCGTCTTCCCCGGGCAGTGAAGGCGCAGAAGCGAAGCCCCGCCCCCAAAAAGAGAAGTGCTGTAGAAAGACCGAGGGGGGAGCGGGTGAAGATTGGCGGCATGTAACTAGCGCTGCGGAGTGCAGGGACGCCAGGACTTTGCCGAAACACGTTCTTGGACACCAACGCGGCAGGATGTGGCGGAAGATCCAGGCCCAAGTCCACTTCATGCTGGCGAAGTGGACAACGGGAATAAAAGGCCTGGCTGCAGCTGTCCGGGCGCGCAAAGTGGAGATAATCTCAGAGGAGCGGGTAAGCAGTGACCCACGCCCCTATGTCCCCCAGGGATCGGCCGCTGTGGCTGAGGGACCCGGCCTGCTCCCGTCTGCCATACTGTCTCCCTCATCGCCCAAGCCCGCAGCCAACACCTCGACCAACCCGCTGCCCTAGTCTGTGGCAGCGGAGCCCGTACCACCTACAGGGGAAGACCCAGTTACTGGGCCCTCAGGCCTTACCATCACCATCGATCCAGCACCGCCGATGACATCCCATCCGGCCCCGAGCATGGCCGCAACGGAGGCGACCCTCGCCCAAAGCCCAGACACCTGGCCTCGGCTGAAGCACGGCGGGGATGCAGCTGCCAAGCGGCAGAGCAGGCCATGTCACAGCGGGATCCCTCATTACTGAAGGTGCCAGTCGTAGCCGGCACGGAGGGACTCCAGCTGGGCCCGTCCCCCACACAGGCTGATCCAGAGCAGGCCACTGATCGGTGGGGCCCACGGCAGTAGGAGAGGCCGGTCGTAGCCGGCGCTGTGGGCACCCAGGTGGTCCTGGCTCCTGGGCAGGAGAGCGGATGTGCATGCCCGTGTTTATTCTGAAGAAAGTTGAATAGGTAGCGGTTCCCGGCTACCTTACTGTCAGTCCCCTTTGGGACCCTGTTGATGTTCCAGTTAACCCCCAAAGTTAAAGAATCCGGTCGGAGGAGCAGTCGTACCTGCACCCCCGGCAGCTGAAAATGGAGTCCTGTGGGACAGTGTTGCCCGTGAGTGAAGGTGGCATTGGGGGCTCGTGCTGTTCGGTGGTGGACTGTAGGAAAGCTGCAGGAGGAAGCTGTACTGGAGTCAAGTATTGTAAAAAGTCCCTGTTGGGACCCTACAGCAAGTCCCCGTTGGGACTAACAGTGTTTTTGATGGTAGCCCGTTGGTTACTGAAGTGCCCGTCCCTGTTGTGACTGATGTTGTCCCCGTTTCACACCCCCTAATCCCTGCATGAGTAATCATGAACAAGGCCGAGAACTTGCAGGCCACCCAATAACTATTGGGCTTGTAAATATTGCTCAATTGCCCTTCCCGCAACTGCCAGCCGAGGCCGCGGGGCGGTACACAAAAGCACTTGAATTTTCCAAGTCATCGACTCATGTGCGACTTGCCCACATGGTGGAACACTACATTTCATATGTTAGTGAGGATTAGTGAGCAGCAGAGGGATGTAGCTGAATACTTGCTTCAACATTCCCGTCAGACTGAGAGTCAGCCACCACACATAACAACTGTCGAGTGGGTGTGGATCGCTGACATTTGTGAAGTTCTTGAGAACTTTGAGTACTGCTCTAAGCTCGTGAGCAGTGATCAGGCTATTATCAGCTAAAGACTTGTTTTTTTGTGCTACTGAGGGGACTCCTAATGCTATACAGTGGACTCTCAAACCCAGCATCATGTCTGTCTAGCATGGATGGGCTGGAGAGGAGGAGGTGGAGGAGAAGGCGAGTCAGCATGAGGAGAGATTGGGTATTGTTCCTCCTGGTGGGGATACAGAGCCTTTACCTGTTTGCAGCTTGGCCCACTTGGAACAGTTTATGTGTAAGTGTTAGTGGCAAAACCCTCATGTGATACACATTTTATCCAACAACCTATACTGGTTGCAAAAAAGAATGAAGATTTCAGCTCACCATTACAAGCCAAACACCACTCCCCATTCAGATCCAGCGCACGGAAAGCTCTGCTGCTGAGTGTCCTGGAATCATATTGAAAGGAAGGAAGGAAATCCAGCGCGATCCTTGGGGTATATTAAAAAGTCCAAATTTATTTGCAAAAATAGTTAAAATACAGTGGTGTGGCTATAAATTGCAGGGGGGTATGCCTCATAGAACATAGTTCTAGTAACAGTGTTTATGAACAACAGATGGCTCTCTGGAAACCTGAATTTAGGACACAACTACTACACTAGTCCTACGTAGATAAGATTTCTCATGGGAGGCTCTTGTCATGGTGTCTTCCCGCATCTATGACACAGTCCCCAGGAGTGATTTTCAGAAATCCAATACACATTCTGCACTAGTCCAAGTACTAGAGTATCAACAAGTCTTCTCTTCCTATATAATCTGGGGAACATTGCCAATAAATATCTCTGAGCCATTTGGAGGAGCTTCTCCATCCCATCCCGGAAGGGGGCACAATATACCCATTCACTTGCACAAGTGATATATTTGAGCTCATCATCCAGTTGACTAGAGCAGCTTTATTTTTTCTGTTGGCAGAGTTCAGCCAAACCTGAGGCTCACAGGCTGCAGTCACTGCTCCCTTCTTGTACGCCATGTCACTTGCCCTTCTTCTCTGTAGTCTCTGCCTTTAAATGAGTTAAATGAGTGAGCGAGGACCCTACTATATGAATAAGTGAGGACACTTTCAAATGTACAGAAAAAGGCCCTCCAAAAATGATAGATGAGGGCCCTTCCAAATGTATGTTACAAGGCCACCTGAGGGCTCTTGCCATAGTCAGGTTTCCAGACACCTGCAAGCTCTCTAAAAACTTGAATTGAGGGCTGCATAATGACATGGAGGATGAGGGTAAAGCCCAATGCTACAATGGGCACATTGTAAACTGCTATGGAATATGTATTCCACTATCTGAGTCTCAATGAGGGAGGGACCACCCAAATTTTTAAGAGCAGTCCCTCCCAAGCATATGTTACTGTACCATCTCTGGCCAAGATGAAAACATGCTCTGACATCATACTAGTGTGACGCCCTGGCAAAACCAGGTAGTCACACATAGGACCCCGCATAACACCTTCCCTCACCTAGGTTACATACAGCCGACCTGAAACCCTAGCCACCCCCCTCAGGGCAAGACAGGCACACCAGTGGGTGGGACAAAGTGGTTAGGAAACGCCCACCTAGGGTTTAGACAGCCCGGGGCGGGAAAACCGATAGATGAAGTTTAGAGTTCAAGTTGAGAGGAGTGGAGGCTGGGGCTAGGTGTAGCTCCAGCAGAGGTGAAGCTTAAGTTGACTGGCGCCAGGGTTGAAGCCCTGGTGCCTTGGCTAGGTGGCAGACGGTGGTCTCCGTCAGCAGGCGACGGGAAGAGGACAGCTGGAGATCCGAGGTCGACCGGGACAGGGTTGGAGCCCACTGGCACCGACACCGGAGCACCAACCCAGAAACCGTGCACAGAGGGGGTACTTGTACCCTAAAGCCAGGACCGGAACCAACGGCCTAGCTAATTAATCAATTGAGGGCAGCATTTTAGGTCCTGTCTCAACCAAAATCCCAAAGCAGACAACCACCCACAGAGAGGGATAGGGCAGCCGCCAGGGCCTGATAGATCCCACGGGTAAGCGTCAGTGGGCAGGCTCCTCAGGTACACAACAAGCCGGGAGTGGACTCCCGTGTTCCATACCAGGAAGTCCAACACAGCAAAAACAGTGCAGAGGAAAAAGACGGCGACCACCAGCCCGGGCGGGGGACCAGAGTACAACCGGCAACGGCGGCCGGCCACCTTCACCTTGGTTTACTAAAAGACTCATGTGATTTATTCAACTGTGAGTAACCAAACATCCCCTGTTACGTCTGGGCACTGCCATTGCCATCCCCTGCACAGAGCCACTGGGCCCCGGGGCAACGATCCCTACCCCCGGAGGGGTTAACAACCAGCTGCCATTACATCTCCCCTGGGGTGTCCAACAACAGCAGTGGTGGTGCCACCTTTCACCACACACCGTGGGTGGCGTCACAAACTGAATACGGCCAAGCCCATACAACTACGTTCCCCTTTTCAAAAATCAAAAAATCAAATCTTTATTTTTATATAGCACTAACATATTCCGCAGCGCTTTACATACATCCGTGGGCTGCCCGTCCATCACCGGTTTTATTTCTGAAAAATATAAATTAACATGGGAAAACATATAACAATAAGCATACTTTTAATTCTTCCCGTACGGGAGGCTTTTCTCTTAAACGTTACTAACGGCATAAAACATTTTTATTAATAACGGACGGGTCCATGTTCCTCTGCTTCCCCACCCAAGCAACCTACACCTTGATGCTGCCCCTAAGAAGCAGGCAGCACCCCTCTTCTCCAGTCCGGAAGCAGGAACTCGGTTCCAGGTCACCCAAGCGGGAACGGGTATGGTGTCTCGCACCCAGCTGTCATTTCAGGGAACCCCACGTCCAGGGGGAACCCTGACCCCCCGAAGGATGGCCACTGGTCCTGGTGGTGGCCAGACCCCAGCCTACTCTGCTGCGGGTCCTTCCTCAAATCTGCTCCTCCGTAGGCGACAATGAAACACAGCCCAACAAATTATTTACAAGGCCACTAGTTCGTGGTTGGCCTGCAAGTTCTCGGTCTTGTCTCTGGAAGGGGGGTTAGTGGGAACACAGAAAGACCCCACGGGGACAACTTTCTTCTTTTACGGACGGCAATCAGGTGAGGTATTTGGATGATTAGTATTCATTCAGTAAAAACTTAAAACAAGAACAAGGTGCTGATGGTCCCAACGGGGACAACTGGGTTGCAACGGAGGACCGCTGCCTTACTTGAGGTCGCCTTCCTCAGACGCCTCCTCCAACTCTACATCCAGATGGTATGGTGTAGGAGGGGACTAGGACCGCATCTAGGCACCGCGGCCTTCCCTCTGCTTCACATCTAGGGCAAACCAGCCCCTCTCCCCTCAATGTCGGGTGTAGGTCACCAGGTCGCCCACTTGCAGGTCACGACCAGGGTGGCCCGTTGGAAGGTGAGAATTCACATCACGGCGAGCCACAAATATTTCGGCCTCCAGGCCCGGCTCGTAGATGAATCCATATCCACGTTGAGGGTCAAACCGTCTGACCTGGCCCTCGTAAATTGGGCCCCGCACCCGGAAAGTGGCATTGCGGAGATTGTCCTCCCTTATGGTGCGAGCCAGCACTTTGGCCCTCTGCTGCTCCATGGCGGCAATCTCGTGGCTCAGCTGGTTCGGCTCTCTGTCCCAGTAAGGGGCGTTTGCGTGCCCCTGCACGCGGGTCGGGCCCTGCTGGATCTCCCCCATACCGGCCACGACCGATATCCTCTTTGGGGCGTCCTGCGGTGATGCGGCCTGGGATGCTGCCTTGCAGCGGCGACCCGGCGCAGCCGCAGCCGAGGCGTGGTGTTTAGGGACGACAGGCCTCACCAGCTGGGCCTTCCTGCTCACGACTTCCACTTCTTCCGTAGCCGGATGGACTGCTGGAGCCAGGACTTTCTTCGGTGCGGCCACTTCCGGGGCCGGTGGCTTCTTCTCACAGATGGGCACTTCTCAAGGCATCTTCCATGGCAGCGGGATCAGTGCGAGTCATTCACGGGCAACGCCTACAGGCTGGTCCTCTAGGGCGGACGGGCTGAACTCTGCTACCGGTGTTGGGGGCAGCGGACCTAGTGACGGGGCAGCAACAACCGATGCGGATGGCGGGGGAGGCAGCAGGGTGAATGGATGCAGACCGGGCCCCTCAGCTGCAGCGACCGGTAATTCAAGGACACAGGGTCGTGGGTCGCTTACCCGCTCCTCCAGCACTGTCTTCACCTCACGTCTCCGCATGGCCGCCGCTACTTCCTCCATTTCGGCCACCCATCGCTCCATTAAGAATCGGACTTGGGCCTGCAGGCGGCAGCACATCTGCGCTGTCCGGGCCTCCACCCATGCCGCTGTCCCTGGCGTGGGCTCTGGGATCTCAGCATTGCCGGACGGGACGGACATACTGGCTCGTGTGCTTCTAGGAACCGGATGTATAGCAGAGTCCTGGCGTCCCTGCTCTTTATACCTTCGGTTACATCAGGCACACCTGCATCCGCCCCCCCCTTGGTTCTTTCTAGCACCTCCTTTTGCTGGGGGCGGGGCTTCACTTTCGCGCCCTCCCTGCTTGGGGAAGACGCTCGAGCGGGAAATCTTTGCGCCCAAGATGGCGGAACTTCAAATTTTTCGGCTGGACGTCGCCGGCGGGGACTGCAAGGTGCACTTCTACTGGTAGGTAGATTGGTTCTAATCCTGTTCACAGCGCCAAGTTGTCGCGGGCGGAGGGGCTGTGCTCGCTACGCTTGGGATCGGGGCTGTTGCTGCTCGGTGGCTCGAGCGGTGGGCCGGACCCGGGGACTCGAGCAGCGCTCCTCGCCGACAAGTGAAAAGGGGTGGTTTGTTTGGGGAGATAGTTCATGACGCCACCCACGGGTCGTGGTGATAATGGGCATCACCGCTGCTGGTGACGGGGATCCCGGGAGCGATAGCAGGGAGCAGCTAGGATGTTGGTTCCCCTTCCGTGGGTAGGGATTGGTGATCCCGGGGCCCGGTCGTGGTACGGGGAGGCAGGAAGGCCGGGGTGCAGGGTTGCGGGGCAGGGCGGCGCAGTGCCAGATGGCACTGTTGTACTCACTCAGGCACAGATTCACAGAGTCTCTGGTAAACCAAACGGCTGGATGGACGGGTCCCGCAGCCGGCTGCAGTGTCTCTGCTCTCCCCGGACAAGTTGATGGTGCCTGTCTTTCCCTGCACCGTTGTAGAATGTATTGACTCCGATGGTTTCCCACTCGTAGTCCGCTCCCCGGCGTGTATGTACCAAAGGAGCCTGTTTTGCCCGCAGGCGCTGGCCCTTGGATCTCTAGCCTATGGCGGTGGCTTTTTATCCTCACTGTGTGGACGTTTGCCTTCTGTCGGATCTTGGGTGTGAGGGAACCCCTGAGGTCCTGGTCACTATCTGATTTGACCGTTGTCGGCGGCTCCTAGCCTGGTCGGGGTCTGATGGCCCTGCCTTTGTGCTTGGTACAGATCTTCTCCCCGGCTCGGTACCGGCGAGCCACCGCCCGTCCCCGGTCCTACGGTTCCGCTGACCTGCGCCAACTCCTGCAGACTGCCACCACCGTCTGTCGACCTTGCTGACAGTGCCTGGGCTCCTACTCCACCAACAGTTTCTGTCCTGTCACTTTCAACTCCAACTCGAATCTGTTACTTTTCCCGCCTCCAGGCCTGTGAACTCCTCGGAGGGTGGGGCCAACCGCCTGGCTCCGCCCCACCTGGTGTGGACATCAGACCCTGGAGGGAGGCAACAAGGATTTTGTTTGACTGTTGTTGCCTAACCAGGGGAGGGGGTGTGTGTGGTGTTGTGTTTGTGACTACCTGGCTAGTCCAGGGCGTCACACTGGCTTTTCACTGTAATAGTGTGAGTCACTCTGTGATTCACACTATTATCTAATTTCAGCGTATACTGTGCGGGGGCGGCGCGTTTAGATCAGTGCTGCTGGGATAATGGCGATCGCCATTTTTTTTTTCCCTAAGCGCGCGTGCAGTGGGGCGGGCCAGCATGTCAGCCAATCCCAGACACACACACAGCTAAGTGGTCTTTTTTGCCAGACAAGCAAGGGCATGTGTCATAGGCTGTTTTTGTCACATGTCCTTGCATTATAAATACGGCCATTTTCCCTCACGGCACCATATCTGCTTTCTGCGTGTATGTGACAGTCACCGCTCACGCAGCTCCTGTCGCCGCTCCGGCTGTGTATGCTATACACACAGCACTCTACAGATTAGGGACAGAAGTTTATTTCAGCCCTTTACAAGACTCATTTTCTCGGGCTCAGAGCCATAGGTGACAGTCAGGTCCGTGGAAACGCTGTATACAGCTTCAGATAACAGCATCTGTGTACCTAAGTTCAGGGAATTCCTTGCTGCATTTCACTATTAGGAGGGATAGAAAGTGAGGCTTCCTTTCATGTCCACTGACCCAGAGAACCCGGCCACTGTACCCACATGCCCACTTTTGCCACGCTATTTTTATAGCAAACAGTGCTGAACATAAGTGGCATCCAAAAAGTGGCTGCTATACTCCATTGTTGTCCCACTGGTGCCAAGCAAGTCCCAGCACCTCTGCATTCAACCCTCATTCACATTTTGCTACGCTATTTTTATAGCAAACAGTGCTGAAAATTAGTGGCATCCACAAAGTGTCTGCTATACTAATTTAATGTCCCACTTTTGCCAAGCAAGTCCCATCACCTCTGCATTTAAGCCTCATGCACATTTTGCTACGCTATTTTTATAGCAAACAGTGCTGAAACTTAGTGGCATCCAAAAAGTGGCTGCTATACTCCATTGTTGTCCCACTGGTGCCAAGCAAGTCCCAGCACCTCGGGAAGGTGGCAAAGCTACATTAACATCTGCTGAAGATAAGCAATCTTCTAGCAAAAATAAGATGTCTACTACTTTCCGTGGACAATCCGATGTGCTCCCTTTTTTACGGACCCAAACAACTGTAAGAAAGGTAGATGATGCACAAAAAAAGAACATGCTTGAATGGATCTCAAGTGCTCCAACAAGTGCCCTCTCCTCCACCTCAACTACTACATAAAAAAAAAAAACAGTCCTCTGAGTTGTCATCCCAATCACACTTGCTTTCTCTCAGCTCTCAAGTCTCCACCCGCCCTGCGCAGTATGGTGTAACAGAGATGGCTGAGTCTGCAGAGATGTTCAGTCTCACTATAGCCTGGGAATCAGAGGTGTGCTCCCAAGCTACAGTGAGTACAGACCAGGAAATGGTCTGCAATGATGCCTAGACGTTTTGTGACTCAGATTCAGGCCCTGATGTCCAAGTTTATGAGCATAATGTAGACCCTCATTCCCAAACTGTAACACCTGTTGGTGGAGAGAATGAGGAACATACTGATGACGATGAGACGCAAATACAAGATTGGGATGACAACTTAAATATTCGGTCAGGGCAGGAAGAGGCTATGTCTGAGGGCGAGGGGAGTGCAAACACAACGCTTGATGATGAAGTTCTAGATCCCACTTACTGTCAACCCACAGTCAGGCACTTGAGGAGGTCAAATGAGGCGGTGGAGGAGGATGCAACTGACGACGAAGTTACCTTGCACCTTCCTGGACAGAGTCAGAGTACTGGTAGCACGTCTACAGCTGTATCCTCAGCCACCACTCTGCCTCTGAGTACAAGTCGGGGTGGCTCTGCAGGTCGCATGTCCTCTAAGCCTTGCCTAGCCTGGTCCTTTTTTGACCTTGCAAAGGATCTCCCAAATCATGTGATCTGTAAAATTTGTCGGGAATCTATAAGTAGAGGCAAAAAGCTCACCAGTTTCACAACTTCTTCCATGAATCGTCACATGAATACCAAGCATAGTTTCCAGTGGGAAGCTCACAGTGCTGCAATGCAGCCTGGCGTAGCGGGCCAACCACCTCCTGCCCCTTTCAGTGCATCCATGCACTCTTCATCTTCTATGACTGTGGGGACAGCTGTCTCACCTAGCTTTCCACGAACACCTTCCACCACTGTAACCGCAACAGGCAGTTTGCTTGGTAGGTTGTCAGTTGGTTTGGAAGGGAAAACAATTGTGGGTGTACAGCTCTCTCAGACATCGATAGCACCAACGCTGGATGAAGGCAACATCATGTCTACGCCTGCACTTTCCTCACAAACCTGCATTTTTCCAGGGACACACTACTCACCACCATCTCCACACAGCAGCCAGATCTCTGTCCCTCAGATGTGGACAAATAAAAGGCCATTTCCTCCGACCCATGGCACATGGCAAAGCTAAGAGGTTGACTTTAGCCCTCTGTAAGCTCTTGGCTACCGAAATGCTGTCTTTTCGCCTGGTGGACACAAAGGATTTTCGAGACCTTATGTCCGTCGCTGTGCCCCAGTACCAGATGCCCAGTCGCCACTACTTCTCTAATAAAAGTGTGCCTGCGCTACAACAGCATGTCGCACACAACATCACGGCTTCCTTGAGAAACTCTGTGTGTGAACGGGTGCATTTCACAACCGATTCTTGGACCAGTAAGCATGAACAAGGGCGTTACATGTCGCTGACTGGGCACTGGGTAATAATGGTGATAGATGGAGAAGGGTCTGCTGAACAAGTCTTGCCATCCCCACGACTTGTGCGTCAATCCTCTGTATGTATAAGTTCCTCCAACGTTTCTGCCTCCTCAACCTCGTCTGGGTCCTCCACCTCCGCCCCAAGCCTGCCTAGTCAGGCAACTAGCATTGTAACTGCGCACAAGGAATCACGCACACCTCCTTACTATGCTGGCAGCAGAACGCAACGGCATCAGGTGGTCTTTAGCTTGAAATGTCTTGGAAATAAGAGTCACACAGCGGCTGAGTTGTGGTCAGCTCTGCTGTCCGAGTTTCATAAATGGTTGTCTCCACTCAACCTGCAGCCAAGTAAGGCCGTGTGCGACAATGCTGCAAACCTGGGTGCGGCCCTTCGCCTGGGCAAGGTGACACACGTACCTTGTATGGCTCACGTGTTGAACCTTGTTGTCCAGCAATTTTTAACACACTATCCTGGCCTAGATGGCCTTCTGCACAGGGCAAGAAAACTGTCTGCTCCCTTCCGCCTTCAACCGTCGCAACTGAGCGACTTGCATCGCTCCAAAAGTCTTTCGGCCTGCCGGTTCATCGCCTGAAATGCGATGTGCCAACACGCTGGAATTCGACTCTCCACATGTTACAGCGTGCTGTGGCAGCACCGCCGAGCACTGGAGCAATACGTCATGACGTATAGCCTGGGCCAACGAGATGCAGAGGTGGAGCAGATCACCCTGATGGAGTGGTCTCAGATCAAGGACCTATGCATCCTTCTGCACAGTTTCGACATGGCGACGAATATGTTTAGCGCTGACAATGCCATTATCAGCATGACAATTCCAGTCATTTTCATGCTGGAGCACACGCTAAACACTATTCGGCGTCAGGGGGTGGTTCAACAGGAAGGGGAGGAAGTACATGAGGATTCATATGCGCAAGGGATAACAACATCACCAAGGTCCAGACATTCATAATCACCAAGGCGGCAGGCATGAGACGATGGGGGAGAAGGATTAACAAGGGCGCATGGTAGCAGGAAAAATGTTGAGGAAGGTGCAGGAGAACATGAATAAATGGAGGATGAACTGTCCAAGGACATGGAAGACTCAGCAGATTGGGGAGACGTTGGTCACAGTTCAGTTGAAAGAGGTTGGGGGGAGATGTCAGAGGAAGAAAGAACGGTTAGCACCTCTATGCCACAAACACAGCAAGGACTTGGTCCGCATGGATGCGCAAGACACATGAGCGCCTTCTTGCTGCACTACCTACAACATGACCCTCGGATTGTCAAAATTAGAAGTGATGATGACTACTGGGTTGCCACACTATTAGATCCCTGGTACAAGTCCAAATTTTGTGAAATAATTCCAGCCATAGAAAGGGACGCACGTATGCAGGAGTATCAGCAGAAGCTGTTACTCAATCTTAGCTCGGCTTTTCCACCAAACCCCAGTGGTGCACGGAGTAAATCTCCCAGTTGTAACTTAACAAACATGGGATGGTCTCATCATCAACAGTCTAACCGTACCAGCAGCACCGTATCTGGTGCTGGTAATAGCAATTTTATTGAATCGTTTCATAATTTTTTAGACCATCCTTTGCAAGGCCAACAGAGACAAGAAGTCTGACACATAGTCAACGGCTGCAGAGGATGATACAGGAGTATCTCCAAATGAACATCGATGCCATGACTTTGCAACTGGAGCCTTGCTCATTTTGGGCTTCAAATCTTGAAAAATGGCCTGAGCTCTCAACTTACGCCTTGGAGATTTTGTCGTGTCCAGCTGCCAGCATTGTCTCTGAACGTGTCTTCAGTGCTGCTGGGTGTGTGCTGACAGATAAGCGCACGCGTCTGTCCAGTGACAATGTGGACAGACTAACGTTCATCAAAATGAACAAGTCATGGATCCGCAAGGACTTTACTACCCCTGTGTCATCCTGGGGAGAGTAAATGCTTGTGGATTTGGAATGTGCTTGATGCAAATGTACCTGTCAAGTTTGCAACTGGGGCACAAGTGCTGCCACTGAAGTGGTGTCTGTGGGGCCCAATTTTTGGAAATAAAGGAAACAGTGCTTGAAGTCCGCTTTCTTGCATTGCTTTTAAAATGATCCAAGATGAACAGATCTGGGATCAGCAAAGACTTTGCTACCTACCCCGGTGTCATCCTGGGGACAGTTAAGGCTGGCGTATTTTGGAATGTGCTTGATGCAAATCAAAACATCCTGTTTGCAACTAGGGCACAAGTGCTGCCACTGAAGTGGTGTCTGTGGGGCCCAATTTTCGGAAAAAAGGGAGAATCTGCATGTAGTAACCCTTGCTATGTTTTTAAAAATGATCCAAGATGAACAGATCTGGGATCAGCAAATACTTTGCTAACTACCCCGGTGTCATCCCGGGGACAGCTAAGGCTGGCGTATTTTTTAATGTGCTTGATGCAAATCTACCTGTCAAGTTTGCAAATGGGGCACAAGTGATGCCGCTGAAGTGGTGTCTGTGGGGCCCAATTTTTGGAAAAAAGGGAGACTTTGCTTGGAGTAACCCTTTGCTGTATTTTTAAAAATGAGCCAAGATGAACAAGTTATGGTTCAGCAAAGACTTTACTACCTATCCCGGTGTCATCCTGGGGACAGCTAAGGCTGGCATATTTTTGAATGTGCTTGATGCAAATCTACCTGTAAAGTGTAAAACAGGGGTACAAGTGCTGCCACTGAAGGGGTGTCTGTGTGGCCCAATTTTTGGAATAAAAAAGGAGACTCTGCTTGGAGTCCGCTTGCTGTGTTTTACATGATTATAGATGCCTATATCTGTGCCTAGTCCTCTTTTTCCTCGTCCAGCTGTTTAGTTTTCGCATGGGTATTTGTCCTTGTCACTTTCCCATGTGTTTGTGTTGTCTTGGGGGTTGTTTGGTACCTTTTGGACAACTTTGAGGGTGTTTTCAAGATGTTTTTATGTGTTTGTGATTGCCTCACATTGTTTTCAATGGGGTTTGAGAGGTTAATCGAACGGCTCGTCGAACGGCTCGTCGAACGGGGCATCGTTCGACGAACCAAACCAAACTCGAACTCTAGGGGGGTGGCTCATCTCTAATGATGAGTCCACTGATCCGACCTGGACTGCTGACATGCATAGCCAGCACAGCAACACATTGGAAGATGGATATGTAGCACCAACACAGGTACCAAGGGGTAGTGGTTTGCCCAGAGTGAGAACTGGGCCAATTGTTGCAAAGGGAACCCCTACTGTGGCACAACTCAGGGCAAAGGGGTGTTCAACTTCTGTTTGGAAGTTTTATTCTGAAAGTCCTTCAGAGAAAAACATTGTAATCTGTAGCATCTGCCATACCAAGTTGATCAGAGGCCAGAGCAAAGGCAATCTGAGCACCACCAGTATGCGGAACCAAATGCCAGCCAAGCACCCCAGTAATAATAATAATAATAATAATGATAATAATAATCTTTATTTCTATAGCACCAACATATTCCGCAGCGCATATACAAGGAAGTAACAGTTTTAGAAAATACAATAATTATAGCAAAAAAGACAATCCTGCTCATGAGAGCTTACAATTAGTGATGTACGAGTGTAATCGTTACTATTTGCTAAGCCACAGATAGTATGGCATTCGAGTTACTCGTTACTAGAGATGAGCGAACCGGTTCACCAAACGGAGGCCGCGTTCGAGTTCGGTTCGGCGAACCGTTCGACGAACCACTCGAACTCCATAGGAAACAATGGGAGGCAATCACAAACACATAAAAACACATTATAAATGTACACATACATTTAGTAAACATTGCCATAACACTTACCAGTGCCCGCGATGCGTTCTGCACTCTGTCTCCCGCCGCTTTTCCATCGGTAATCGCTGCATCCTCCCGGTTACTAGCAGTGATGCAGGACCTATCGTGACGTCAAAATAGCCATGTGACCAGTCACGTGTCTGTTATCTCATTGGCTACAGACTGGTCATATGACGCGTCATGTAGGACCTGTCAGTGCATCTCTCCAGTACACGGTGCACGTTTGTGTATCGCCATGTACCGGCGACATGGTCTGGCACACGGTCGACTCCCCGTTCTGCTTCCCCGTTCCATTATTGACCGGCTGACACAGCCGGCAAATAACGGAGATCACCATTGCCATAGCAATGCGCCTGTTAGCGGTGACGTCACCGTTAACAGCCGCGGAGGCACCGGGAATCATGTGATCGGAGCACCGTTGCTATGGCAACCCGTCTGTCAGCGGTGACGGTACCGCTAACAGCCAGCAGCACTGATCACTCACGGAGTCAAGACTGCACGGGGCAGCAGCGTCTTTCTCCCATGCAGTGCTGCTGATGGAGCAGAGCTGCATGTGTTGAAGGAGAAAGAAGACAGAAGACCATGGATCGTGGAGGGGTGAGAGGGAATAATAAACATGGAGCCTCTAAGTGTGTCTGTCTATTTATTTCTATTAAAGTATTTTTTCTCTGTGTGGTGTCTTTTTTTAACCCTTTATTGGAGATTCTTAACCCCTTAAGGACGAAGCCAGTTTTGTACTTAATGACCAGGCCATTTTTTGCAATTCTGACCAGTGTCACTTTATGAGGTCATAACTCTGGAACGCTTCAACGGATCCCGGTGATTCTGACATTGTTTTTTCGTGACATATTGTACTTCATGATAGTTATAAATTTAGAACGATATTTTTGCTTTTATTTGTGAAAAAATCGGAAATTTGATGAAAATTTTGAAAAGTTTGCAATTTTCAAACTTTTAATTTTTATGCCCTTAACCCAGAGAGTTATGTCACACAAAACAGTTAATAAATAACATTTCCCACATGTCTACTTTACATTAGCGCAATTTCTGAAACAAAATGTTTTGGGGTTAGGAAGTTAGAAGGGGTCAAAGTTCATCAGCAATTTCCCATTTTTTCAACAAAATTCACAAAACCATTTTTTTAGGGACCACATCACATTTGAAGTGACTTTGAGAGGCCTAAGTGACAGAAAATACCTAAAAGTGACACCATTCTCAAAACAGCACGCCTCAAAGTACTCAAAACCACATCCAAGAAGTTTATTAACCCTTCAGGTGCTTCACAGGAACTAAAGCAAAGTGGAATGAAAAAAAGCAAAAAATAAAATTTTACCTAAAATGTTGCCCTACCCCAAATTTATTCACTTTTAGAAGAAATAACACAACAAAATGAACCCCAAAACTTGTTACCCACTTTCTTATGAACGCGCCAATACCCCACATGTGGTCAGAAACCTTTGTTTGGACAAATGGGAGGGCTCGGAACAGAAGGAGCAATATTTGAATTTTGGAAAGCAAATTTGGCTGAAATAGATTGCGGGCACCATGTTGCATTTACATGTCCGCCAAGGTACCTAAACAGCAGAAACCCCTTACAAGTGACACCATTTTGGAAACTAGACCCCTTAAGGCTTCTATCTAGGGGTATAGTGAGCATTTTGGATCCACAGGTACTTCACAGATTTTGATAACGTTACGTTGTCACATTGAAAATTTTCATTTTTTTCTCAAAAATGTTGCTTTAGCATCAATTTTTTCACTTTTTCAAGAGGTAATTCCAAAAATGTGACCCCAATGTTTGTTACCCACTTTTTTATGAGCGCGGTGATACCTCACTTGTGGTCTGAAACCTTTGTTTGGAGAAATGGGAGGGCTTGGAACGGAAGGAGCAATATTTGAATTTTGGAAAGGAAATTTGGCTGAAAAAGATTGCGGGCACCATGTCGCATTTGGAGGACCCCTAAGGTACGTAAACAGCAAAAAAACACCACAAGTGACCCCATATTGGAAACTAGGCCCCTCAAGGAATTTATCTTGATGTTTGGTGAGTACCCTGAACCCCCAGGTGCTTTACAGAAGTTTATAACGTTGAGCCATGAAAATAAAAAAATAAAATTTTACCACAAAATTGTTACTTCAACCAGGTAGCTTTTTTTTTCACAAGGGTAACAGGAAAAAAATCACCATGAAATTTATTGCGCAATTTCTCCTGAGTTTGTTGATATCTTGTATGTGGTGGAAATCAACTGTTTGGGCACACTACAGGGCTCAGAAGAGAAGGAGTGCAGTTTGACTGCAAAATTGGCTGGAATCAATAGCGGACGCCATGTTGCATTAGGAGAACCCCTGAGGTGCCTAAGCAGTGGAGGTCCCCCACAAGTGACCCCATTCTGGAAATAAGACCCCTCAAGGCTTTAATCTAGGTGTATATTGAGCATTTTGAATCCACGAATACTTCACAGAATTTGATAAGCTTAGGTTGCCATATTGAAATTTTCATTTTTTTCACAAAAATGTTGATTTAGCGACACATTTTTCACTTTTTCAAGAGGCAACAACAAAACGTGTACCCCACAGGTTGTTATCTAATTTCTTGTGAGCGCAGGGATACCACACATGTGGCCAAAAACCTTTGTTTGGATAAATGGGAGGGCTTGGAATGGAAGGAGCACCATTTGAATTTTGGAAAAGTTGAAGTAAATTGCGCGCACCATGTCACATTAGCAGGGCCCCTTGGGCACCTATACATCAGAAACCCCCCACAAGTGACCTCATTTTGGAAACTGGACCCCTCAAGGATTTTATTCAGGAGTATAGTAAACATTTTGAATCCACAGGTACTTCACAAAACTGTTGCTGTAGCAAAAAATTTCTCACTGTTAAGGGGGCTTTACACGCTGCGACATCGCTAATGCGGAGTCGTTAGGGTCACGGAATTGGTGACGCACATCCGGCCGCATTAGCGATGTTGCTGCGTGTGACACCGATGAGCGATTTTGCATCGTTGCAAAAACGTGCAAAATCGCTCATCGGTGACATGGGGGTCCATTCTCGATTATCGTTACTGCAGCAGTAACGATGTAGTTCGTCGCTCCTGCGGCAGCACACATCGCTATGTGTGACGCCGCAGGAACGAGGAAGCTCCCCTTACCTGCCTCCCGGCCGCTATGAGGAAGGAAGGAGGTGGGCGGGATGTTCCGGCCACTCATCTCCGCCCCTCCGCTTCTATTGGGCGGCCGCTCAGTGACGTCACTGTGACGCCACACGGACCGCCCCCTTAGAAAGGAGGCGGTTTGCCGGTCACAGCGACGTCGCCGGGCAGGTAAGTATGTGTGACGCATCTGCGCGATGTTGTGCGGCACGGGCAGCGATTGCCCGTGTCGCACAACAGATGGGGGCGGGTACCCACGCTAGCGATATCGGGACCGATATCGCAGCGTGTAAAGTAGCCTTTAGGCTATGTGGCCATGATCCAGCGACACGGCGTCTAGTACCCAGTGTCAGCCTCCTGCAGAAATGTGAGTGTTGTCCACGGGAGAACGCAGCTGCCCATGCCCACGATTTGGGTTCAGGCTGCTGTGGACTTTAGTTCTATTCTACCTGCAAAGAACACTCATCTCCGCAGCATAAATTGACATCCTGAGGCTCGGGAAGCTGCGCCACAGGTCGATTTATGCTGCGGAGAAAAGAAACACAGTGGGCACGGGATTTCTAAAAATCCTGCCACTGTGCTTCTACTGCACAACGCAGCGTTATGGACGCAGGGAAAACACTCTGCGCCCAAAACGTTGCAAACCCTGATTGTGGGCACACAGCGTAAAATGCTACAATGGATGAATGGATAGATGTCAAACATATATAACATCCCACCCCCCTGCATATTCTAAGCTGGCGCCCTTTAGTGCCTTTCATGTGACACTAAAGGATGCCTAGCCTTGTATTTAGCCCAAAAAAAAAAAAAAGAATTAAAATAAATGACGTGGGGTCCCCCCTATTTTTGATAGCCAGCTAGGGTAAAGCAGACAGCTGTAGCCTGCACACCACAGCTGACAGCTTCATCTTGTCTGGTGATCAATTTGGAGGGCTCCCCAAGCTGTTTTTTTTTTTTAATTATTTATAAATAAATAATTAAAAAAAAAAAAAAACGTGGGGTCCCCCCAAATTAGATCACCAGCCAAGGTGAAGCTGACAGCTGGGGTCTGGAATTCTCAGGATGGGAAGAGCCACGGTTATTGGACTCTTCCCAGCCTAAAAATAGCAGGCCGCAGCCGCCCCAGAAGTGGCGCATCCATTAGATGCGCCAATTCTGGCGCTTCGCCCCAGCTCATCCCGCGCCCTGGTGCGTTGGCTAACGGGGTAATGAATGGGGTTGATACCAGATGTGTAATGTCACCTGGCATCAAGCCCAGCAATTAGTTATGTCACGGCGTCTATCAGATACCCGACATAACTAATTGACAGTAATAAAAAAAAAATTGACAACAAAAAAAAATTTATTTGAAAAAACACTCCCCCAAACATTCCCTGATTGACCAATTTATTGAAAAGAAAAAAAAAATCCACAATAATCCATTTGGATGTCCCACGTCGCCTCTGGACCTTCTAGAATATGGGGGACACGTTCAGGGAACGTATCCCCCATTTTCTAGGAGGGCAGACCCTCCATTTGAGGAGAGTGGGTGCAAAGAATCTGCACCCACCCTCCCTGGGTCACAGCTGCAGAGTGCGAGCAGCCAGCGTCCTGAACACAGGAAGCTGACAGCTGCGCTCTGCTCATGTGACCGGAGTCTGCTGTGAAGGAGCCGGAGGAGGGGGCCACGGGGGATCAGAGCTGCGACAGGTATGTATGACACCGGGGGACACCGGGGAACACCAGGGGGGGGTAGGGGGGATCCCGGCAGGGCCTGGGGAGCAGGTTTCTGTCGTATGTGTTATGGCACATACGACAGAAACCATAGGAACAGTGGAAATGCGGCCGGCGCGCTGCTGTGATCGCCGGTGCGCGCGGCCATCTTGGATTTTCGGGAGGGGGTTGGGGGTCGGGGGGGGCACTTTGGGGACACCGGGGGACCGGAGGGAACCGGGAAAAAGATTTATCTCCCATCTGGCATGTTTGATCATGCCAGATGGGAGATAAATCATTTTTTACCGGCGCGGTCATTTACTATAACTTGATGATCGGTATACGGTGTATACCGGTCATCAGGTGAGCGGGGACCGGAAAAACCGGCCCGAATCATGATCTCCAGGGTCTCAGCTACCCCCGGCAGCTGAGACCCCGGAAATTTTCTGACTCTGGGGGGCGCTAGACCCTTTTTTCCGACCGCCGTTAAAAAGCGGCGGATCGGAAAAAGTACCCTTATTTACCGCCGTTAAAAGGCGTATCGGCGGTCGTAAAGGGGTTAATGGCCGGGTTAAACTTGCCTGACATTAAGAATCTCTGGCTTAATACTAGCTAGTAAAACAAAGCTGGTATTAAGTCATGATTACCCAGCAAGCCACCCGGCTTCAGGGCTGATGGATGAGTTGGAAACAGCGCAAGATGATGGCGCTTCTATGAGAGCGCCATTTTCTGGGGCGGTTAACCTCGGGCTAACCTGTGCTGCGGATCCAATCCCCAGCTGCCTAGTTGTACCCGGCTGGACACAAAAATGGGGCGAAGCCCACGTTTTGTTTTTTTTTTAATCATTTCATGAAATTCATGAAATAATTAAAAAAAGGGCTTCCCTATATTTTTAGTTCCCAGCCGGGTACAAATAGGCAGCTGGGGGTTGGGGCAGCCCGTACCTGCCTGCTGTACCTGGCTAGCATACAAAAATATGGCGAAGCACACATAATTTTTTTTGTAGTTTTTTGGCAAAAAAAATAAAAAATGCTTCCCTGGATTTTCCATTGCCAGTGAAGGTAACACCAAGCAGTAGGGGTTGGCAGCCAGTAGCTGCTTGGATTACCCTTAGCTAGCAATACAAAAAATGCAGAAGGAGCCAATATATATATTTTTTTAATTATTTATTTAAATAACTAAAAAAAAACAAAGGGCTTCCCTGTATTTTGATTGCAGGACATCACAGTGCTGTAAAAATAAATCTTTAAAAAAAAGACGTAGCGCTCTGCGGTATTTTTGATTCTCAGCGTAGATAAAGCAGACTGTTACGGGTTGCCATCCCCATCTGCCTGGCGTTACCTTAGCTGACAATCAAAATACAGGGAACCCCATTAATTTTTTTTATTTAAAAAAATAGTTTAAAAAAAAAATGACGTTGGGTCCCCCCATTTTTGATAGCCAGCTAGGGTAAAGCAGACTGCTGTAGCCTGAAAACCACAGCTGGCAACTTTACCGTGGTTGGGGATCCAATGTGGAGGTCACCTCAGGCTTTTTTTTTATAATTATTTTATAAATATTAATAATTACAAAAAAAAAAGTAGGATCCCACCAAATTGGATCACCAGCCAAAGGTAAAGCGGACAGCTGTGGTCTGGTATTCTCAGGGTGGGAAGGTCCATAGTTATTGGCCCTTCACAGCCTAAAAATAGCAGGCCACAGGTGCCCCAGAAGAGGCACATCCACTAGATGCGCCAATCCTGGCGCTTCACCCCAGCTCATCCCGTGCCCTGGTGCAGTGGCAAACGGGGTAATAAATGGGGTTGATACTAGCTGTCACCTGACATCAAGCCCAGCAGTTTGTGATGTTATGGCATCTATCACATAACTGACATCACAAACTGTCAGTACTAACAAAACAAATAGACAAAAAAAATGTATTTGAAAAAACACTCCCCAAAACATTCCCTCTTTCACCAATTTATTGTAAGGAAAAAAAATAAGGGGGTCCTACAATGACTCTGGACCGTCTAGAATATGGGGGGGCATGCTCAGGGAACATATCCCCCATTTTCTAGAAATGCAGACCCTCCATGTGAGAAGTGTGGGTGCAATGAATCTGCACCCACTCTCCCCGGGTCCACAGCAGCAGAGTCCATGTCGTAACTGTTGCTACCAAAGCTGCAATGCCCTGCTCATGAGGTAAGGGCATGCCTAATCAGGAGAACTATTCTACATTTCCAAATATTGGTATTTGCTGATATTATTGCTAAACCACCTACTATATATTGGAGATAGGATCTTGGAGATGGAATACCCCTTTAAGTCCAGTTATCCAGCTAAATGAATACTAAACAACAGAGCTCGCTATTAGAGTTGAGCGCGGTTCGTGGTTCGTGGTTCTCCAGTTCTAGGCTCGAGTGATTTTGGGGCATGTTCTAGATCGAACTAGAACTCGAGCTTTTTGCAAAAGCTCGATAGTTCTAGAAACGTTCGAGAACGGTTCTAGCAGCCAAAAAACAGCTAAATCATAGCTTGGTTTCTGCTGTAATAGTGTAAGTCACTCTGTGAATCAAACTATTATCACATTTCAGTGTATAGTGTGCGTGAACAGCGCCTTCAGATCACCGCTGTTTCTATAATGGCGATCGCCATTTATTTATTTTTTTTTCTTGTCTTCCTTCCCTAAGCGCGCGCGTCTTGTGGGGCGGGCCAGCATGTCAGCCAATCACAGACACACACACAGCTAAGTGGACTTTGAGCCAGAGAAGCAACGGCATGTGTGATAGGATCTGCATGTCACATGTCCCTGCATTATAAAACCGGACATTTTCTTCACGGACGCCATTATCTGCCTTCTGCGTCTTGGGTGTCAGACATCACTGTCGCAGCTCCGTCATCCTGAGTCCTATAGCCGATACAGCTGTATGCGCTGCATACACAGCGTTAGACAGCATAGGGAGAGCACTTTATAGCAGTCCTTTTAAGGGCTCAAACCGGCAGGGTCAGAGTTAAGGTGACAGGTCCTGAAAACAGCGCCAGCGTCTGTGCAGCCAAGGTCAGGGATTTCCTCCCTGCATTTCACCATTAGGAGGGAATAGAAAGGCAGGCTTCCATTCCTCTACCCAGAGCACCACAATCCTGCCACTGTACCCTCTTGTCCTCTGCACACTCCAACTCATAACTAAGCCATTATACTAGCAAACACTCAGTGTACCTAGTGGCATCCTATCTGTGGCTATTGGACTTTGCTATAGTCCCACTAGTGCAAAGACATTTGCAGAGCACGTCTGCCTGCATTGCACACTACAACTAATTATAACTAAGCCATTATACTAGCAAACACTCAGTGTACCTAGTGGCATCCTATACGTGGCTATTGGACTTTGCTATAGTCCCACTAGTGCCAAGACATTTGCAGAGCGCCTCTACCTGCGTTGCACACTCCAACTAATTATAACTAAGCCATTATACTAGCAAACACTTAGTGTACCTAGTGGCATCCTATACGTGGCTATTGGACTTTGCTTTAGTCCCACTAGTGCCAAGACATTTGCAGAACGCATCTGCCTGCGTTGCACACTCCAACTAATTATAACTAAGCCATTATACTAGCAAACACTTAGTGTACCTAGTGGCATCCTATACGTGGCTATTGGACTTTGCTTTAGTCCCACTAGTGCCAAGACATTTGCAGAACGCATCTGCCTGCGTTGCACACTCCAACTAATTATAACTAAGCCATTATACTAGCACACACTCAGTGTACCTAGTGGCATCCTATACGTGGCTATTGGACTTTGCTATAGTCCCACTAGTGCCAAGACATTTGCAGAGCGCATCTGCCTGCGTTGCACACTCCAACTAATTATAACTAAGCCATTATACTAGCACACACTCAGTGTACCTAGTGGCATCCTATACGTGGCTATTGGACTTTGCTATAGTCCCACTAGTGCCAAGACATTTGCAGAGCGCATCTGCCTGCGTTGCACACTCCAACTAATTATAACTAAGCCATTATACTAGCAAACAGTGTACCTAGTGGCATCCTATACGTGGCTATTGGACTTTGCTATAGTCCCACTAGTGCCAAGACATTTGCAGAGCGCATCTGCCTGCGTTGCACACTCCAACTAATTATAACTAAGCCATTATACTAGCACACACTCAGTGTACCTAGTGGCATCCTATACGTGGCTATTGGACTTTGCTTTAGTCCCACTAGTGCCAAGACATTTGCAGAACGCATCTGCCTGCGTTGCACACTCCAACTAATTATAACTAAGCCATTATACTAGCACACACTCAGTGTACCTAGTGGCATCCTATACGTGGCTATTGGACTTTGCTATAGTCCCACTAGTGCCAAGACATTTGCAGAGCGCATCTGCCTGCGTTGCACACTCCAACTAATTATAACTAAGCCATTATACTAGCACACACTCAGTGTACCTAGTGGCATCCTATACGTGGCTATTGGACTTTGCTATAGTCCCACTAGTGCCAAGACATTTGCAGAGCGCATCTGCCTGCGTTGCACACTCCAACTAATTATAACTAAGCCATTATACTAGCAAACACTTAGTGTACCTAGTGGCATCCTATACGTGGCTATTGGACTTTGCTTTAGTCCCACTAGTGCCAAGACATTTGCAGAACGCATCTGCCTGCGTTGCACACTCCAACTAATTATAACTAAGCCATTATACTAGCACACACTCAGTGTACCTAGTGGCATCCTATACGTGGCTATTGGACTTTGCTATAGTCCCACTAGTGCCAAGACATTTGCAGAGCGCATCTGCCTGCGTTGCACACTCCAACTAATTATAACTAAGCCATTATACTAGCACACACTCAGTGTACCTAGTGGCATCCTATACGTGGCTATTGGACTTTGCTATAGTCCCACTAGTGCCAAGACATTTGCAGAGCGCATCTGCCTGCGTTGCACACTCCAACTAATTATAACTAAGCCATTATACTAGCAAACACTTAGTGTACCTAGTGGCATCCTATACGTGGCTATTGGACTTTGCTTTAGTCCCACTAGTGCCAAGACATTTGCAGAACGCATCTGCCTGCGTTGCACACTCCAACTAATTATAACTAAGCCATTATACTAGCACACACTCAGTGTACCTAGTGGCATCCTATACGTGGCTATTGGACTTTGCTATAGTCCCACTAGTGCCAAGACATTTGCAGAGCGCATCTGCCTGCGTTGCACACTCCAACTAATTATAACTAAGCCATTATACTAGCAAACACTTAGTGTACCTAGTGGCATTCTATACGTGGCTATTGGACTTTGCTTTAGTCCCACTAGTGCCAAGACATTTGCAGAACGCATCTGCCTGCGTTGCACACTCCAACTAATTATAACTAAGCCATTATACTAGCAAACACTTAGTGTACCTAGTGGCATCCTATACGTGGCTATTGGACTTTGCTTTAGTCCCACTAGTGCCAAGACATTTGCAGAACGCATCTGCCTGCGTTGCACACTCCAACTAATTATAACTAAGCCATTATACTAGCACACACTCAGTGTACCTAGTGGCATCCTATACGTGGCTATTGGACTTTGCTATAGTCCCACTAGTGCCAAGACATTTGCAGAGCGCATCTGCCTTCGTTGCACACTCCAACTAATTATAACTAAGCCATTATACTAGCAAACACTCAGTGTACCTAGTGGCATCCTATACGTGGCTATTGGACTTTGCTTTAGTCCCACTAGTGCCAAGACATTTGCAGCACGTCTGCCTGCGTTGCACACTCCAACTAATTATAACTAAGTTACATTGTCAGGGATATTTATTCTTTATTATTCTGCTGTTAATAAAGCTAGACCAACACTGCAATCTTCACCACCTCTCAATTTTTACTACCACATTTTCAGTCCACAATCTTGTCGCAATCAACATGAGTGGCAAAATGACAGATGCTGGTGGAAAGGGGAAGAGGCGTGGTGGAAAAGGCAAAAAAGGTTTTGTCAGTGGGGAAGGTGGCAAAGCTCCATTATCATCTGCTGCAGATAGACCATCTACTAGCAAAAGTAAGATGTCTACTACTTATTGTGGACAATCCGATGTGCTCCCTTTTTTACGGACACGAACAAGAGGAACAAAGGTAGATGATGGGCAAAAAAGGAAAATGCTTGAATGGATCTCAAGTGGTCCAACAAGTGCCCTCTCAGCCACTTCAAGTACCGCATCCAAAAAACACCAGTCCTCTGAGTTGTCATCCCAATCACACTTGATTTCTCCCAGCTCTGAAGTCTCCATCAGCCCTGCACAGTATGGTGGAACTGAGATGGCTGAGTCTGCAGAGCTGTTCAGTCACACTATAGCCTGGGAATCAGAGGTCTGCTCCCAAGCTACAGTGAGTACAGAACAGGAAATGGTCTGCAGTGATGCCCAGAACCTTTGTGACTCTGATTCAGGCCGTGAGGACCAAGTTTCTGAGCATAATGTTGACCCTTTGTCACAAACTGTAACACCTGTGGTTATAGACAATGAGGAACATACTGATGAAGATGAGACGCAGATACCCGATTGGGATGACAACTTAAATATTCGGTCAGGGCAAGAAGAGGCTCGGTCTGAGGGGGAGGGGAGTGCAAACACAACTATTGATGATGACGTTCTAGATCCCACCTACTGTCAACCCCCAGTCAGGCACTCGAGGAGGTCAACAGAGGCGGTGGAGGAGGATGCAACCGACGACGAAGTTACCTTGCGCCTTCCTGGACAGAGTCGGAGCACTGGTAGCACGTCTACAACTGCATCCTCAGCCACCACTCTGCCTATGAGCATTATTCGGGGTGGATCAACAGGTCGCATGGCCTCTAAGCCTTGCCTAGCCTGGTCCTTTTTTCACATCGAAAAAGATTGCCCAACTCATGTGATATGTAACATTTGTCATGATTCTGTTAGTAGAGGTCAAAACCTCAGCAGTTTGACAACTTCTTCCATGGATCGTCACATGACTAAATATCATAAGTCCCGGTGGGAAGCTCACCGTGCTGCAATGCGGCCTAGCGGAGCGAACCATCCACCGCCCGCCCCTTCCAGTGCATCCGCGCGCTCTTCATCTTCTAGGACTGTGGGGACAGCTGTCACACCTGTTTTTCCACGCAAAACTTCCACCACTGTAACCGCAACAGGCAGTTTGCTTGTAAGGTCGTCAGTTGGTTTGGAAGGGGAAACAAGTGAGTGTGTACAGCTCTCTCAGACATCGATAGCACCAACGTTGGATGAAGGCAACATCATGTCTCCGCCTGCACTTTCCTCACAAACCTGCATTTTTCCAGGGACACCCTACTCAACACCGTCTACACACAGCAGCCAGATCTCTGTCCCTCAGATGTGGTCAAATAAAAGGCCACTTCCTCCGACCCATGACAAAGCTAAGAGGTTGACTCTATCCCTCTGTAAGCTGTTGGCTACCGAAATGCTGCCTTTCCGCCTAGTGGACACACAGGATTTTAGAGACCTTATGTCTGTCGCTGTGCCCCAGTACCAGATGCCTAGTCGCCACTACTCTAAGAAAGGTGTGCCCGCGCTACACCAGCATGTCGCACACAACATCACCGCTTCCTTGAGAAACTCTGTGTGTGAACGGGTGCATTTCACCACCGATACTTGGACCAGTAAGCATGGACAGGGACGTTACATGTCGCTGACTGGGCACTGGGTAACTATGGTGATAGATGGTGAAGGGTCTGCTGCACAAGTCTTGCCGTCCCCACGACTTGTGTGTCAATCCTCTGTCTGTCCAAGTTCCGCCACTGCTTCTGCATCCTCCACCTCATCTGGGTCCTCCACCTCCGCCCCAAGCCTGCCTGGTCAGGCCACCAGCGTTCTCACTGCGCAGAAGGAATCACGCACCCCTCATTACTATGCTGGCAGCAGAGCGCAACGGCATCAGGCGGTCTTTAGCTTGACATGTCTTGGGAATAAGAGTCACACAGCTGAGGAGTTGTGGTCAGCTCTGCGGTCCGAGTTTAATAAATGGTTGTCTCCACTCAACCTGCAGCCTGGTAAGGCCGTGTGTGACAATGCTGCAAACCTGGGTGCGGCCCTTCGCCTGGGCAAGGTGACACACGTACCTTGTATGGCTCACGTGTTGAACCTTGTCGTGCAGCAATTTTTAACACAGTATCCCGGCCTAGATGGCCTTCTGAACAGGGCACGAAAACTGTCTGCTCACTTCCGCCGTTCAAGCGCCGCAGCTGAGCGACTTGCATCGCTCCAGAAGTCTTTCGGCCTGCCGGTTCATCGCCTGAAATGCGATGTGGCGACACGCTGGAATTCAACTCTCCACATGTTACAGCGACTGTGGCAGCACCGCCGTGCCCTGGTGCAATACGTCATGACGTATAGCCTGGGCCAACGAGATGCAGGGGTGGGGCAGATCACCCTGATGGAGTGGTCTCAGATCAAGGACCTATGCACCCTTCTGCACAGTTTCGACATGGCGACGAATATGTTTAGCGCTGACAATGCCATTATCAGCATGACGATTCCAGTCATTTACATGCTGGAACACACGCTAAACACTATTCGGAGTCAGGGGGTGGGACAACAGGAAGGGGATGAGCTACAGGAGGATTCATATGCGCAAGACACAACAACATCACCAAGGTCCAGACGTTCATCATCACCAAGGCGCCAGGCATGGGAGCATGGGGTACAGGGATCAACAAGGGCGCATGGTAGCAGGCGAGATGTTGAGGAAGGTGCAGGAGGACATGAAGAAATGGAGGACGAACTGTCCATGGACATGGAAGACTCAGCAGATGAGGGAGACCTTGGTCAAATTTCAGTTGAAAGAGGTTGGGGGGAGATGTCAGAGGAAGAAAGAACGGTTAGCACCTCTATGCCACAAACACAGCGTGGACTTGGTCCACATGGCTGCGCAAGACACATGAGTGCCTTCTTGTTGCACTACCTCCAACATGACCCTCGTATTGTCAAAATTAGAAGTGATGATGACTACTGGCTTGCCACACTATTAGATCCCCGGTACAAGTCCAAATTTTGTGACATAATTCCAGCCATAGAAAGGGACGCACGTATGCAAGAGTATCAGCAGAAGCTGTTACTCGATCTTAGATCTGCTTTTCCACCAAACAACCGTGCAGGTGCAGGGAGTGAATCTCCCAGTTGTAACTTGACAAACATGGGACGGTCTCGTCATCTTCAACAGTCTACACGTACCAGTAGGACCGTATCTGGTGCTGGTAACAGCAATTTTATGGAATTTTTTCATAATTTTTTTAGACCCTCCTTTGCAAGGCCACCAGAGACAACAAGTCTGACACATAGTCAACGGCTGGAGAGGATGATACAGGAGTATCTCCAAATGAACATCGATGCCATGACTGTGCAACTGGAGCCTTGCTCCTTTTGGGCTTCAAACCTAGAAAAATGGCCAGAGCTCGCAACTTACGCCTTGGAGATTTTGTCGTGTCCAGCTGCCAGCGTTGTCTCTGAACGTGTCTTCAGTGCTGCTGGGTGTGTGCTGACAGATAAGCGCACGCGTCTGTCCAGTGACAATGTGGACAGACTGACGTTCATCAAAATGAACAAGTCATGGATCCAGAAGGAATTTACAACCCCTGTGTCATCCTGGGGAGAGTAAATGCTTGTGGATTTTGAATGTGCTTGATGCAAATCTAGCTGTGAAGTGTACAACTAGGGCACAAGTGCTGCCACTGAATGGGTGGGTGTGTGTGGGGCACAATTTTTGGAAAAAAAGGGAGACTCCGCTTGGAGTAACCCTTGCTTACATTGTTTTTAAAAGAAGCCAAGATGAACAAGTCATGGGTCAGCAAAGAATTTGCTACCTACCCCGGTGTCATCCTGGGGACGGATAAGAATGACGTATTTTTGAATGTGCTTGATGCAAATCTAGCTGTGAAGTGTACAACTGGGGCACAACTGCTGCCACTGAATGGGTGGGTGTGTGGGGCCCAATTTTTGGAAAAAAGGGAGACTCCGCTTGGAGTAACCCTTGCTTACATTGTTTTTAAAAGAAGCCAAGATGAACAAGTCATGGGTCAGCAAAGACTTTGCTACCTACCCCGGTGTCATCCTGGGGACGGATAAGAATGACGTATTTTTGAATGTGCTTGATGCAAATCTAGCTGTGAAGTGTACAACTGGGGCACAACTGCTGCCACTGAATGGGTGGGTGTGTGGGGCCCAATTTTTGGAAAAAAGGGAGACTCCGCTTGGAGTAACCCTTGCTTACATTGTTTTTAAAAGAAGCCAAGATGAACAAGTCATGGGTCAGCAAAGACTTTGCTACCTACCCCGGTGTCATCCTGGGGATGGATAAGAATGGCGTATTTTTGAATGTGCTTGATGCAAATGTAGCTGTGAAGTGTACAACTAGGGCACAACTGCTGCCACTGAATGGGTGGGTGTGTGGGGCCCAATTTTTGGAAAAAAAGGGAGACTCTGCTTGGAGTAACCCTTGCTTGATGTGTTTTTAAAAGAAGCCAAGATGAACAGAGCTGGGATCAGGAAAGACTTTGCTACCTACCCCGGTGTCATCCTGGGGACGGATAAGAATGGCGTATTTTTGAATGTGCTTGATGCAAATGTAGCTGTGAAGTGTACAACTGGGGCACAACTGCTGCCACTGAATGGGTGGGTGTGTGGGGCCCAATTTTTGGAAAAAAAGGGAGACTCCGCTTGGAGTAACCCTTGCTTGATGTGTTTTTAAAAGAAGCCAAGATGAACAGAGCTGGGATCAGGAAAGACTTTGCTACCTACCCCGGTGTCATCCTGGGGACGGATAAGAATGACGTATTTTTGAATGTGCTTGATGCAAATCTAGCTGTGAAGTGTACAACTGGGGCACAACTGCTGCCACTGAATGGGTGGGTGTGTGGGGCCCAATTTTTGGAAAAAAGGGAGACTCCGCTTGGAGTAACCCTTGCTTACATTGTTTTTAAAAGAAGCCAAGATGAACAGAGCTGGGATCAGGAAAGACTTTGCTACCTACCCCGGTGTCATCCTGGGGACGGATAAGAATGACGTATTTTTGAATGTGCTTGATGCAAATCTAGCTGTGAAGTGTACAACTGGGGCACAACTGCTGCCACTGAATGGGTGGGTGTGTGGGGCCCAATTTTTGGAAAAAAGGGAGACTCCGCTTGGAGTAACCCTTGCTTACATTGTTTTTAAAAGAAGCCAAGATGAACAAGTCATGGGTCAGCAAAGACTTTGCTACCTACCCCGGTGTCATCCTGGGGATGGATAAGAATGGCGTATTTTTGAATGTGCTTGATGCAAATGTAGCTGTGAAGTGTACAACTAGGGCACAACTGCTGCCACTGAATGGGTGGGTGTGTGGGGCCCAATTTTTGGAAAAAACGGGAGACTCCGCTTGGAGTAACCCTTGCTTGATGTGTTTTTAAAAGAAGCCAAGATGAACAGAGCTGGGAGCAGGAAAGACTTTGCTACCTACCCCGGTGTCATCCTGGGGACGGATAAGAATGGCGTATTTTTGAATGTGCTTGATGCAAATCTAGCTGTGAAGTGTACAACTGGGGCACAACTGCTGCCACTGAATGGGTGGGTGTGTGGGGCCCAATTTTTGGAAAAAAGGGAGACTCCGCTTGGAGTAACCCTTGCTTACATTGTTTTTAAAAGAAGCCAAGATGAACAGAGCTGGGATCAGGAAAGACTTTGCTACCTACCCCGGTGTCATCCTGGGGACGGATAAGAATGACGTATTTTTGAATGTGCTTGATGCAAATCTAGCTGTGAAGTGTACAACTGGGGCACAACTGCTGCCACTGAATGGGTGGGTGTGTGGGGCCCAATTTTTGGAAAAAAGGGAGACTCCGCTTGGAGTAACCCTTGCTTACATTGTTTTTAAAAGAAGCCAAGATGAACAAGTCATGGGTCAGCAAAGACTTTGCTACCTACCCCGGTGTCATCCTGGGGATGGATAAGAATGGCGTATTTTTGAATGTGCTTGATGCAAATGTAGCTGTGAAGTGTACAACTAGGGCACAACTGCTGCCACTGAATGGGTGGGTGTGTGGGGCCCAATTTTTGGAAAAAACGGGAGACTCCGCTTGGAGTAACCCTTGCTTGATGTGTTTTTAAAAGAAGCCAAGATGAACAGAGCTGGGAGCAGGAAAGACTTTGCTACCTACCCCGGTGTCATCCTGGGGACGGATAAGAATGGCGTATTTTTGAATGTGCTTGATGCAAATGTAGCTGTGAAGTGTACAACTGGGGCACAACTGCTGCCACTGAATGGGTGGGTGTGTGGGGCCCAATTTTTGGAAAAAAAGGGAGACTCCGCTTGGAGTAACCCTTGCTTGATGTGTTTTTAAAAGAAGCCAAGATGAACAGAGCTGGGATCAGGAAAGACTTTGCTACCTACCCCGGTGTCATCCTGGGGACGGATAAGAATGACGTATTTTTGAATGTGCTTGATGCAAATCTAGCTGTGAAGTGTACAACTGGGGCACAACTGCTGCCACTGAATGGGTGGGTGTGTGGGGCCCAATTTTTGGAAAAAAGGGATACTCCGCTTGGAGTAACCCTTGCTTACATTGTTTTTAAAAGAAGCCAAGATGAACAAGTCATGGGTCAGCAAAGACTTTGCTACCTACCCCGGTGTCATCCTGGGGATGGATAAGAATGGCGTATTTTTGAATGTGCTTGATGCAAATGTAGCTGTGAAGTGTACAACTAGGGCACAACTGCTGCCACTGAATGGGTGGGTGTGTGGGGCCCAATTTTTGGAAAAAAAGGGAGACTCCGCTTGGAGTAACCCTTGCTTGATGTGTTTTTAAAAGAAGCCAAGATGAACAGAGCTGGGATCAGGAAAGACTTTGCTACCTACCCCGGTGTCATCCTGGGGACGGATAAGAATGGCGTATTTTTGAATGTGCTTGATGCAAATGTAGCTGTGAAGTGTACAACTGGGGCACAACTGCTGCCACTGAATGGGTGGGTGTGTGGGGCCCAATTTTTGGAAAAAAAGGGAGACTCCGCTTGGAGTAACCCTTGCTTGATGTGTTTTTAAAAGAAGCCAAGATGAACAGAGCTGGGATCAGGAAAGACTTTGCTACCTACCCCGGTGTCATCCTGGGGACGGATAAGAATGGCGTATTTTTGAATGTGCTTGATGCAAATGTAGCTGTGAAGTGTACAACTAGGGCACAACTGCTGCCACTGATGGGGTGGGTGTGTGTGGGGCCCAATTTTTGGAAAAAAGGGAGACTCCGCTTGGAGTAACCCTTGCTTACATTGTTTTTAAAAGAAGCCAAGATGAACAAGTCGTGGGTCAGCAAAGACTTTGCTACCTACCCCGGTGTCATCCTGGGGATGGATAAGAATGGCGTATTTTTGAATGTGCTTGATGCAAATGTAGCTGTGAAGTGTACAACTAGGGCACAACTGCTGCCACTGAATGGGTGGGTGTGTGGGGCCCAATTTTTGGAAAAAAGGGAGACTCCGCTTGGAGTAACCCTTGCTTACATTGTTTTTAAAAGAAGCCAAGATGAACAAGTCATGGGTCAGCAAAGACTTTGCTACCTACCCCGGTGTCATCCTGGGGATGGATAAGAATGGCGTATTTTTGAATGTGCTTGATGCAAATCTAGCTGTGAAGTGTACAATTGGGGCACAACTGCTGCCACTGAATGGGTGGGTGTGTGGGGCCCAATTTTTGGAAAAAAAGGGAGACTCCGCTTGGAGTAACCCTTGCTTGATGTGTTTTTAAAAGAAGCCAAGATGAACAGAGCTGGGATCAGGAAAGACTTTGCTACCTACCCCGGTGTCATCCTGGGGACGGATAAGAATGGCGTATTTTTGAATGTGCTTGATGCAAATGTAGCTGTGAAGTGTACAACTAGGGCACAACTGCTGCCACTGATGGGGTGGGTGTGTGTGGGGCCCAATTTTTGGAAAAAAGGGAGACTCCGCTTGGAGTAACCCTTGCTTACATTGTTTTTAAAAGAAGCCAAGATGAACAAGTCGTGGGTCAGCAAAGACTTTGCTACCTACCCCGGTGTCATCCTGGGGATGGATAAGAATGGCGTATTTTTGAATGTGCTTGATGCAAATGTAGCTGTGAAGTGTACAACTAGGGCACAACTGCTGCCACTGAATGGGTGGGTGTGTGGGGCCCAATTTTTGGAAAAAAGGGAGACTCCGCTTGGAGTAACCCTTGCTTACATTGTTTTTAAAAGAAGCCAAGATGAACAAGTCATGGGTCAGCAAAGACTTTGCTACCTACCCCGGTGTCATCCTGGGGATGGATAAGAATGGCGTATTTTTGAATGTGCTTGATGCAAATCTAGCTGTGAAGTGTACAATTGGGGCACAACTGCTGCCACTGAATGGGTGGGTGTGTGGGGCCCAATTTTTGGAAAAAAGGGAGACTCCGCTTGGAGTAACCCTTGCTTACATTGTTTTTAAAAGAAGCCAAGATGAACAAGTCATGGATCAGCAAAGACTTTGCTACCTACCCCGGTGTCATCCTGGGGACGGTTAATTATGGCGTATTTTTCAATGTGCTTGATGCAAATCTAGCTGTGATGTGTGCAACTGGGGCACAAGTGCTACCACTGAAGGGGTGGGTGTGTGTGTGGCCCAATTTTTGGAAAAAAGGGAGACTCCGCTTGGAGTCACCTTGCGGTGTTTTACATGATTTTAGAAGGGCGTGCCATGCCTGTGTGTCCTCCTCTTTTTCCTTGTCCAGCTGTTTTGTTTTCGCATGAGTATATGTCCTTGTCACTTTCCAATGTGTTTGAGTTGTTTGTCACCTTTAGGACACCGTTGAGGGTGTTTTCTAGGTGTTTTTCTGTGTTTGTGATTGCCTGCCATTGTTTCCTATGCAGTTCGAGTTCGGTTCGTCGAACGTTCGACGAACCGAACTCGAACGGGAGGTCCGTTCGGCGAACCAACCTCGAGCCGAACCGCGACCGGTTCGCTCATCTCTACTCGCTATTCAAACATGTTTTCTTGTGGCGTATAACGGACTCTCATGTTTGGTAGTCGTTCAGCAGGGCAACTATAAAATCAAATACCTCCATTTGGAAATGTAGCATAGCTCTCCTGATCAACTATGTTCCTTACCTCATGAGAAGGGCATTGCAGTAGCTTACAGATGCATGGTTACCACCACTCACTGTGTCTGAACACAGGAAGCTGAGCTGACAGCCGCTCTGTGCATGCGGCAGCGTCTATTGTGAAGGAGGGGGCCGCGGGGGATAAACGCTGCACAGGTACCGTGTGACCACCGGTGGGGTTATAGGGGGTGACCTGGCAAGGCCTGGGGAGAAGTTTTCTGTTGCATGTGTCATGGCACATGCGAAAGAAATCAGAGGAGTAGGGTGAATGCGGCCGGCACGCTACTGTGCGCGTGGCCATCTTGGATTTCCGGGAGGGGGTCGAGGGGGGCACTTTGGCGACACCGGGGGACCGAAGGGGACCAGGGAGGAGATTTATCTCCCATCTGACATGTTTATTAATGCCAGATGGGAGACAAATAATTTTTTACCGGCGCTGTCATTTACTGTAACGTGATCATCGGTATACTGTGTATACCGGTGATCACGTGAGCGGGGACTGGAAAAACCGGCCTGAATCATGATCTCCAGGGTCTCAGCTACCCCCTGAAACCCCAGAGATTTTCTGACACTGGGGGGCGCTATTCACTTATTTCTGCCTGCTGTTTATAAACAGCAGATCAGAATAAGGCTTCATTCACACGACCGATCCGTTTTTGCGGTCCGTAAAAACCGGTCCGTTTTTTTCATGGGTGCATCTGTGTGGCATCCGTTTTCGTTCCGTAGACGGTCCGTATGTCATCCGTTTGTCATCCGTGTGCCTTCCGTTTTTTTGCGTACTGCAAAAAAACTGAAGGAGGGAAAATACATAAATTTACCCAGGATCCATAGCTTCAGCCTACATGAGGCGGTCACATGTTCACTCCAGTGCCATTTTCGACTGCTTTTCAGAGCGTAGAGTGCTCTGGTGATTTTGTTGTGCTTGTACACTTCATATCAGTCTTTTCTGTCCTTATAATGGCAGAAAGACACATCATTAGAGTTGAGCGCGGTTCGTGGTTCTCCAGTTCGCGGCTCGAGTGATTTTGGGGCATGTTCTAGATCGAACTAGAACTCGAGCTTTTTGCAAAAGCTCGATAGTTCTAGAAACGTTCGAGAACGGTTCTAGCAGCCAAAAAACAGCTAAATCCTAGCTTGGTTTCTGCTGTAATAGTGTAAGTCACTCTGTGAATCAAACTATTATCACATTTCAGTGTATAGTGTGCGTGAACAGCGCCTTCAGATCACTGCTGTTTCTATAATGGCGATCGCCATTTTTTTTTTTTTTTTTCTTGTCTTCCTTCCCTAAGCGCGCGCGTCTTGTGGGGCGGGCCAGCATGTCAGCCAATCACAGACACACACACACCTAAGTGGACTTTGAGCCAGAGAAGCAACGGCATGTGTGATAGGATCTGCATGTCACATGTCCCTGCATTATAAAACCGGACATTTTCTTCACGAACGCCATTATCTGCCTTCTGCGTCTTTGGTGTCAGACATCAGTGTCGCAGCTCCGTCCTCCTGAGTCCTATAGCCGATACAGCTGTATGCGCTGCATACACAGCGTTAGACAGCTTAGGGAGAGCACATTCTAGCAGTCCTTTTAAGGGCTCAAAGCGGCAGGGTCAGAGAGCCATAAGTGACAGGCCCTGCAAACAGCAACAGCGTCTGTGTAGCCCAGGTCAGGGATTTCCTCCCTGCATTTCACCATTAGGAGGGAATAGAAAGGCAGGCTTCCATTCCTCTACCCAGAGCACCACAATCCTGCCACTGTACCCTCTTGTCCTCTGCACACTCCAACTCATTCTAAGTAAGCCATTATACTAGCAAACACTCAGTGTACCTAGTGGCATCCTAAACGTGGCTATTGGACTTTGCTATAGTCCCACTAGTGCAAAGACATTAGCAGAGCACATCTGCCTGCATTGCACACTCCAAGTTTTTTAAACTAAGCAATTTTACTAGCAAACACTCAGTGTACCTAGTGGCATCCTATACGTGGCTATTGGACTTTGCTATAGTCCCACTAGTGCAAAGACATTTGCAGAGCACGTCTGCCTGCATTGCACACTACAACTTTTTTAAACTAAGCAATTTTACTAGCAAACACTCAGTGTACCTAGTGGCATCCTATACGTGGCTATTGGACTTTGCTATAGTCCCACTAGTGCAAAGACATTTGCAGAGCACGTCTGCCTGCATTGCACACTACAACTTTTTTAAACTAAGCAATTTTACTAGCAAACACTCAGTGTACCTAGTGGCATCCTATACGTGGCTATTGGACTTTGCTATAGTCCCACTAGTGCCAAGACATTTGCAGAGCGCATCTGCCTGCGTTGCACACTCCAACTAATTATAACGAAGCCATTATACTAGCAAACACTCAGTGTACCTAGTGGCATCCTATACGTGGCTATTGGACTTTGCTATAGTCCCACTAGTGCAAAGACATTAGCAGAGCACATCTGCCTGCATTGCACACTCCAAGTTTTTTAAACTAAGCAATTTTACTAGCAAACACTCAGTGTACCTAGTGGTGTGGCGCCCCTGACCTGGTCAGGCACCACTGAGTACTGCACCCATGCTGGGGACAGTACAATACAGGTAATCCAGAAGGCTGACTGGGGTGTGGAACACAGGCGCATAGTGATCAGGTCTCACACATGTACCCATGAGAGGACCCCTGGGGATCCCAGGAGGGGGCAAGCCTTCACCTTCACTGGAATAGTGGAGGGGGTAGAGCCTCCATCTCCTCTCAAGGGGTGTGGTGGAGAGTCTGGTTGCTAGGTGGCGTAGGCAAGAACAGGAGAGGAGGGGCAGTGAGTCAGTTAGGGCAGAACTCCATAGGGCTCAGTGAGGAGCAGACCTGTGGGGCTGTTGCTGTCTAACAGCGCCCGCGCAGTGGCTACAGACGGGGGAGAACGGTCAACTAGGAGTGCTGCCTGAAAGCCAGCTTCAGCTAGAGAGTGCAACGGAGTGGGAAGTAAGGAGACTGCTAGAGAGCACCAGGCCCAACCGGGCGGCAGATCCCGAAGCGGGGATAGATTCAACTTTCTTCTGCTAAACCTGCCGGTGTGGGGCTCTTAAAGCCCACACCACAACACTACAAAAGCCGCAGCCACGTAACCGCAAGTTAGGGCCCATAGGTCATAGGAGGCAAGAGGCTGGAGTGGCCTGGTCCGGGGAACAAGCACACGGCAAACGAAGGGGAGAGAGAGGCTTCAGCATCTTCCCTGGGTGACCCCCATAGGGACTCGAAGTCGGGGTTACCCCAAACCACCAAGGGCTAAGGAAGGCGAGTCAGTAGTCACCCTCATAAAGTCAGCCTAAAGGATACCTGGTTCCTACCTGGTTCATCTCAGCTACGCCCGGGTTACTCACCCTGCCACCTGAAGTGAGTAAAAACCCTGAAAGACATCCTGCCTGTGTGGTCATTCTGCGACTTGTGGTACTACCAACCTACACAGGGCCCTGGGGCTTGCCTCACTCTCAGGAGGCTATTCCAACTAACTGCACACACCATCAGCCCCAGGCGACCCTCAACCTGCAGTGGCGGTCCCTACTGGCCGCAATACTGAGAGTGGCGTCACGATCAAAAACAGAAGATTTCCTACCAGTGACGGAGATCCAGCAACGTGGAGTCCCTGAAGGTAACGTACCGACACCGACACAGCGTCCCCGGGGCTTCACAGTGGCATCCTATACGTGGCTATTGGACTTTGCTATAGTCCCACTAGTGCAAAGACATTTGCAGAGCACGTCTGCCTGCATTGCACACTACAACTTTTTTAAACTAAGCAATTTTACTAGCAAACACTCAGTGTACCTAGTGGCATCCTATACGTGGCTATTGGACTTTGCTATAGTCCCACTAGTGCAAAGACATTTGCAGAGCACGTCTGCCTGCATTGCACACTACAACTTTTTTAAACTAATCAATTTTACTAGCAAACACTCAGTGTACCTAGTGGCATCCTAAACGTGGCTATTGGACTTTGCTATAGTCCCACTAGTGCAAAGACATTAGCAGAGCACATCTGCCTGCATTGCACACTCCAAGTTTTTTAAACTAAGCAATTTTACTAGCAAACACTCAGTGTACCTAGTGGCATCCTATACGTGGCTATTGGACTTTGCTATAGTCCCACTAGTGCAAAGACATTTGCAGAGCACGTCTGCCTGCATTGCACACTACAACTTTTTTAAACTAAGCAATTTTACTAGCAAACACTCAGTGTACCTAGTGGCATCCTATACGTGGCTATTGGACTTTGCTATAGTCCCACTAGTGCCAAGACATTTGCAGAGCGCATCTGCCTGCGTTGCACACTCCAACTAATTATAACGAAGCCATTATACTAGCAAACACTCAGTGTACCTAGTGGCATCCTATACGTGGCTATTGGACTTTGCTATAGTCCCACTAGTGCAAAGACATTAGCAGAGCACATCTGCCTGCATTGCACACTCCAAGTTTTTTAAACTAAGCAATTTTACTAGCAAACACTCAGTGTACCTAGTGGCATCCTATACGTGGCTATTGGACTTTGCTATAGTCCCACTAGTGCAAAGACATTTGCAGAGCACGTCTGCCTGCATTGCACACTACAACTTTTTTAAACTAAGCAATTTTACTAGCAAACACTCAGTGTACCTAGTGGCATCCTATACGTGGCTATTGGACTTTGCTATAGTCCCACTAGTGCAAAGACATTTGCAGAGCACGTCTGCCTGCATTGCACACTACAACTTTTTTAAACTAATCAATTTTACTAGCAAACACTCAGTGTACCTAGTGGCATCCTAAACGTGGCTATTGGACTTTGCTATAGTCCCACTAGTGCAAAGACATTAGCAGAGCACATCTGCCTGCATTGCACACTCCAAGTTTTTTAAACTAAGCAATTTTACTAGCAAACACTCAGTGTACCTAGTGGCATCCTATACGTGGCTATTGGACTTTGCTATAGTCCCACTAGTGCAAAGACATTTGCAGAGCACGTCTGCCTGCATTGCACACTACAACTTTTTTAAACTAAGCAATTTTACTAGCAAACACTCAGTGTACCTAGTGGCATCCTAAACGTGGCTATTGGACTTTGCTATAGTCCCACTAGTGCAAAGACATTAGCAGAGCACATCTGCCTGCATTGCACACTCCAAGTTTTTTAAACTAAGCAATTTTACTAGCAAACACTCAGTGTACCTAGTGGCATCCTATACGTGGCTATTGGACTTTGCTATAGTCCCACTAGTGCAAAGACATTTGCAGAGCACGTCTGCCTGCATTGCACACTACAACTTTTTTAAACTAAGCAATTTTACTAGCAAACACTCAGTGTACCTAGTGGCATCCTATACGTGGCTATTGGACTTTGCTATAGTCCCACTAGTGCCAAGACATTTGCAGAGCGCATCTGCCTGCGTTGCACACTCCAACTAATTATAACGAAGCCATTATACTAGCAAACACTCAGTGTACCTAGTGGCATCCTATACGTGGCTATTGGACTTTGCTATAGTCCCACTAGTGCAAAGACATTAGCAGAGCACATCTGCCTGCATTGCACACTCCAAGTTTTTTAAACTAAGCAATTTTACTAGCAAACACTCAGTGTACCTAGTGGCATCCTATACGTGGCTATTGGACTTTGCTATAGTCCCACTAGTGCAAAGACATTTGCAGAGCACGTCTGCCTGCATTGCACACTACAACTTTTTTAAACTAAGCAATTTTACTAGCAAACACTCAGTGTACCTAGTGGCATCCTATACGTGGCTATTGGACTTTGCTATAGTCCCACTAGTGCAAAGACATTTGCAGAGCACGTCTGCCTGCATTGCACACTACAACTTTTTTAAACTAATCAATTTTACTAGCAAACACTCAGTGTACCTAGTGGCATCCTAAACGTGGCTATTGGACTTTGCTATAGTCCCACTAGTGCAAAGACATTAGCAGAGCACATCTGCCTGCATTGCACACTCCAAGTTTTTTAAACTAAGCAATTTTACTAGCAAACACTCAGTGTACCTAGTGGCATCCTATACGTGGCTATTGGACTTTGCTATAGTCCCACTAGTGCAAAGACATTTGCAGAGCACGTCTGCCTGCATTGCACACTACAACTTTTTTAAACTAAGCAATTTTACTAGCAAACACTCAGTGTACCTAGTGGCATCCTATACGTGGCTATTGGACTTTGCTATAGTCCCACTAGTGCAAAGACATTTGCAGAGCACGTCTGCCTGCATTGCACACTACAACTTTTTTAAACTAAGCAATTTTACTAGCAAACACTCAGTGTACCTAGTGGCATCCTATACGTGGCTATTGGACTTTGCTATAGTCCCACTAGTGCCAAGACATTTGCAGAGCGCATCTGCCTGCGTTGCACACTCCAACTAATTATAACGAAGCCATTATACTAGCAAACACTCAGTGTACCTAGTGGCATCCTATACGTGGCTATTGGACTTTGCTATAGTCCCACTAGTGCAAAGACATTAGCAGAGCACATCTGCCTGCATTGCACACTCCAAGTTTTTTAAACTAAGCAATTTTACTAGCAAACACTCAGTGTACCTAGTGGCATCCTATACGTGGCTATTGGACTTTGCTATAGTCCCACTAGTGCAAAGACATTTGCAGAGCACGTCTGCCTGCATTGCACACTACAACTTTTTTAAACTAAGCAATTTTACTAGCAAACACTCAGTGTACCTAGTGGCATCCTATACGTGGCTATTGGACTTTGCTATAGTCCCACTAGTGCAAAGACATTTGCAGAGCACGTCTGCCTGCATTGCACACTACAACTTTTTTAAACTAATCAATTTTACTAGCAAACACTCAGTGTACCTAGTGGCATCCTAAACGTGGCTATTGGACTTTGCTATAGTCCCACTAGTGCAAAGACATTAGCAGAGCACATCTGCCTGCATTGCACACTCCAAGTTTTTTAAACTAAGCAATTTTACTAGCAAACACTCAGTGTACCTAGTGGCATCCTATACGTGGCTATTGGACTTTGCTATAGTCCCACTAGTGCAAAGACATTTGCAGAGCACGTCTGCCTGCATTGCACACTACAACTTTTTTAAACTAAGCAATTTTACTAGCAAACACTCAGTGTACCTAGTGGCATCCTATACGTGGCTATTGGACTTTGCTATAGTCCCACTAGTGCAAAGACATTTGCAGAGCACGTCTGCCTGCATTGCACACTACAACTTTTTTAAACTAAGCAATTTTACTAGCAAACACTCAGTGTACCTAGTGGCATCCTATACGTGGCTATTGGACTTTGCTATAGTCCCACTAGTGCCAAGACATTTGCAGAGCGCATCTGCCTGCGTTGCACACTCCAACTAATTATAAGTGTACCTAGTGGCATCCTATACGTGGCTATTGGACTTTTGTCAATTCACAGTATTGGAACGTTATTTGCATGACATCTGCCTGCATTGCACACTCTAACTTTTTTAAACTCAGCCATTATACTAGCAAACACTCACTGTACCTAGTTGTATCCTAAACGTGGCTATTGTACTTTTGTCAATTCACAGTATTGGAACGTTATTTGCAGGACATCTGCCTGCATTGCACACTCAAACTTTTTTAAACTCAGCCATTATACTAGCAAACACTCACTGTACCTAGTTGTATCCTAAACGTGGCTATTGTACTTTTCTCAATTCACAGTATTGGAACGTTATTTGCAGGACATCTGCCTGCCTTGCACACTCAAACTTTTTTAAACTCAGCCATTATACTAGCAAACACTCACTGTACCTAGTTGTATCCTAAACGTGGCTATTGTACTTTTGTCAATTCACAGTATTGGAACGTTATTTGCAGCACGTCTGCCTGCATTGCACACTCAAACTTTTTTAAACTCAGCCATTATACTAGCAAACACTCACTGTACCTAGTTGTATCCTAAACGTGGCTATTGTACTTTTGTCAATTCACAGTATTGGAACGTTATTTGCAGGACATCTGCCTGCATTGCACACTCAAACTTTTTTAAACTCAGCCATTATACTAGCAAACACTCACTGTACCTAGTTGTATCCTAAACGTGGCTATTGTACTTTTGTCAATTCACAGTATTGGAACGTTATTTGCAGGACATCTGCCTGCCTTGCACACTCAAACTTTTTTAAACTCAGCCATTATACTAGCAAACACTCACTGTACCTAGTTGTATCCTAAACGTGGCTATTGTACTTTTGTCAATTCACAGTATTGGAACGTTATTTGCAGGACATCTGCCTGCATTGCACACTCAAACTTTTTTAAACTCAGCCATTATACTAGCAAACACTCACTGTACCTAGTTGTATCCTAAACGTGGCTATTGTACTTTTGTCAATTCACAGTATTGGAACGTTATTTGCAGGACATCTGCCTGCCTTGCACACTCAAACTTTTTTAAACTCAGCCATTATAATAGCAAACACTCACTGTACCTAGTTGTATCCTAAACGTGGCTATTGTACTTTTGTCAATTCACAGTATTGGAACGTTATTTGCAGCACGTCTGCCTGCATTGCACACTCAAACTTTTTTAAACTCAGCCATTATACTAGCAAACACTCACTGTACCTAGTTGTATCCTAAACGTGGCTATTGTACTTTTGTCAATTCACAGTATTGGAACGTTATTTGCAGCACGTCTGCCTGCATTGCACACTCAAACTTTTTTAAACTCAGCCATTATACTAGCAAACACTCACTGTACCTAGTTGTATCGTAAACGTGGCTATTGTACTTTTGTCAATTCACAGTATTGGAACGTTATTTGCAGGACATCTGCCTGCCTTGCACACTCAAACTTTTTTAAACTCAGCCATTATACTAGCAAACACTCACTGTACCTAGTTGTATCCTAAACGTGGCTATTGTACTTTTGTCAATTCACAGTATTGGAACGTTATTTGCAGGACGTCTGCCTGCATTGCACACTCAAACTTTTTTAAACTCAGCCATTATACTAGCAAACACTCACTGTACCTAGTTGTATCCTAAACGTGGCTATTGTACTTTTGTCAATTCACAGTATTGGAACGTTATTAGCAGCACGTCTGCCTGCATTGCACACTCAAACTTTTTTAAACTCAGCCATTATACTAGCAAACACTCACTGTACCTAGTTGTATCCTAAACGTGGCTATTGTACTTTTGTCAATTCACAGTATTGGAACGTTATTTGCAGGACATCTGCCTGCCTTGCACACTCAAACTTTTTTAAACTCAGCCATTATACTAGCAAACACTCACTGTACCTAGTTGTATCCTAAACGTGGCTATTGTACTTTTGTCAATTCACAGTATTGGAACGTTATTTGCAGCACGTCTGCCTGCATTGCACACTCAAACTTTTTTAAACTCAGCCATTATACTAGCAAACACTCACTGTACCTAGGTGTATCCTAAACGTGGCTATTGTACTTTTGTCAATTCACAGTATTGGAACGTTATTTGCAGCACGTCTGCCTGCATTGCACACTCAAACTTTTTTAAACTCAGCCATTATACTAGCAAACACTCACTGTACCTAGTTGTATCCTAAACGTGGCTATTGTACTTTTGTCAATTCACAGTATTGGAACGTTATTTGCAGGACATCTGCCTGCATTGCACACTCAAACTTTTTTAAACTCAGCCATTATACTAGCAAACACTCACTGTACCTAGTTGTATCCTAAACGTGGCTATTGTACTTTTGTCAATTCACACTACTGCAAATCTATGTGCAGCACCTCTGCATGACAACCTCGTGCTCTGTTTTTAATAAGCTATAATGATAGCACAAAATACTGCCATTTTGTGGCATCATAGAACTGGCTGTTGTATTCCATTAGTGCCCCACTGGTGACAAGCTATTTCTAGCACCTCTACATCACACCCTCATGCACATTTTGCTACGCTAATGTTATAGCAAACTCATGGAATTCATTGCTGCATTTCATAATTCGGAGGGATAGAAAGTCAGGCTTCCTTTAGCTTTTCCTTCTGTTCATAGACAGCATCTCCAAGACAAATTTCCCCTCCACGTCTAAGTGTGGAGAGGCAGCTAGTGCGCATGCGTGTGCCGATGTACCCCAGCTGCAGCATAATTACAGTGTTTCGCCTAGTGAGTATGCTCAGCCTGACTGTGCCATTCCTGACGCTAAGTTTTCATTTCGGGATACAGCGCATGCTCCCACACTAAGTGTGAAAAGCCTCTTTGCACAGGTGGTTGCATTCCGTGCCGGGTATAAGTCCTGTTTTGGGCATAGACACCATGCTAAAGCTGATAGTCTTTTTTCAGAGACTGTATTTCATGCTACTGAGCATGCTCAGGCACTTCCTGCATCAGAGACTAGGTCCGGTAATGAACTCTTTGGCCCTGGCCCTGATGTGGGGGTCCCATATAGACCACAGGGCATCAGGTGTCCTCCCAAATGGCTTGCAGAGGCCCACACCTATGACTTGTCACCGCATTATTGATGCTCAGACGATGACTGGTGAGGTGTTTGGGTCATGGCAGCCATGAGGTCATCATTGAAGTTGCGTTTCCAAATAGGACGCTAGTTATGCCACTCATGACGTGTCACTCTACTTTTGTCTCCAGGAGGTGCATTGTGGTTCACCCTGGTTTGGGGCGGACCCAGGTTATAAAAGGGGCTGGAGCCAACAAGGAGGTGCGCAGTCTTCTATTATGCTCCGAAAGAGCACACCTCCATGTGTTGAACCCATTGCGGCTTTAGGCCAGAGGTAGGCAGGGATCGGGTGGTGGATGCAGGCCACCACCACAGTTGGTAACGCAGAACGGTTAAGACCAGCTCCTGTCCTAACAGTCCTGCTTGTGCAGCCCAGTGGCATTAACAGGCCTGCTGCTGCTGATGCGCCTGCTGTCCACAGGTGTGGCCCCTACGCACACGGTCAGCGTACTCAATGGCCCCTGTGTTGTTAACAGGGAGTTCCTGGGCTGGGTGGGCATGTGGACCCTGTGACGCTAACAGGGCTCACAGTCTCCAGATCCGAATGGCGTCTAACTCGGTTCAGGCTACTATTAGTTTCATAGCCACACAGCTCTGTATCCTCCACCAAACCTTCAAGTTGCCAACCTCTCCTTTTCCAACTGGGAGCACGGTGGACACTGACTGCTGATGGGGATATATACCTTTCTCTTTCTTTTCTTATTAATTTTCGTTATATAGCGGTCACAGATTATATACCACTTTATCCAAATCTGCCAGTCCCACTGTAACAGATGTTGTTTCTTCAGCAAATGTTACAGTTGCTTAACCACCAAATCCACGGACCAAAACTTTTTTCCCCTTTCCAACACACCTGTTCCCCTTTCCAACAGCATCTGTCCTTTTTCAACTCATTTTGGGATATGACCAAAAGTGCAACTGTGCAGGGACACCGTACTCAACGCCATCTCAGCACAGCAGCCATCCCTCGGTCCCTCCGATGTGGACAAGTAAAAGACCATTTCCTCCTATCCATGACAAAGCGTTGAGATTCACTCTGTGCAGCACTGGTGTTTAGTGGACAAGTAGATCTAAGATTGCGTACCACATTCTGCAGATACTCCTGTATACGTGCGTCTATTTCTATGGCAGGAATTAGTTCGCCAAATTTTGTCTTGTACCGGGGATCTAACAGTGTGGCAACCCAGTATTCGGGATTAGTTCAAATTCATACAATCCGAGGGTCATGTAGGTAGTGCAGCAAGAAGGCGCTCATGTGTCTTGTGCATCCAGGAGGACCAAGTCCTTGGTGTGTTGGTGGCAGAGAGGTGAGAATCGTGCATCCTTCCTCTGCCCTCTCCCCCCAACCTCACACAACCGAAATGTGAGCAAGCTCTCACTCATCTGCTGAGTCTTCCATGCCCATCGCCAGTTCGTCCTCCATTTCTTCATGGGCTCCTGCACTTTCATCAACACTTTTTGCTGATACTATGCGCCCTTGTTAATCCCTCTCCCTCACCATGACTGCCGCATAGGTGCCGCTGACCATCTGGACCTCGTAGATCTTGTTATCCCTTCCGCATATGACTCCTCCTGTACTTCCTCCCCTTCCTCTTGTCCCAACACCTGACTCCGAATAATAATTACAGTGTGCTCCATCATGTAGATGACCAGAATTGTCACGCTGAGAATGACATTGCCAGTGCTAAACATCTTCGTCGACATTTCAAAACTGTGTAGCAGGGTGCATAGGTCCTTGATCTGACACCACTCCAGCAGCGTGATCTGCACCACCTCTGGATCAAGTTATCCCAGGCTATATGTCTTACCGTATTTCAGCAGGGCTCTGCGGTGCTGCCACACACGCTGCAACATGTGCAGATTCCAATTCCTGCGTGTCGAAACATCGCATTTACGGCGTTTAACTGCCAGACCCTAAGACTTCCAGAGTGATGAAAGTTGTTGAGCTGCTGTGTGCGCACGATGGAAGTGAGCACATAGCGAGCGTGCCCACTGCACAAGGCCATGTAGGCCGTGATGGTGTTTTAAAAATTGCTGGCGAATTCGGTTCAACACGTGAGCCCTAAAAGGCACGTGTGTCACATTGCCCTGAGGATGGCCCGCAGCCAGGTTTGCATCATTGCAGCACACGGCTGTTAAGTCACCAACGGAGTCCGCTCCGTCAATTTGTACTCCGGTCGCCAGGTGACAACGTGTTCCTTTCATGAATAGTGCTGATGATGGGAGAGTAGTCGATGCCAGCGGCGCAGGTGGACGCAGGTTATGCTCACCCACTGGGCTGCATTACCTTGACAGATGCAGAATCTCTGGCTGAATGTAGCTGGTGGGTATCTCACAGATGAAATACCATCATTCAGCTACAACCAATGGGAAGACACCACTCCCTTTTTTATGCCCATCCTGTCTGCAGACCACTGCCAGACATAGCTATGAACCTCTGGTTAATTTTACCCCCAGTTCAGTTTTATGATTTTGTGTGCTTGTTACCTGACTACTTTTCCTGCTTGCTGTTTATGTACCTTGTTGGCCGATACGCATTTCACCTCTGCTTGTTTTCTGATTCTTTCCTGGCCGTCCCATTCTGTTCCTGTTCCTCAATTAATGTTTTGACCCTGCCTGACTACTATTCTCTGTAATAGCGGTGTGACTCACATTTCCCATACATTTCAAAGTAAAACTTTGACCGCCTGATGGCATTGAGCTCTGCTGCCAGCATAGTAAGGAGGTGTGTGGTAGTCCTTGTGCGCAGTTGCAAGGAAGGGTGGCCTGACCACACAGGGTTTGCGCCAAGGTAGAGGACCCACACGAGGTTGAAGAGGCAGAAGCAGTGTATTAACTTCTACATACAGAACAAGGATTGAAACAACTCGTGGGGACGGCAAGACTTGTACAGCAGACCCTTCTCCATCTCTCACCATAGTTTGCCAGTGCCCAGTCAGTGACATGTAATGACCCTGTCTATGCTTACTGGTCCAAGTATCTGTGTTGAAATGCACCCTGTCGCACACAGATTTTCTCAAGGAAGTGGTGATGTTGTGTGCGACATGCTGGTGTAGCGCGGGCATGCTTTTCTTGGAGAAGCAGTGGTGATTGGGCATCTGGTACTGGGGCACAGCGACAGACATAAGGTCTGTAAAATCCTGTGTGTCCACTACGCGTAAAGGCAGCATTTCGGTAGCCAACAGCTTACAGAGGGATAGAGTCAACCACTTAGCTTTGTCATGGGTCGCAGTAAGTGGCCTTTTATTTGACCACATCTGAGGGACAGAGATCTGGCTGCTGTCTGTAGACGGTGTTGAGTAGGGTGTCCCTGGAAAAATGCAGGTTTGTGAGAAAAGTGCAGGCGGAGACATGATGTTGCCTTCATCTTGCCTTCAGATCTGTTCATCTTGTATCATTTTTAAAAAACACAGCAAGCAAGGGTTACTCCAAGCGGAGTCTACCTTTTTTCCCCAAATTGGGCACACAGACACCCCATCAGTGGCAGGACTTGTGCCCTAGTTGCAAACAGGATGTTTTGATTTGCATCAAGCACATTCCAAATCCACAAGCATTTACTCTCCCCAGGATGACACAGGGGTAGTAAATTCCTTCTGGATCCATGACTTGTTCATTTTGATGAACGTCAGTCTGTCCACATTGTCACTGGACAGACGCGTGCGCTTATCTGTCAGCACACACCCAGCAGCACTGAAGACACGTTCAGAGACAACGCTGGCAGCTGGACACGACAAAATCTTCAAGGCGTAACTGGAGAGCTCTTGACATTTTTCTAGATTTGAAGCACAAAAGGAGCAAGGCTCCATTTGCAAAGTCATTGCATCGATGTTCATTTGGAGATACTCCTGTATCATCCTCTCCATCCGTTGACTATGTGACACACTTGATGTCTCTGGTGGCCTTGCAAAGGAGGGTCTAAAAAAATTATGAAAAGATTCCATAAAATTGCTGTTACCAGCACCAGATACGGTCCTACTGGTACGGGTAGACTGTTGAAGATGACGAGGCCGTCCCATGTTTGTCAAGTTACAACTGGGAGAATCACTCCCTTCACCTGCACGGTTGTTTGGTGGAAAAGCCGAGCTAAGATCGAGTAACAGCTTCTGCTGATACTCCTGCATACGTGCGTCCCTTTCTATGGGTGGAATTATGTCACAAAATTTGGACTTGTCCCGGGGATCTAATAGTGTGGCAAGCCAGTAGTCATCATCACTTCTAATTTTGACAATACGAGGGTCATGTTGGAGGTAGTGCAACAAGAAGGCACTCATGTGTCTTGCGCAGCCATGCGGACCAAGTCCACGCTGTGTTTGTGGCATAGAGGTGCTAACCGTTCTTTCTTCCTCTGTCATCTCCCCCCAACCTCTTTCAACTTAAATTTGACCAAGGTCTCCCTCATCAGCTGAGTCTTCCATGTCCATGGACAGTTCGTCCTCCATATCTTCATGTCCTCCTGCACCTTCCTCAACATCTCGCCTGCTACCATGCGCCCTTGTTGATCCCTGTCCCCCATGGTCCCATGCCTGCCGCGTTGGTGATGATGAACGTCTGGACCTTGGTGATGTTGTTGTGTCTTGCGCATATGAATCCTCCTGTAGTTCCTCCCCTTCCTGTTGTCCCACCCCCTGACTCCGAATAGTGTTTAGCGTGTGCTCCAGCATGTAAATGACTGTAATCGTCATGCTGATAATGGCATTGTCAGCGCTAAACATATTCGTCGCCATGTCGAAACTGTGCAGAAGGGTGCATAGGTCCGTGATCTGAGATCACTCCATCAGGGTGATCTGCCCCACCTCTGCATCTCGTTGGCCCAGGCTATACGTCATGACGTATTGCACCAGGGCTCTGCGGTGCTGCCACAGTCGCTGTAACATGTGGAGAGTTGAATTCCAGCGTGTCGCCACATCGCATTTCAGGCGATGAACCGGCAGGCCGAAAGACTTCTGGAGCGATGCAAGTCGCTCAGCTGCGGCGCTTGAACGGCGGAAGTGAGCACTGCAGACAGTTTCCGTGCCCTGGTCAGAAGGCCATCTAGGCCGGGATAGTGTGTTAAAAATTGCTGGACAACAAGGTTCAACACGTGAGCCATACAAGGCACGTGTGTCACCTTGCCCAGGCGAAGGGCCGCACCCAGGTTTGCAGCATTGTCGCACACGGCCTTACCAGGCTGCAGGTTGAGTGGAGACAACCATTTATTAAACTCGGACCGCAGAGCTGACCACAACTCCTCAGCTGTGTGACTCTTATTCCCAAGACATGTCAAGCTAAAGACCGCCTGATGCCGTTGCGCTCTGCTGCCAGCATAGTAATGAGGGGTGCGTGATTCCTTCTGCGCAGTGAGAACGCTGGTGGCCTGACCAGGCAGGCTTGGGGCGGAGGTGGAGGACCCAGATGAGGTGGAGGATGCAGAAGCAGTGGCGGAACTTGGACAGACAGAGGATTGACACACAAGTCGTGGGGACGGCAAGACTTGTGCAGCAGACCCTTCACCATCTATCACCATAGTTACCCAGTGCCCAGTCAGCGACATGTAACGTCCCTGTCCATGCTTACTGGTCCAAGTATCGGTGCTGAAATTCACCCGTTCACACACAGAGTTTCTCAAGGAAGCGGTGATATTGTGTGCGACATGCTGGTGTAGCGCGGGCACACCTTTCTTAGAGAAGTAGTGGCGACTAGGCATCTGGTACTGGGGCACAGCGACAGATATAAGGTCTCTAAAATCCTGTGTGTCCACTAGGCGGAAAGGCAGCATTTCTGTAGCCAACAGCTTACAGAGGGATAGAGTCAACCTCTTCGCTTTGTCATGGGTCGAAGGAAGTGGCCTTTTATTTGACCACATCTGAGGGACAGAGATCTGGCTGCTGTGTGTAGACGGTGTTGAGTAGGGTGTCCCTGGAAAAATGCAGCTTTGGGAGGAAAGTGCAGGCGGAGACATGATGTTGCCTTCATCCAAAGTTGGTGCTATCGATGTCTGAGAGAGCTGTACACACTCACTTGTTTCCCCTTCCAAACCAACTGACGACCTACCAAGCAAACTGCCTGTTGCGGTTACAGTGGTGGAAGTTGTGGGTGGAAAAACAGGTGTGACAGCTGTCCCCACAGTCCTAGAAGATGACGAGCGCGCGGATGCCCTGGAAGGGGCAGACGGTGGATGGTTGGCTCCACTAGGCCGCATTGCAGCACGGTGAGCTTCCCACCAGGCCATATGATATTTATTCATGTGACGATTCATGGAAGAAGTTGTCAAACTGCTGAGGTTTTGACCTCTACTAAGATAACCATGGCAAATGTTACAGATCACATAATTTGGCCGATCTTTTTTTATGTCAAAAAAGGACCAGGCTAGGCAAGGCTTAGAGGCCATGCGACCTGTTGATCCACCCCGAATAATGCTCAGAGGCAGAGTGGTGGCTGAGGATGCAGTTGTAGACGTGGTACCAGTGCTCCGACTGTGTCCAGGAAGGCGCCAGGTTACTTCGACGTCGGTTGCATCCTCCTCCACCGCCTCTATTGACCTCCTCGAGTGTCTGACTGTGGGTTGACAGTAGGTGGGATCTAGAACTTCATCATCAATTGTTGTGTTTGCACTCCCCTCCCCCTCAGACCGAGTTTCTTCTTGCCCTGACCGAATATTTAAGTTGTCATCCCAATCGGGTATCTGCGTCTCATCTTCATCAGTATGTTCCTCATTGCCTATAACCACAGTTGTTGGAAAGGCAGCATTTTGGTAGCCAACAGTTTGCATTTTATGAAAGTCAACCTCCAAGCCATGTCATGCCCTTCTAAAAGCATGTATAACACAGCGAGGGGACTCCAACCACAGTCTCCCTCGTTGCCACTCACTGGGCCACACACACCCCACTTGACTGGCATCGGTTGAGCCCCCTTTTGAAAAAGAAAAAGATGCTTTGCATGAAGCACTCTCAAAAATACGCGTGCCTTTCCCGTCCCCTGGCTGACCCCGGGGAAGAAAAGTCCTCTGAGAGCCATGACTTGTTCATCTTGGTTCTTTTAGAAACACAGCGAGGGGACTCCAACCACAGTCTCCCTCGTTGCCACTCACTGGGCCACACACACCCCACTTGACTGGCATCGGTTGAGCCCCCTTTTGAAAAAGAAAAAGATGCTTTGCATGAAGCACTCTCAAAAATACGCGTGCCTTTCCCGTCCCCTGGCTGACCCCGGGGAAGAAAAGTCCTCTGAGAGCCATGACTTGTTCATCTTGGTTCTTTTAGAAACACAGCGAGGGGACTCCAACCACAGTCTCCCTCGTTGCCACTCACTGGGCCACACACACCCCACTTGACTGGCATCGGTTGAGCCCCCTTTTGAAAAAGAAAAAGATGCTTTGCATGAAGCACTCTCAAAAATACGCGTGCCTTTCCCGTCCCCTGGCTGACCCCGGGGAAGAAAAGTCCTCTGAGAGCCATGACTTGTTCATCTTGGTTCTTTTAGAAACACAGCGAGGGGACTCCAACCACAGTCTCCCTCGTTGCCACTCACTGGGCCACACACACCCCACTTGACTGGCATCGGTTGAGCCCCCTTTTGAAAAAGAAAAAGATGCTTTGCATGAAGCACTCTCAAAAATACGCGTGCCTTTCCCGTCCCCTGGCTGACCCCGGGGAAGAAAAGTCCTCTGAGAGCCATGACTTGTTCATCTTGGTTCTTTTAGAAACACAGCGAGGGGACTCCAACCACAGTCTCCCTCGTTGCCACTCACTGGGCCACACACACCCCACTTGACTGGCATCGGTTGAGCCCCCTTTTGAAAAAGAAAAAGATGCTTTGCATGAAGCACTCTCAAAAATACGCGTGCCTTTCCCGTCCCCTGGCTGACCCCGGGGAAGAAAAGTCCTCTGAGAGCCATGACTTGTTCATCTTGGTTCTTTTAGAAACACAGCGAGGGGACTCCAACCACAGTCTCCCTCGTTGCCACTCACTGGGCCACACACACCCCACTTGACTGGCATCGGTTGAGCCCCCTTTTGAAAAAGAAAAAGATGCTTTGCATGAAGCACTCTCAAAAATACGCGTGCCTTTCCCGTCCCCTGGCTGACCCCGGGGAAGAAAAGTCCTCTGAGAGCCATGACTTGTTCATCTTGGTTCTTTTAGAAACACAGCGAGGGGACTCCAACCACAGTCTCCCTCGTTGCCACTCACTGGGCCACACACACCCCACTTGACTGGCATCGGTTGAGCCCCCTTTTGAAAAAGAAAAAGATGCTTTGCATGAAGCACTCTCAAAAATACGCGTGCCTTTCCCGTCCCCTGGCTGACCCCGGGGAAGAAAAGTCCTCTGAGAGCCATGACTTGTTCATCTTGGTTCTTTTAGAAACACAGCGAGGGGACTCCAACCACAGTCTCCCTCGTTGCCACTCACTGGGCCACACACACCCCACTTGACTGGCATCGGTTGAGCCCCCTTTTGAAAAAGAAAAAGATGCTTTGCATGAAGCACTCTCAAAAATACGCGTGCCTTTCCCGTCCCCTGGCTGACCCCGGGGAAGAAAAGTCCTCTGAGAGCCATGACTTGTTCATCTTGGTTCTTTTAGAAACACAGCGAGGGGACTCCAACCACAGTCTCCCTCGTTGCCACTCACTGGGCCACACACACCCCACTTGACTGGCATCGGTTGAGCCCCCTTTTGAAAAAGAAAAAGATGCTTTGCATGAAGCACTCTCAAAAATACGCGTGCCTTTCCCGTCCCCTGGCTGACCCCGGGGAAGAAAAGTCCTCTGAGAGCCATGACTTGTTCATCTTGGTTCTTTTAGAAACACAGCGAGGGGACTCCAACCACAGTCTCCCTCGTTGCCACTCACTGGGCCACACACACCCCACTTGACTGGCATCGGTTGAGCCCCCTTTTGAAAAAGAAAAAGATGCTTTGCATGAAGCACTCTCAAAAATACGCGTGCCTTTCCCGTCCCCTGGCTGACCCCGGGGAAGAAAAGTCCTCTGAGAGCCATGACTTGTTCATCTTGGTTCTTTTAGAAACACAGCGAGGGGACTCCAACCACAGTCTCCCTCGTTGCCACTCACTGGGCCACACACACCCCACTTGACTGGCATCGGTTGAGCCCCCTTTTGAAAAAGAAAAAGATGCTTTGCATGAAGCACTCTCAAAAATACGCGTGCCTTTCCCGTCCCCTGGCTGACCCCGGGGAAGAAAAGTCCTCTGAGAGCCATGACTTGTTCATCTTGGTTCTTTTAGAAACACAGCGAGGGGACTCCAACCACAGTCTCCCTCGTTGCCACTCACTGGGCCACACACACCCCACTTGACTGGCATCGGTTGAGCCCCCTTTTGAAAAAGAAAAAGATGCTTTGCATGAAGCACTCTCAAAAATACGCGTGCCTTTCCCGTCCCCTGGCTGACCCCGGGGAAGAAAAGTCCTCTGAGAGCCATGACTTGTTCATCTTGGTTCTTTTAGAAACACAGCGAGGGGACTCCAACCACAGTCTCCCTCGTTGCCACTCACTGGGCCACACACACCCCACTTGACTGGCATCGGTTGAGCCCCCTTTTGAAAAAGAAAAAGATGCTTTGCATGAAGCATTCTCAAAAATACGCGTGCCTTTCCCGTCCCCTGGCTGACCCCGGGGAAGAAAAGTCCTCTGAGAGCCATGACTTGTTCATCTTGGTTCTTTTAGAAACACAGCGAGGGGACTCCAACCACAGTCTCCCTCGTTGCCACTCACTGGGCCACACACACCCCACTTGACTGGCATCGGTTGAGCCCCCTTTTGAAAAAGAAAAAGATGCTTTGCATGAAGCACTCTCAAAAATACGCGTGCCTTTCCCGTCCCCTGGCTGACCCCGGGGAAGAAAAGTCCTCTGAGAGCCATGACTTGTTCATCTTGGTTCTTTTAGAAACACAGCGAGGGGACTCCAACCACAGTCTCCCTCGTTGCCACTCACTGGGCCACACACACCCCACTTGACTGGCATCGGTTGAGCCCCCTTTTGAAAAAGAAAAAGATGCTTTGCATGAAGCACTCTCAAAAATACGCGTGCCTTTCCCGTCCCCTGGCTGACCCCGGGGAAGAAAAGTCCTCTGAGAGCCATGACTTGTTCATCTTGGTTCTTTTAGAAACACAGCGAGGGGACTCCAACCACAGTCTCCCTCGTTGCCACTCACTGGGCCACACACACCCCACTTGACTGGCATCGGTTGAGCCCCCTTTTGAAAAAGAAAAAGATGCTTTGCATGAAGCACTCTCAAAAATACGCGTGCCTTTCCCGTCCCCTGGCTGACCCCGGGGAAGAAAAGTCCTCTGAGAGCCATGACTTGTTCATCTTGGTTCTTTTAGAAACACAGCGAGGGGACTCCAACCACAGTCTCCCTCGTTGCCACTCACTGGGCCACACACACCCCACTTGACTGGCATCGGTTGAGCCCCCTTTTGAAAAAGAAAAAGATGCTTTGCATGAAGCACTCTCAAAAATACGCGTGCCTTTCCCGTCCCCTGGCTGACCCCGGGGAAGAAAAGTCCTCTGAGGGCCATGACTTGTTCATCTTGGTTCTTTTAGAAACACAGCGAGGGGACTCCAACCACAGTCTCCCTCGTTGCCACTCACTGGGCCACACACACCCCACTTGACTGGCATCGGTTGAGCCCCCTTTTGAAAAAGAAAAAGATGCTTTGCATGAAGCACTCTCAAAAATACGCGTGCCTTTCCCGTCCCCTGGCTGACCCCGGGGAAGAAAAGTCCTCTGAGAGCCATGACTTGTTCATCTTGGTTCTTTTAGAAACACAGCGAGGGGACTCCAACCACAGTCTCCCTCGTTGCCACTCACTGGGCCACACACACCCCACTTGACTGGCATCGGTTGAGCCCCCTTTTGAAAAAGAAAAAGATGCTTTGCATGAAGCACTCTCAAAAATACGCGTGCCTTTCCCGTCCCCTGGCTGACCCCGGGGAAGAAAAGTCCTCTGAGAGCCATGACTTGTTCATCTTGGTTCTTTTAGAAACACAGCGAGGGGACTCCAACCACAGTCTCCCTCGTTGCCACTCACTGGGCCACACACACCCCACTTGACTGGCATCGGTTGAGCCCCCTTTTGAAAAAGAAAAAGATGCTTTGCATGAAGCACTCTCAAAAATACGCGTGCCTTTCCCGTCCCCTGGCTGACCCCGGGGAAGAAAAGTCCTCTGAGAGCCATGTCCACATTGTCAGTGGACAGACACGTGTGCTTATCTGCCAGCAGACCCACAGCAGCACTGAAGACAGGTTCCGAGAGAACGCTGGCTGCAGGACACGACAAGATCCCCAAGACGTACGTGGCGAGCTCAGGCAATTTATCAAGATTGGAAGCCAAGAATGAGCAGGGTTCAAGTTGCACAATAATGGCATGTTTCCTTGCATATACTCATATATCTGTGTGTCCTCCTCTTTTTCCTTGTCCAGCTCTTTTGTTTTCGCATGAGTATATGTCCTTGTCACTTTCCCATGTGTTGTGAGTTGTTTGTGACCTTTTGGACACCTTTGAGGGTGTTTTCTAGGTCATTTTCTGTGTTTGTGATTGCCTGCCATTGTTTCCTATGCAGTTCGAGTTCGGTTCGTCGAACGTTCGACGAACCGAACTCGAACGGGAGGTCCGTTCGGCGAACCAACCTCGAGCCGAACCGCGACCGGTTCGCTCATCTCTACACATCATGTCCCACTCTCCTGCATTTTTTAATTTTGCATCCTTTGGTGCCTTTCATGTGGCACTAAGGGGTGCTTAGCCTTGTATTTACCAAAAAAAAAAAAAAATTTAAAAAAAAAATGACGTGGGGTTCCCTCTATTTTTGATAGCCAGCTAGGGTAAAGCAGACAGCTGCAGCCTGCAGCCCACAGCGGGCAGCTTCACTTTGGCTGGTAATCCAAAACAGAGGGCACCCCACGCTGTTATTTTAAATTAAATAAATAATTTTAAAAAAAAACCACGTGGGTGTCTCCCCAAAATTGGATCACCAGTCAAGGTAAAGCGGACAGCTGGGGTCTGATATTCTCAGACTAGGGAGGTCCATGGCTATTGGACTCTCCCCAGCCTAACATAGCAGGCCGCAGCCGCCCCAGAAGTGGCGCATACATTAGATGCGCCAATCCTGGTGCTTCGCCCCAGCTCATCCCGCTGCCCTGGTACGGTGGCAAACGGGGTAATATATGGGGTTAATACCAGATGTTTAATGTCATCTGACATCAAGCCCTGTTGTTCGTAAGGTCAGGCGTCTATCATATACCCGACATCACCAACCCAGTCAGTAATAAAAAAATAGATGACAAACACATTTTTATTTGAAGAACACTCCTCAGCACATTCACTCTTTCGCCAATTTATTAGAAAGAAAAACAAATCCAGGTCTGCTGTAATCCAAGGGGTTCCCATGACGATCCATACCATAGTCACTGTCCCAGTCAATGAAGATCACATTTTTCCCCATTGGCTGGGAGAGCAATGCAGTGACCTGAGCTAACATCAATAGGTCAGCCCAGGTCACTGCAGGGGATGACGAGTGCTGCTGTCAGGAGCGAGGTACATTACCTGCGGGGACGATCTCCTGCACTGCTGATAGCAGAGCTGTCACTGACTTCAATGACCGCCGCCTTCACAGCCAAGTATCGCGGGAGCCTGTGACGTCACCGCTAGTCACAGTCTCGGGTCGGCAGCGAGAGGAGGAGATGTGACAAGTGGCGGCCATGGAGGACAGTGACAGTGCTGAGGTCGGGAGGACAGGACTTCATCACCGCAGGTAAGCCGAGCGGGGCCATGTGTGCGGAGTGCGAGGTGGGTGGAGCTAAGCGGGGTAATGTGTGCAGAGTGTGAGGTGGGTGGAGCTAAACGGGGTAATGTGTGCGGAGTGTGAGGTGGGTGGAGCCAAGCGGGGCCATGTGTGTGGAGTACAAGGTGGGTGGAGCCTAGCGGGGCCATGTGTGCAGGCGGCGGAGTGCAAAGTGGGTGTAGCGTAGTGGGGCCATGTGTGCAAGCTACGGAGTGCAAAGTGGGTGGAGCCTAACGGAGCCATGTGGCGTTGAAGACTGCATGGCTGGGGACAGGTTAGTGTGAGTGTGAGTGTGTGTGTACATGCAGGAGGGGGCGGAGCCCAGCGGGGAAGTGTCGGCTCCCTGCACACGTAACCAGGGTAAATATCGGGTTACCAAGCAAAGCGCTTTGCTTGGATACCCGATATTTATCTTGGTTACCAGCTACGCAGGCTGCCAGCAATGGCTCCCTGCACACTGTAGCTGTAAAAAGCCACGCTTTTGGTGCTCGAATCGTTCTCGAACGTAACTCGAGCTGCCGAACTTTTAGCAAGAAGCTCGAGTTCTAGTTCGATCTAAAACACCCCCCAAAATTACTCGAACATGAAATTGGCGAACCTCGAACCGCGCTCAACTCTACTCGTTACATTGCGAGTTTTTGTGTACTTACCCCATGATATTTGTATGTCCCGCCCAGCAGGTTTGGCTCCTGATTTACAGCCACTAAAGACATTGTGCTAGCTAACTAATCACAGTAATGCCACAGCCATCTTAATTGTGGCATTATTGTGATTGGCTGGCCACGCAACATCATAGGGTCTATAAAATCCCCTGTGACACCCTGGCCTATCAGGTCCTCACATCGTATTGTGCAATCTTCCCTTCTGTACAATATTCACCTCCTCCTTGGTTACGGGTCCCTGACCTTGATTAGCGTGTTGCCAAGAACAAGCTAATCAAAATCCTAGGAACACTCTGCACCAAACCCACCAGATACACCAGTGGACGGCCTGAGTGGGAGAGGGTTACCCACTTGGGGGGTTGGTTAAGGGGAGGTCAGGAGTGACAGGCGCAGTGTAGTGTTGGAGGTGAAAGTGAGAGGAGGTTAGGAGCTGGGCTCTTTATAACTACTAGGTGGCAGACGTTGGTCTTGGCCTAGTAAGAGCTGGACCCCGGTCGCAGGGGATCGTGACACGGGGCACGGTCTGTCGAGGAGGACAGCTGGCGGCCTTGTGCCATCACCGGGCAGGGGCCAGGGCACAACGGGGTACGTTAACCCTAGGTCAGGAAGAAGCTTCAGGCGTCCTGACAATTTACCTGACGAGGACGGAGCCTTCAAGATCCGTTCTCCACTCGCTCCAAAATCGAGGTACTAGCGAAACGAGGGGGATAGGACTTTCCCACTACATGGTCCAGAAAATCCCAAGCATGAACCCTGAGAGCAAGCTCACCCAGTTAGCCATACTGGTGAGCGTGACCCGACCAGTGTTATACTCAAGGGACCAACCAGAAAAACCAGGTGCCAAGGTAAAGGTCACAGACTAACAGGCAACACGAACAGGCACGGGATCCAGGCATGCTCCCTCCCAGCGGCAGCAGTGTCAAGAACTTTGGTTTACCACAGTTGTCGGTGTCAGCGTTATTGGACTGAGTGAGTACACAAGCGACCCTGACCGTGCCAACGGCACCTCCCCGTCACCCTCATTGAGTACCGGAGCATCCCCCCTACCCGTGGAGGAGTTAAACACCTGGTTGCCCACATCATCGCCATTGGGTACTCCCAACTGCACCGGTGGTACTCCACCTTACCAGACACCACGGGTGGCGTCACGAACTTCAAACATAACACCCCGTGTAAATATCCCCCTTTTTTTCCGAGTGGCCGCGCGACCCCAACCCCCGGGTCCGGAGATCCCTCGAGCCACCACGGATCCAGATCCGAGCAGCCCGGTTGCTGATGCGGGGGCGGCACACCCTTCTGTCACTATTTTGCACACATTACATTGCCATCGTTTCACTCCAAGTGCTTCATACTCACCGTCACAGCTGTCACACTGCTCCCATTGCCTCTCATTCTTTTTCCCTACCTGCTCATTAGGCTCATACATTTTCAATTCACCTGCTCATTAGGCTCATACATATTCACTGCTTCCCCCGACCACTTTTGTCTGTGATTGGTTGCAGTTTTATGCTGAGTGTCAGCTGTCTGACTGCAAACAATCACAGACGCTGGTGGACGGGTCTATATCGTACAGTAAGATAAGCAAATAATTTAAAAGAAAAAACAGCATTTATTTCTCCCAATTTTGATGCCCAGCCAAGATAAAGCCCCACAGCTAGGGTCTGGTATTCTCTGACTGGGGAGGCCTATGGTAATTAGGCTCTCCCCAGCCTAAAAATATCAGCCAGCAGCCACCCGGAATTGCCGTATCCTTTAGATGTCACAGTCCCGACACTTTACCCAGCTGTCCCAATTGCCCTGATGCTTTGCCAATCGGGATAATAAGGAGTTAATAGCAGCCCAGAGCTGCCACTAAGTCCTAGATTAGTGATAACAGTCGTCTATGAGACCCCCGCCCCCATCACTAATCTGGAAGTGAAAGTAAATAAATACAAAACACCCCAAAATCCTTGTTTGGAATAAAACAGAAAAGGAACCCTCTTTAATCACTTGACTAACCCCCAAACACCCCTGCAGGTCTGAGTAATCCACATGAGGTCCCACAGCGATTCAGCTCAGCTACATCCCTGTCCTGCCACAGTGAGCGTCATAGAGCATGACTGCATCTTGTGAGTTCTGATAGAGCTGCTTGATCAGAATGAACTCAGCTGAACCTCTGATGTCACAGCTGTGGACCCCGCAGTACAGAATGTGACGCGGCAGTGACATCACGGGTTCACCTGCATTCATTCTGAGTGACACGCAATTAGAATGAACTTGGCTGAACCCCTGATGTCACAGTTGCGAGCCCCAAAAGGATGTCATGTGTCACGCTAGTGATGTCACAGGTTCACTGGCACTCATTCGAGTGACATTCCCACAGATTTCACGGTTCACTTCAGTTGCGGCCTGAATCTCACAGTGGGCAGTCTTGTTCTATGGCGCTGTCTGTGAGCGTCGGATGTAACAGTGCTGGAATGCATCATGGGACCTCGTGTGGATTATGTCAGACCTGGAGGGGTGTATGGGGGGTTAATCAAGTGGTGAGAGAGAGTGCTTTTTTTTTTTTTTGTTTCAAATAAAGGATTTTTGGGGTGTTTGTGTTTATTTACTTTCACTTACAGATTAATGATAAGGGTATCTCATAGATGCCTGCCATGACTAATCTAGGACTTAGTGGCTGCTGTGGGCTGCCATTAACATCCTCATTACCCTGCTTGCCACCGCACCAGGGCAATCGGGAACAGTTGGGTAAAGTACCGGGACTGTCACATCTAATGGATGTGATAATTCTGGATGGCTGGTGGCTGATATTTTTAGGCCTATGGTTATTAGGCTCTCCCCAGTCTGAGAATACCAGCCCCCAGCTGGGGGACTTTATCTTGGCTGGGTATCAAAATTGGAGGAACCACATGCTGTTTTTTTTTTAAATTATTTATTTATTTTACTGTACAATATAGACCCACCCTCCAGGGTCTGTGATTGGTTACAGTCAGACAGCTGTCATTCAGCATGGGGGTGGGTCTGACTGCAACCAATCACAGACGCTGGTGGTCAGGAGAAGCAGTGAATATTTTTGAGCCTAATGAGCGGGTGCAGTGAATATATATATATATATATATGAGCCCAATGAACAGGTATGGAAACAGAATGAGAGGCTGAGGGAGCAATGTGACTACCGCACTGGTGATCGGTGAATAGGGCCGGACTTGCCATATGGCAGTTCTGGCAAATGCTAGATGGGCCGGTGCCTCTAGTGGGTTGCTTGCTCACTCACTTCAAGGATGCACATGCAGCTCTTTTATCAGAGGCGGGCTGGGCCGCCATGGTATTTTCTTCTGGGGCTGGTACTCCAGCAGCTATTTAAGACTGCATGGCCGCCGGCTCCTTTAGTTGTGCCTTTGTGAGGCTGCAGCTGCTGATGTCACTACGCAGCTTGCAGGCTGGAACAGGGGAAGACGGCATCTGATGTGTGCCTAAAGTCTTGCCGATGGGTCGCTCACAAAGCTGCCTGATCTTCCTGCACTGATCTATGTGATCGGCGCAGAGCAGGGGAGGAAGTGTACTGGACCAGATAGGATCCAAACAAGAAGCCTCATGGTTATACCTTAAGGTCTCATGTAGGTCACACTGGGAAGGGTATACATTGACTCTCCAGTGTGACCACGAGACAGCACACTCCAGAAGACATATAATAAACAAGAGCACGAGGAGTTTTGGTGCAAAAATAGAAAATTTTATTTTAATCTCAATAAGTAACAGGAAGAGAATAAAGGACGTACTAAGCACAAGAATAGGGACATAGCCGCCTTTAGGCATGTGCGAGTTGTGCGGCCGCACAGGGCGCCGGCAGGCAGACAGCAGAGGGGGCGCCGCAGGGAGCAGCTGTTTACTTTCACTTTGCTGCTCCTCCCCCCTCCTCTGTGCCCTGCGTCTGGTCTCCTCCCGCTCTGCACACACAGCCTCCAGCAGGGGGCGCCTTTCCGCTCTGCACTGTTTGCTCCCTGCACACAGCCTCCAGCACGGAGCGCCCCTCCACCTCCTCTGTGCCCTGCGTCTGGACTCCTCCCGCTCTGCACAGCCTCAGGCAGGGGGCGCCCTCACCTGCTCTCCGCTCTATGTCCTCCTGTGTTTACCATTGAGAGGGGGAGGGGCATCTATCTATCTATCATCTATCTATCCCTCTATCTATCTATCTATCTATCTTTCTATCTATCTATCCCTCTATCTATCTATCTATCTATCTTTCTATCTATCTATCCCTCTATCTATCTATCTATCTATCTATCTATCTATCTATCTATCTCTCTATCTATCTGTCTATCCCTCTATCTATCTATCTATCCCTCTATCTATCATCTATCTATCTATCTATCTATCTATCTATCTATCTATCTATCTATCTATCTATATATCTATCCCATGTATCTATCTATCTATCTATCTCTCTATCTATCTATCTATCTATCTATCTATCTATCTATCTATCCCTCTATCTGTCTATCCCTCTATCTATCTATCCCATGTATCTATCTATCTATCTATCTATCTGTCTGATATCTATTTGCCTATCATCTATCCAGCGTCGGTCTGGTACACAGACACCAGTCAATGCCCCAGAAAGCTCTCTAAAGCTGGCTTCACACATAGTGACAGCGACAACGACGTCGCTGTTACGTCACCATTTTCTGTGACGCAACAGCGACCTTGTAAGTCGCTGTTATGATCGCTGCTTAGCTGTCAAACACAGCAGACGCAGCAGCGATCATAACGACACGCGTCACTGTGCTACATGTGCAGAGAGCAGGGAGCACACTGCTTAGCGCTGGCTCCCTGCTCTCCTAGCTATAGCACACATCAGGTTAATTACACGATGTGTACTGCAGCTACATGTGCAGAGAGCAGGGAGCCGGCAGCACAGGCAGCGTGAGAGCGGCGGATGCTGGTAACAAAGGTAAATATCGGGTAACCAGGGAAAGGTCTTCCCTTGGTTACCCGATGTTTACCCTGGTTACAGCTTACCGCAGCTGCCAGACACCGGCTCCCTGCTCGCTTCATTTCGTTGCTCTCTCGCTGTCACACACAGCGATGTGTGCGTCACAGCGGGAGAGCGATGACCAAAAAATGAAGCTGGACATTCAGCAACGACCGGCGACCTCACAGCAGGGGCCAGCTCGTTGCTGGATGTCACACACAGCGACAGCGACGGGATGTCACTGCTACATCACAGAAAATGGTGACTTAGCAGCGACGTCGTTGTCATCGTCGCTGTGTGTGACACCACCCTAAGGCTGCTTTCACACATCCGTTTTTTGCAATGCGGCTTAATCCGGCTCAAAAACGTATGCAACAGATGCGGCAAAAAAAACAGAGCCGTTGCATACGTTTTTCCATGCGGCCCATCTGTTTTTTGATGGATGTGGCTTGATACTGAGCATGCGCAGTGTAAAAAACCACATCCGGCGGCTGGATGCGTTTTTTGCCGCAGGACGCCGCATCCGGCGTCCATAGGCTTGCATTGTAAATTGCGCCGGACCCGGCACGATGCGGTTTTTGCGCCGCACAAACAAACATGCCAGGCAACGTTCCATCCGGCGGCCGCATGGGCTAAATATGCCGCATCCGGCAAAAAACGGACACAACACAAGGCCATGCAGCACAATACAGCGCTAATGCAAGTCTATGCGTAAAAAACACAACCAGCGGCAAAAAAAACGGTTGCGTTTTTTCTGCAAAGCACCGTAATGTGCCCCTCAGCAAAAACCGGATGCGTGAAAACAACCTAACTGAACATAAAAGGGACCCGCCGGCAGGGGCACCACTGACATCAAAGATCCAGAGCTCCGACCCAGAACTTCTTGGCCGGAGCCCCGAATCTTCTGCAACCACCGCACTGCACTATGTCGGCGTCACCCCGATACAGTTCAATCCTGTGATAGAGCACAGAGCTCCATGCTCTATCACTGCCCGTCTCCTAAGCCACAAACCGCTGCAGGCCTGTGTCTTAGGAGACTGTATATCCACAAGGGCAGAGCAGTGACATCATTGCATCGCGCTGTCTCCGCAGGCCACCATAGAAGAGAAGATGGAGGCTGCGGTGCTGGGAATCAGGATTAGGTGAGTATAATTTTTTTTTTATGTCTATATGGGATCTGTGAGGGCTCCTGTTGTATATAAGAGGCTGTGTGGAGGCCACTGCTGTGCATGGGAGGCTGTGTGGGGGCTCCTGCTGTGTATAGGAGGCTGTGTGGGGGCTCCTGCTGTGCATAGGAGGCTGTGTGGGAGCTCCTGCTGTGCATAGGAGGCTGTGTGGGGGCACCTGCTGTGCGCAGGAGGCTGTGTGGGGGCACCTGCTGTGCGCAGGAGGCTGTGTGGGGGCACCTGCTGTGCGCAGGAGGCTGTGTGGGGGCACCTGCTGTGCACAGGAGGCTGTGTGGGGGCACCTGCTGTGCGCAGGAGGCTGTGTGGGGGCACCTGCTGTGCGCAAGATGCTGTGTGGGGGCACCTCATGTGCGCAGGAGGCTGTGTGGGGGCACCTGCTGTGCGCAGGAGGCTGTGTGGGGGCACCTGCTGTGCGCAGGAGGCTGTGTGGGGGCACCTGCTGTGCGCAGGAGGCTCTGTGGGGGCACCTACTGTGCGCAGGAGGCTGTGTGGGGGCACCTGCTGTGCGCAGGAGGCTGTGTGGGGGCTCTTGCTGTGCGCAGGAGGCTGTGTGGGGGCACCTGCTGTGCGCAGGAGGCTGTGTGGGGGCTCCTGCTGTGCGAAGGAGGCTGTGTGGGGGCTCCTGCTGTGCGCAAGAGGCTGTGTGGGGGCTCCTGCTGTGCGCAGGAGGCTGTGTGGGGGCCCAGACACCGCAGTCCGACCCTGCATCCATCTATCTTTTCCATAGTATCTATGTATGTGTCATGTATATTGTGTAATTTACGCAGTGGCAAAATGACGGGGCCTGTCGGTGATGGGGGCCATTGCTATTTCCTCAGATGCATGGTTGAACACCATTGAGGACTGGATGGCCACTGGCTCTCTGTTTCGCCCTTGCTCTGCAGCAGTGGGCCCTGGATAGGTGTAATGACATCAGGGGTAGCCTGGGACGTGATGCCAGTGGGCCTGCAGCTGCGGCCATAGTGGGTGCAGACCATGTGTAGGGGGTAGTAGATACATATATATATTTACTAGATGTAGTACCTGGCGGTGCCCAGGATAGTAACTGTCTCTCTCCCTCTCTCCACTCTCTGTGTCCCTCTCTGTCTGTCTGTCTCTCTCTCTCTCTCTGTGTTTCTGTCTCTGCCTGTCTGTGCTTGTGTTTGTATGTATCTCTGTGTGTCTCTGTCTCTGTGTATCTCTGTCTCTGTGACTATATCTGTGTCTCTGTGTCTGTCTCTGTGTGTCTCTGTGTGTTTCTGTCTTTGTGGGTCTCTGTGTGTGTCTGTCTGTGTATCTCTGTCTATGTGTCTGTCTCTGTGTGTCTCTCTGTGTGTCTCTGTGTGTGAATGTGTCTCTGTATGTGTCTGTGTTTCTGTGTCCGTGTCTTTGTCTCTGTATGCGTGCCTCTGTGTGTCCCTATGGGTGTGTCTCTGTCTGTGTGCCTCTGTCTATGTCTCTGTCTCTCTGTGCCTCTGTGTCTCTGTATCAGTCTTTGTGTGTCTCTGTATCAGTCTCTGTTTGTGTGTCTCTGTATCAGTCTCTGTCTCTGTGTGTCTCTGTCTCTGTGTGTCTGTGTGTGTCTCTGCGTCTCTCTCTTTGTCTCTGTGTGTCTCTTCTCTGTCTCTATATCAGTCTCTGTGATTCTATGTCTGTGTCTATGTCTCTGTGTGTCTGTTTCTGTGTGTCTCTGTCAGTCTGGGTCACTGTGTGTCCCTGTCCCTGTGTGTGTCTCTGCATCAGTCTGTGTGTGTGTGTGTGTCTCTCTCTCTCTCTGTGTCTCTGTCTCTGTATCAGGCTCTGTGTCCCTGTGTGTGTCTGTGTGTCTCTGTCTCTGTGTGTGTCTGAGTTTGTCTCTATTGACATCATATTACCGTATCTGACACATTACCTGTCTTAAAAAAAGAATGTCCTTTGTTGCATATAGCAACCAATTACAGCTCTTATTAATGACCTGTAGTTCCCAGCGCCATTGATTTTAGTGTAAGCAGGTTTTTGCGGCGAATCACTGTAAAGTGCGGGGTTAAAATTTCTCATCAAAACATAGTCTGTGACGTTCCCTGAGTCACATGAGGCGTCTGTGCAAAATTTCATGATTGTAAATGTGACGGTGCGGATTCCTTTATTGGACGGACACACACACACACACACACACACACACAGCTTTATATATTAGATTATACACCCTACATATGCCCTGTACCGGTCACGTATAGTGTTTAATGTAATGTAATTCTGAATAATGACCTGCCATATCCTATTGGTGTGTAATATGCGCTCTGTTAGGATTTCACTTGCTGATTCGAGTAGTTGTCACCTGATCACTCACATGCGATTTGCAACGTGTGGTCATCTGCAGAATGACGTCTCCTCCTGTTTCTCTCAAATTGAAAATGATAACAATGAGAGAAGCAGGAGGAGATGTCATTCAGCAGATGACCCCGAGTCTGCAAATCACTTGTGAGTGATTTCATTGGCAAATTAAATCCTAACAGTGTATATTACACATTTTGGGGGTTCGACCAGTCAATGTGCAGCAGAGCAGGGAGAAGCCATTGGGCACCGGCCTCCCGGGCTCCTCATCTGACTGCATCATCCTCATCCTCGGCAGAGATAAAATGTGTTTTATCTGAAATGTGGAAGCATCAGAGTAAAATATACAGGACTGCAATAATGGAGCCAGTGTCTGATTCCTTCCACGCGGGGGTCGTGCAGGGGAATCCGCTATCAGATTCCTTACCTGGTAGCAAAATAACATTGGAGTCTCATATGTTACATGGTGTCACTGCCGTCTGCACATCACATGGAATGGTTTAGGGGATGTTCACACGGGGCACCTTTTATACCACAAATATGCAGTGTTTTTGTCCCAAGAGAGCACCAAAAACGCACCGTGGCAAAAACGCATAAAAAAACGCAATGTGTTTTTGACACATTTTTACCACGTTTTGCCCAATGCGGTTTTTAAGTCTACTCTATTGACTGGAAGGGCTCAAAAACGAAAACGCAAAAAGAACTGACATGCTGCATCTTCAAAAACGCAGCCAACAAAAGATGCCCAGTGTGGACAGCAAAAGAGACCATTCTATCAATGTAATGCATCGTCAGCAGCTCAGGTGTATTATGAGGTTCTGCAGCAGCTGAGTTGTGTATGATGAGGTTCTGCAGCAGCTGAGATGTATATTATGGGGTTCCGCAGCAGCTGAGATGTGTATTATGGGGTTCTGCAGCAGCTGAGATGTGTGTTATGGGGTTCTGCAGCCACTGAGTTGTGTATTATGGGGTTATGCAGCAGCTGAGATGTGTATTATTGGGTTCTGCAGCAGCTGAGGTGTGTAATATGGGGTTCTGAAGCAGCTGAGATGTGTATTATGGGGTTCTGCAGTAGCTGAGTTGTGTATGATGAGGTCCTGCAGCAGCTCAGGTGTGTATTATGGGGTTCTGCAGCAGCTGAGTTGTGTATGATGAGGGTCTGCAGCAGCTGAGGTGTATATTATGGGGTTCCGCAGCAGCTGAGATGTGTATTATGGGGTTCTGCAGCACCTGAGATGTGTATTATGGGGTTCTGCAGCCACTGAGTTGTGTATTATGGGGTTCTGCAGCAGCTGAGATGTGTATTATTGGGTTCTGCAGCAGCTGAGGTGTGTATTATGGGGTTCTGCAGCAGCTGAGATGTGTATTATGGGGTTCTGCAGTAGCTGAGGTGTCTATTATGGGGTTCTGCAGCAGCTGAGGTGTGTATTATGGGGTTCTGCAGCAGCTGAGATGTGTATTATGGGGTTCTGCAGCAGCTGAGGTGTGTATTATAGGGTTCTGCAGTAGCTGAGGTGTGTCTTATGGGGTTCTGAAGCAACTGAGGTGAATTATGAGATTTTGCAGCAGCTGAGATGTGTATAATGAGGTTCTATAGCATCTGATGTGTGTATTTTGAGGTTCTGCAGCAGCTGAGGTGTGCATTATGAAGTTCTAGAGAATATTACATTATTCGGTGTGGATTTATCTTACAAATTTTCCAACAAAATTATTTGCAGCATTGCCAAATGGGGTGTGCCCAGTCTGGTTAATAAAGGGATTACAATATATATGCCGTAGTTCTTCCATACACCGTGCCCCTCCCTCATGGTGTGTATGTGGTGCTACACCTCAGTCTGTTCAGGTCATTTTAGCTGAGAGGCAGCGACACATACACAGTGCCCCCGTCCTTATGGTGTGTATGTGGTACTGCAGCTCAGTCTGTTCACGTCAGTGGAGCTGAGAGGCAGCGACACATACACAGCGCCCCCCGTTCTTATGGTGTGTATGTGCTGCTGCACCTCAGTCTGTTCAGGTCAGTGGAGCTGAGAGGCAGCGACACATACACAGTGCCCCCCGTCCTTATGGTGTGTATGTGGTACTGCACTTCAGTCTGTTCAGGTCATTGGAGCTGAGAGGCAGCGACACATATAACCTGAGGACTCTTTATTTTGTAGAAAGCAGAGATTTTTTTCTAATTTCGTACATTCCCCTTTAACATCTGTATTTTGGACTTTTTGGTCCGGCGTACACACAGCATCGGCCGCCGGCTCCATGGTGCCTTGTCTGGTATCATCTGGTACATTTATCCTCAGCATTTGTATAGTAGATGTTGATCCCACCAATGGGACCACAACCTGCGCCGCTCTAAGTGTATAGGAATTTATACCATCTCTCCACAAAGAGCAGCAGCACCTTATTCTGCAGATACATGTGCGCCCCATTGGGGGGATCCATATTTACCATCCATAATGTAATATCCAGGCATACAGCATGTACTAGATGAGAAGACCCCAATAACAATAATTTCAGATGTGGTGGAATCAATATGGATTGGGAAGCAGATTCTCCAGTACAAATCTGGAGGACTTTATTATACATTTGAAGAAATCAATTTTCTTAGGATATAAAAAAATGGCCTCTGGTCCTCGTTTGTTTCCTGGAAACTGGGTACAAAATCAGTAAGGCACCAAAGGGCAGTTTTGCACAGGGCGCCATACAGGCTAAGGCCGGCCCTGAATAGGGAATAAATACCTAGGTCCTGTGGACCACTAATATCAGTATTAATGAAAATAAATAAATTAATACATTAATACAGTGGGATTCAAAGTTTAGGTAAACCTATCAAGGTCACAGAGCATATTGTGAGCTAGGCAGGACACTAAAAGTATTCTATATCTAATATATACTTATATAGTAAAAGGATGTATATGGTATAGTGTAGTAAAGTATAATATACAAAAGGTCAATACAAGAGCCTATATCAAAGGGTATAAGTTTAAATGGAGTGCCTGTCTGCTCACAGCTGTGGTGCAGGGGAGCCAGATCAGAGAATGGTCTCCATCTGGGTCCCATGAACCCCAGCCATGCTAAATTTTAGAAATGTAGGCAATTGCTAAAAAGAGCCCACATGAAGTCACACATATAATTCATTATAGGTAAGGCAATGCATTTACAAATAATCCACTCATAAGGGAGCCCCTGAGACCTGAGACAAGTAAGGATCAGCAATGTATAGTGTATAAGAAGTCTCAGCAGTAACCCATATATGGAGTGGGTCATAGGCAAAAGTGGAGCGCTTACCAAATAAGTGAAGTGGTGCAGGGGAACCCAGCCAGAGGGAATCTCCGACGGCCGTTTCGCGTTATACTACCGCTTCTTCCGGGAGGAGTAAGTGCGGTGTGGGTGAACCGCGCCACCTTTTTGAAAGTTCACCACCCGGTCACATGATAACAATCACGTGACCGGATGTCAGGAAATCCAGGGACGCCCGCGCAGCCGCATAACGGAGCCCCGCGCTGCACACTAAGTGCGCATGCGCGCGACGCGTCAGAGAGAGCGCAGCGTCACAGTTCCCCAGCAACAGGAGGGACACATGGGGCGCAGATCGCCCGGACAAGCACACAGGCACCCGTGGAACCCATAAGTACCAGGTGCACATCGGGCACTACACTCCCTGCGCCCCTCCTGGTGGCGAACAATGGAGAGCAGAGTAGATTAAAGAAATTATATTATAATGAACATACATAGTCCGTAACCAACCGCTAAATGTGTGACACATCACCAAGCATGTCGCCAGGCTCAGAGGGGGGACGCGTCACCACCGACGAGCGTGGCAGCTGCTCAAGGTGGAAAGTAAAACATTTAGGGGTTTTTTGTCCAATTTATGGCCAAAATGCCCATAGAGCTGCTCCCATACACAAAAAAAGGGTGGGGGGGAATGAGTACAGTAATGGGAATATACAATTTGTATGCATGTCTAAAAGAGCTGAACTATCGGACAGGCCCAGAGAAATAAGTGATATGATAGAAGAGGAGAATCATCAGATGCAAAAATACTCGCATGTAATTACACATGTGTGGTATATCACAAAAACATATACGTATATGTATTATGATATAAATAACATATATTATAAATATACGTGTTTTCCTAGAGTAAGGAAGGGAAGGAAAAGAGGGGGGAAGGGAAAAGAAGGGGGAGGGAGGGAGAGGAAAGGGGAAATGAAAAAAAGACAAAGGGAATACGTATATCACACGTATAGATGTTCATGAAAATGAAGACACGTTCCTCTTCAATGTTGGTTCACAATCCTAGTTAGATGGCTTGAATGATGTCAGCACACACCGCAATAGGTCAGAAAAGATGGGGGGGAGGATGAAGAGCAAAAGGCCTAGTAACAAACAAAAAAATATGAGTATAAATACAACACAAAATTTAAAATTTAAAAGCATGTGAACAGGAGGATCATTATTAGTTTACTCAGACCTGCATGCGGTGGATTCTCAATCCCTGACCTCTCATGCCTCAAAATCATAACTTTTATATGATTTAAATAATCACTGTGTAGGTATTAAAGATATATATTATAATGATTTAATGGGGCAAAAGGGTCAGGGATAAAGAAAGGAAGGGAAGGAACAGAAGGCCCAAATCCTCAAGCAAGCATGGAATTTATAAGAAAGGGGCAAAACTAATGGACTCATTCAGACCAGCGGGAGTAAGCGTACCCAGAACAGAGATCCAGCGGGTCTCAGTCTGTGTGAGACGTTTTTTAAGGTTGCCCCCCCTGATGCCCCCGTACACAACATCTATCCCCAGAACCTTCAATGATCTAGGGTTACATTGGTGCGCAGTCCTAAAATGTCTGGGTAAGGTTTTTAGGGATGAAATGTCAGTTACCGTCTTGGCTCCACAAATATCCCTCACGTGTTCTCGTGTTCGGATACGGAGCTCACGTGAGGTTAAGCCAATGTATATCAACGGGCAAGCACATGTGGCATAATAGATAACATGGGTGGTATGACATGAAATATACTCCTTAATTTGGAAAGTGCGAGAGCCATCGGCAGAGGAGAAAGAATTCCCCCTGCCGATGTTAACACATGCCACACAGTGCCCGCATGAGACACAACCCCTTCTAGGTGTGATCACACCAAAAAAGTTTGAAGGGGCTGGTACATAGTGGCTACGCACCAAAAGATCACGTAGGTTCCTAGATCTCCTAGAAGTCATGGAAGGGGCATCCGGGAGGCAACCCTTAAGGGCTGGTTCGGCCTGTAGAATGGGCCAATGTTTCATCAATATATGGCGCATATTCTCCCACTGCTGATTGTATGTTGAAATGAACCTAATGGTATTCTCAGTCCTCTTAGGTTTTGATGGTAATAAAAGTTGTCCCCTAGTAATATGAATGGCACGATTGTAACCATTCTTGATGGCCCTCCCACTGTATCTGCGGTCACGAAATCTCCCCTTGAGATCATCAGCTTGACGTCTAAAGCTGGCCTCTGTCGAACAGATCCGCCTCATCCTGAGAAACTGACCAATCGGGACCGCTTTGATGGTGGAGTAGTTATGCGCAGAAGATGCGTGTAAAAGCGAATTTACAGAGGTAGACTTCCTGAACTTCCTTTCCCTTTTTTTCATTTACCCTTTCCTCTCCCTCCCTCCCCCTTCTTTTCCCTTCCCCCCTCTTTTCCTTCCCTTCCTTACTCTAGGAAAACACGTATATTTATAATATATGTTATTTATATCATAATACATATACGTATATGTTTTGTTGATATACCACACATGTGTAATTACATGCGAGTATTTTTGTATCTGATGATTCTCCTCTTCTATCATATCACTTATTTCTCTGGGCCTGTCCGATAGTTCAGCTCTTTTAGACATGCATACAAATTGTATATTCCCATTACTGTACTCATTCCCCCCCCCACCCTTTTTTTGTGTATGGGAGCAGCTCTATGGGCATTTTGGCCATAAATTGGACAAAAAAACCCTAAATGTTTTACTTTCCACCTTGAGCAGCTGCCACGCTCGTCGGTGGTGACGCGTCCCCCCTCTGAGCCTGGCGACATGCTTGGTGATGTGTCACACATTTAGCGGTTGGTTACGGACTGTGTATGTCCATTATAATATAATTTCTTTAATCTACTCTGCTCTCCATTGTTCGCCACCAAGAGGGGCGCAGGGAGTGTAGTGCCCGATGTGCACCTGGTACTTATGGGTTCCACGGGTGCCTGTGTGCCTGTGTGATTGCGATCTGCGCCCCATGTGTCCCTCCTGTTGCTGGGGAACTGTGACGCTGCGCTCCCTCTGATGCGTCGCGCACATGCGCACTTAGTGTGCAGCGCGGGGCTCCATTATGTGGCTGCGCGGGTGGCCCTGGATTCCCTGACATCCGGTCACGTGATTGTTATCATAAATGTAAGAGCAAGGCTGCACTGCTGATTATAATAACAAAATAATACAACAATGAGGGTGCAAAGCCTACAAAGAGCAATATAAGGGAGAAAAAAGAGTAGGCAGAAAGCACTCAACTCATCAAATAGAATCAAAAATATATATAGAAAAATTTATTGAGAACATGAAAGTGCAGAACACCATTAAAACCACTTAAAAACACACATAGACACCTGTCCCATGGACCCAACAATAAAGTACTTAATGCCTGCAGCGATTACATACATGCATGATAGTACAAAATGTAGAAGGCAAATATAAATAGTAAGGCCTGAGAGAACCTAAATAGATTTCCTAAAAGGGGCAATTTGCCCTAGGAAATACAAAAGACCATAATAAGTCACCACACAAAAAGGGCCAGAGGGAATAGACTTACAAGAGTAGGGGCAAAAATTAAGCCATATTGAGGTGCCAAATAAATAAACACCGACCCTACGCGTGTCGCCCTACCAAAAGGGCTTCATCAGGGGAAGGTAATGGACGAAGACGGAAATGCACACATATAAATACTGCGTTTAACAGACAAATTCAGGAGCATGGGGAGAGAGGGGGTGCGGGGGACGGTGAACGGACTGTTCACCGTCCCCCGCATCCCCCTCTCTCCCCATGCTCCTGAATTTGTCTGTTAAACGCAGAATAAAGGAATTTTGTGCACCTGATGGAGTGAGCTGCCGCTTTTCTCGTCTTGGATTCATGGACATGGTCTTGTTTTGCTGCTGAGCACCGCTCCACCAAGCACTTTAAGTTCAGGTGCAGCTGAGGTCCAGGAATACTGATTCCATGCAACTGTGAGTACGGCTCCACTGTCTGGCAGTTTTGCTCTGCAGTGCCCGATCCTGATATTTCTTACACATATAAATACAGAAAAATATAATAAGAAGATCAAATACCGGTGTTTGTGCTCGAATTAAGCTATGCGTACAGCTGACGCGCCGGGCGGAAGTGGCCGAAGAACCGGAAATGCATCAGCGTGTAAGGGGAAATTTCTTCCCCCATCGCGCCGAGAATTCACAAATGCGCATGCGCGATGAAACACCATGCAAACAAGCAGTATAGTAGTGCGCAGGCGCCCATACAGCAGACAGCTCCGAGATCAAATATACGCTAGCGCTTAGATCGTAGGCGCCCCATGGACTAAACAAGCAATTAGCATAAGTCAATAAGAGAGAGTAGATATGATTAAGGGGAGCAACATCGTAGACAGAATGTAACTGTAAAAGGCAGCACAACATTTATCAATGAAGGAAAAAGCATACATTAATGAATATAGTTTATGGCAAAAATGCAAAGGCAGAAAAGTTTGCAAATTACAATTGTAAGCTGGTCCATGGGACAGGTATAAGCATACATATAGCAATTCCCAAATACATTTAATTAGGGATATCACAAAGGTGACGGAATAAAGGCAAACAGGAAAATCCGGCAATACAATTATACACCCATATAGCATTTCAGAGAGGACATAGGAAAAAAACAGATCTGACACAGTATGTATATGCATAAAATCAGCAGTGATAATGAAAGGAACATAGTTGTACAATTCCACATCATAAGTCATAGAACATGGGTGAAAAATTTGAAACAAGGATCCGAGCTAGCAAATATGGTCCAAAGATGAAGCAATCTGTGTTGATGGTCATCTATTCAAGTGTCCATGGAAAAGTAGTGCCACAGAGAAACAACAGCCAATGAGGAATTCTCCGAAATCTGAAAATCACTAAGTCCATATATCTAGACCCTGAAAAAGCAAAAAGGAGGGTACAAATAGTAAATTGGATTAAGAAATCAGAGACAACCTTCAACCCAAGAAACCGGTGAAGAGTAACTCCTCATTCAGGCCAGCCGGGGAAACCGTGTTAAGGCCCCAAATCCAACGTGATTCCAATTGTAGGAGCCGTCTAATGGAATCACCACCCCTGATGTTAAGCTTAAGGCGTTCTAGACCCACCACCCGTAATCCCCTTGGGCTCCCCCCATGGTGAGATAGAAAATGAGAAGCCACAGAGGTGAGTTTCTTACCCTTCCGAAGATCGCCCGCCGCCAAGTTGATAGTGGAAACATGCTTCTGAATTCGTTTCTTGAGTTCTTGGGTAGTTTCCCCAACGTAAAGCCTGTTGCATGGACAAATTATCAGATAAATTACGCAGGTGGTTTTACAGTTGTCAAACCCTTTCAGCTTATGCTGGCTCCCAGAAGTGGGGTGCAAAAAAATGTCCCGTACAGGTTGCATATAGGGACATATATTGCACTCCCCACAAGGATAGGAGCCAGTGTAAACGAAGCCATGTCCAAGACGATGAGTAGGTCTGATAAAATGGCTACTGACCAATTTATCGCTCAGATTAGGCGCTCTTTTAGCCGTTATAGAAGGTCTTTCCCCAATCAAATCAGAAATTCGTGGATCAATTTTAAGAACCTTCCAATGATCCGATATAATCTTACCAAATCTATCCCACTGATTGTGGAAATTGGTGGTAAGCCGAAGTTGGTGATCCTCAGGTCGTTTTTTTGGGGTAAGAAGAGATTCTTGAGTATGTGACCTAGCCCGTTTGAGAGCTTTAGACAAAGAACTTTTGGGGTAACCCCGTTGGGTAAACCGGATGGTGAGATCCTCCGCCTGTGCTTGGAAGGTGCTTTCATCTGTACAGTTTCTTCTTGCCCTCAGATACTGACCAACCGGTATGCCAAGCTTAAGATGACGAGGATGGAAGCTGGAAAATTGTAAAAGCCTGTTGGTCGCGGTTGGCTTGCGATATAAATCGGTATGTAGATGTTGGTCTACCACAGATAGAGATAAGTCCAGGAAAGTACCACCTGTCAATGAAATACAGGAGGTAAGAAATATATTCAAGGAGTTGTTGTTAAGAGACGTGATAAAGTCCCTACAGTCCATTTCTGACCCATTCCAAAGAAACATCACGTCATCGATAAACCTGAACCAACCAAGGACATGATTGGTGAAGGGAGCAGATGGATAAACAACAGTTTCTTCCCACCACCCAAGAAAAAGATTAGCCACCGAGGGTGCACAGCGAGCACCCATTGCCACGCCAGATATTTGCCGGTAGAATGCCCCATCGAAGGTAAAGTAGTTGTGTGAGAGGATGAATTGTAAAAGATCAATCAAAAATGAGTCATGAAACCTATCTGTGTGTTCCTTTTGATGTAAAAAGAAGCCCACTGCTTGGAGACAGTCCTGATGTGAGATGTTCGAATAAAGGGATTCCACATCACAAGTAACAACAAAAGTGCCCTCCGGGAGGACAATATCCTTAGTATTTGTGATAAAGTGAGTGGAATCCCTTAAATAGGAAGAAAGGGACTGCACCAGGGGCTGTAAAAAGAACTCTGGATAGGAACATGCCTTCTCACACAAACTACCCATACCTGAAACGATGGGGCGGCCAGGTGGCTGATGCAGGTCTTTATGAACCTTAGGCAATAGGTAGAAAGTCGCGACAGTTGGTTTAGGTACCCAGATGAAATCTTTTTCTTTCTTGGTTATAATCCTCATATCCAAGGCGGATTCAAGCAACCGATCCAATTTCTTCTGGAAGATGGAGGTAGGGTCAGAGGGGAGCCTGGAATAAAAGTGCGGGTTCAGGAGTTGTCGTTTTGCCTCAACAATATACATATCAATAGGCCAAAGCACAACATTCCCCCCTTTATCAGCTTCCTTGATTACAAAGGTTTTGATATCCCTTAGTTCCCTGATAGCTCGTTTCTCACCCAGGCTCAGGTTTTCACCAAAGCAGGGTTTGTCAGGGAGCTGCATAATGTCTGCTTTTGCCAATTCAAAGAAGAGATTAACAGACGGAATCATCGAAAGGGGGGGTGAAGCAACCGATTTATTCCTGAGCGGGCACATTGGCCTACCTGTCCCGGACTCCGATTCATTAAGCAGATCCAAGAGATCCTGGAACACCTGTCGGTCAGTATCACTGAGAGAGTCAAACATGGCAGGTCTTTTGTGAATAGCACGAAAAAGGAGTCTCCTACAGAATAAATAAACATCCTTAATGAGCGTGAATTTGTCCACAGTGTTGGTGGGAGAGAAGGTGAGCCCTCTCTCTAACACACTCCGTTGTTCGTTAGTAAGGACGTGTTCAGAAAGATTAATTACCTGTAGGAGTCCTGACTGTACAGATGCTTCAGCCGTGGCCAGAACGGGTGTTACTACAGACGTCAGTAGGGGGTCTTACTGTGCCGAGAGGGTCCTTTGTTTGCATCCCTCCAAGCCGCATTCCTGTAACCCATTCCTGGTCTTCTTGGGTTTCTTCTGACCCCTCCTGGTACGGTATCTCCGTCGCTGTTTTCTGAGGTTAAAAAATCACTATCGCTGGTACTATCACCGGTGGGGTTAGTGGAAGGGTTAGCTCTAGAAACACCAGGCCTATTGTTGCCCCTATGTCTCCATTTAAATGCCATCTGGCTAGAAAAATCATAACTGTCCCTTGCAAATTTTTTCTTTTTGCCCTCAATAATGTTGTGCTCATACTTATCCAAATCTGTCCCTAGACGCTCCTGAAAGGGACGAACCAGACTATCCAGATCAAAATTCGACAACTTAGATTCAAGTAGTCTGATATTGGCCTTGGTGCTAGTGAACAAGGCTTTATCATGTTCAATTAGCATGGAAATGAGAATTTTAGAACACTGTAGAAGGCCCTTTTCCCAAATCTCCTTAAATTCTCCCTGCGCCTCCCATGCTGGAAAGATTTGAACCCTAAGACCACGGGGAATGATTCCTGTCTTAGAGTACTCTTCCAGACTTCTGATGTTCCACCATAGTCTGATGCCCAATTTCTGGGCAGATGTAATTTCTCTGGTAAGAAGGGAGAAATCATCATTAACGGGTCCAGCCGTATGGGCACTATCAAAGATGTTAGCCGATTCATTTTGCCAGGTCGCCTCACGGGCGTCCCAGTTGGAGGCCATAATGTCTAAAAACGCACAGCAAGAGAGACACAAAGCCACTAAATCAATGAACAATTCAGTAAACATAACTAGAAAACGGTTATAATAAACCGGCGTGCTAGCCCTAGAAAGACCAAAGTCAAGAGGCAAGGCAATAAATGTAAGAGCAAGGCTGCACTGCTGATTATAATAACAAAATAATACAACAATGAGGGTGCAAAGCCTACAAAGAGCAATATAAGGGAGAAAAAAGAGTAGGCAGAAAGCACTCAACTCATCAAATAGAATCAAAAATATATATAGAAAAATTTATTGTGAACATGAAAGTGCAGAACACCATTAAAACCACTTAAAAACACACATAGACACCTGTCCCATGGACCCAACAATAAAGTACTTAATGCCTGCAGCGATTACATACATGCATGATAATACAAAATGTAGAAGGCAAATATAAATAGTAAGGCCTGAGAGAACCTAAATAGAATTCCTAAAAGGGGCAATTTGCCCTAGGAAATACAAAAGACCATAATAAGTCACCACACAAAAAGGTCCAGAGGGAATAGACTTACAAGAGTAGGGGCAAAAATTAAGCCATATTGAGGTGCCAAATAAATAAACACCGACCCTACGCGTGTCGCCCTACCAAAAGGGCTTCATCAGGGGAAGGTAATGGACGAAGACGGAAATGCACACATATAAATACAGAAAAATATAATAAGAAGATCAAATACCGGTGTTTGTGCTCGAATTAAGCTATGCGTACAGCTGACGCGCCGGGCGGAAGTGGCCGAAGAACCGGAAATGCATCAGCGTGTAAGGGGAAATTTCTTCCCCCATCGCGCCGAGAATTCACAAATGCGCATGCGCGATGAAACACCATGCAAACAAGCAGTATAGTAGTGCGCAGGCGCCCATACAGCAGACAGCTCCGAGATCAAATATACGCTAGCGCTTAGATCGTAGGCGCCCCATGGACTAAACAAGCAATTAGCATAAGTCAATAAGAGAGAGTAGATATGATTAAGGGGAGCAACATCGTAGACAGAATGTAACTGTAAAAGGCAGCACAACATTTATCAATGAAGGAAAAAGCATACATTAATGAATATAGTTTATGGCAAAAATGCAAAGGCAGAAAAGTTTGCAAATTACAATTGTAAGCTGGTCCATGGGACAGGTATAAGCATACATATAGCAATTCCCAAATACATTTAATTAGGGATATCACAAAGGTGACGGAATAAGGGCAAACAGGAAAATCCGGCAATACAATTATACACCCATATAGCATTTCAGAGAGGACATAGGAAAAAACCAGATCTGACACATAGTATGTATATGCATAAAATCAGCAGTGATAATGAAAGGAACATAGTTGTACAATTCCACATCATAAGTCATAGAACATGGGTGAAAAATTTGAAACAAGGATCCGAGCTAGCAAATATGGTCCAAAGATGAAGCAATCTGTGTTGATGGTCATCTATTCAAGTGTCCATGGAAAAGTAGTGCCACAGAGAAACAACAGCCAATGAGGAATTCTCCGAAATCTGAAAATCACTAAGTCCATATATCTAGACCCTGTTAAAGCAAAAAGGAGGGTACAAATAGTAAATTGGATTAAGAAATCAGAGACAACCTTCAACCCAAGAAACCGGTGAAGAGTAACTCCTCATTCAGGCCCGCCGGGGAAACCGTGTTAAGGCCCCAAATCCAACGTGATTCCAATTGTAGGAGCCGTCTAGTGGAATCACCACCCCTGATGTTAAGCTTAAGGCGTTCTAGACCCACCACCCGTAATCCCCTTGGGCTCCCCCCATGGTGAGATAGAAAATGAGGTTTCTCTGAAATCTGAAAATCACTAAGTCCATATATCTAGACCCTGAAAAAGCAAAAAGGAGGGTACAAATAGTAAACTGGATTAAGAAATCAGAGACAACCTTCAACCCAAGAAACCTCCTTTTTGCTTTTTCAGGGTCTAGATATATGGACTTAGTGATTTTCAGATTTCGGAGAATTCCTCATTGGCTGTTGTTTCTCTGTGGCACTACTTTTCCATGGACACTTGAATAGATGACCATCAACACAGATTGCTTCATCTTTGGACCATATTTGCTAGCTCGGATCCTTGTTTCAAATTTTTCACCCATGTTCTATGACTTATGATGTGGAATTGTACAACTATGTTCCTTTCATTATCACTGCTGATTTTATGCATATACATACTATGTGTCAGATCTGTTTTTTTCCTATGTCCTCTCTGAAATGCTATATGGGTGTATAATTGTATTGCCGGATTTTCCTGTTTGCCTTTATTCCGTCACCTTTGTGATATCCCTAATTAAATGTATTTGGGAATTGCTATATGTATGCTTATACCTGTCCCATGGACCAGCTTACAATTGTAATTTGCAAACTTTTCTGCCTTTGCATTTTTGCCATAAACTATATTCATTAATGTATGCTTTTTCCTTCATTGATAAATGTTGTGCTGCCTTTTACAGTTACATTCTGTCTACGATGTTGCTCCCCTTAATCATATCTACTCTCTCTTATTGACTTATGCTAATTGCTTGTTTAGTCCATGGGGCGCCTACGATCTAAGCGCTAGCGTATATTTGATCTCGGAGCTGTCTGCTGTATGGGCGCCTGCGCACTACTATACTGCTTGTTTGCATGGTGTTTCATCGCGCATGCGCATTTGTGAATTCTCGGTGCGATGGGGGAAGAAATTTCCCCTTACACGCTGATGCATTTCCGGTTCTTCGGCCACTTCCGCCCGGCGCGTCAGCTGTACGCATAGCTTAATTCGAGCACAAACACCGGTATTTGATCTTCTTATTATATTTTTCTGTATTTATATGTGTCCATTTCCGTCTTCGTCCATTACCTTCCCCTGATGAAGCCCTTTTGGTAGGGCGACACGCGTAGGGTCGGTGTTTATTTATTTGGCACCTCAATATGGCTTAATTTTTGCCCCTACTCTTGTAAGTCTATTCCCTCTGGACCTTTTTGTGTGGTGACTTATTATGGTCTTTTGTATTTCCTAGGGCAAATTGCCCCTTTTAGGAAATCTATTTAGGTTCTCTCAGGCCTTACTATTTATATTTGCCTTCTACATTTTGTATTATCATGCATGTATGTAATCGCTGCAGGCATTAAGTACTTTATTTTTGGGTCCATGGGACAGGTGTCTATGTGTGTTTTAAGTGGTTTTAATGGTGTTCTGCACTTTCATGTTCTCAATAAATTTTTCTATATATATTTTTGATTCTATTTGATGAGTTGAGTGCTTTCTGCCTACTCTTTTTTCTCCCTTATAGTGATTGTTATCATGTGACCGGGTGGTGAACTTTCAAAAAGGTGGCGCGGTTCACCCACACCGCACTTACTCCTCCCGGAAGAAGCGGTAGTATAACGCGAAATGGCCATCGGAGATCCCCTCTGGCTGGGTTCCCCTGCACCACTTCACTTATTTGGTAAGCGCTCCACTTTTGCCTATGACCCACTCCATATATGGGTTACTGCTGAGTAGAGTTGAGCGCGGTTCGAGGTTCTCCAGTTCTAGGCTCGAGTGATTTTGGGGGCTGTTCGAGATCGAACTAGAACTCGAGCTTTTTGCAAAAGCTCGATAGTTCTAGATACGTTCGAGAACGGTTCTAGCAGCAAAAAGCAGGGCTTTTTACAGCTACAGTGTGCAGGAGCCATCGCTGGCAGCCTGCCAGAAGCTGGTAACCAAGATAAACATCGGGTATCCAAGCAAAGCGCTTTGGTTAGTAACCCGATGTTTACCCTAGTTACGTGCAGGAAGCCCACACTTCCCCGCTCAGCTCACTCCGCCCCCTCCTGCCCGCAGCATGTACACACACACACACACACACACTCATGGTCCCGCTCGGCTTACCTGCGGTCGGCCCGGGGGCAGCAGTCCTTGGCACTGGAAACTGTGGCTGCCGGCCCTTTAAGGCTCACTGTGTTCTCCTGCATTGAGCATCATCTGTGGGCGGAGCTACCGCCCGGCGTCCTGCTCGGTCGCACAGATGAAGGAGTCACAGTGCCAGCCAGCGACCCCCAGCAAATCGCTTCCCTCCGGCGCTGTGTGGGCCCCATCTGCACCGTGACCTGATCAGTATATGGGACATCACTCCCTCCCCGCCCCTCCCTGTCCCCCCGTGCGTGTGTGGGCCCCGCAGAGCCGTGTGTGTGGCCCCCGGAGCCGCGTGTGTGAGCCCCGCAGAGCAAGGTGTGTGTTTGTATGTATGCATGCAGCAGAGCAGTATGCGTGTCTATATGTATGTATATATGCAGCAGAGCAGTATGCGTGTCTGTATGTATGTATATATGCAGCAGAGCAGTATGCATGTCTGTATGTATGTATATATGCAGCAGAGCAGTATGCGTGTCTGTATGTATGTATATATGTAGCAGAGTAGTATGCGTGTCTGTATGTATGCATGTATGTATGCAGCAGAGCAGTATGCGTGTCTGTATGTATGTATATATGCAGCAGAGCAGTATGCGTGTCTGTATGTATGTATATATGCAGCAGAGCAGTATGCGTGTCTGTATGTATGTATATATGTAGCAGAGTAGTATGCGTGTCTGTATGCATGTATGTATGCAGCAGAGCAGTATGCGTGTCTGTATGTATGTATGTATATATGCAGCAGAACAGTATGCGTGTCTGTATGTATGTATGTATATATGTAGCAGAGTAGTATGCGTGTCTGTGTGTATGTATATATATATGCAGCAGAGCAATATGCGTGTCTGTCTGTATGTATGCATGTATGTATGCAGCAGAGCAGTATACGTGTCTGTATGTATGTATATATGTAGCAGAGTAGTATGCGTGTCTGTATGTATATATATATATATGCAGCAGAGCAATAAGCGTGTCTGTCTGTATGTATGCATGTATGTATGCAGCAGAGCAGTATACGTGTATGTATGTATGTATATATGCAGCAGAGCAGTATGCGTGTCTGTATGTATGTATGTATGTATATATGCAGCAGAGCAGTATGCGTGTCTGTATGTATGTATGTATATATGCAGCAGAGCAGTATGCGTGTATGTATGTATATATGAAGCAGAGCAGTATGCGTGTCTGTATGTATGTATATATATATGCAGCAGAGCAATATGCGTGTCTGTCTGTATGTATGCATGTATGTATGCAGCAGAGCAGTATACGTGTCTGTATGTATGTATATATGTAGCAGAGTAGTATGCGTGTCTGTATGTATATATATATATATGCAGCAGAGCAATAAGCGTGTCTGTCTGTATGTATGCATGTATGTATGCAGCAGAGCAGTATACGTGTATGTATGTATGTATATATGCAGCAGAGCAGTATGCGTGTCTGTATGTATGTATGTATGTATATATGCAGCAGAGCAGTATGCGTGTCTGTATGTATGTATGTATATATGCAGCAGAGCAGTATGCGTGTATGTATGTATATATGAAGCAGAGCAGTATGCGTGTCTGTATGTATGTATGTATGTATGCAGCAGAGCAATATGCGTGTCTGTCTGTATGTATGCATGTATGTATGCAGCAGAGCAGTATGCGTGTCTGTATGTATGCATGTATGTATGCAGCAGAGCAGTATACGTGTCTGTTTGTATGTATGTATATGTGCAGCAGAGCAGTATGCGTGTCTGTATGTATGTATGTATGTATATATGCAGCAGAGCAGTATGCGTGTATATATGTATATATGCAGTAGAGCAGTATGCGTGTCTGTATGTATGTATGTATATATGTAGCAGAGTAGTATGCGTGTATGTATGTATATATATATGCAGCAGAGCAATATGCGTGTCTGTCTGTATGTATGTATGTATGCAGCAGAGCAGTATACGTGTCTGTATGTATGTATATATGTAGCAGAGTAGTATGTGTGTCTGTATGTATATATATATGCAGCAGAGCAATATGCGTGTCTGTCTGTATGTATGCATGTATGTATGCAGCAGAGCAGTATGCGTGTCTGTATGTATGCATGTATGTATGCAGCAGAGCAGTATGCGTGTCTGTATGTATGCATGTATGTATGCAGCAGAGCAGTATACGTGTCTATATGTATGTATGTATATATGCAGCAGAGCAGTATGCGTGTCTGTATGTATGTATGTATATATGCAGCAGAACAATATGTGTGTCTGTCTGTATGTATGCATGTATGTATGCAGCAGAGCAGTATGCGTGTCTGTATGTATGCATGTATGTATGCAGCAGAGCAGTATGCGTGTCTGTATGTATGCATGCAGAGCAGTATGCGTGTCTGTCTGTATGTATGTATGTATGCAGAAGAGCAGTATGCGTGTCTGTCTGTATGTATGTATGCATGTATGTATGCAGCAGAGCAGTATGCGTGTCTGTCTGTAAGTATGTATGCAGCAGATCAGTGTGTGTGTGTGTCTGTATGTTCGTATGCAGCAGAGCAGTATGTGTGTGTCTGTCTATATGTATGTATGTAGCAGAGCAGTGTGTGTGTGTCTGTCTATATGTATGTATGCATGCACAGCAGTATGTGTGTGTCTGTATGTATGTATGTATGTATGCAGCATAGCAGTGTGTGTCTCTGTATGTATGCATGTATGATGTGTATCTATGTATGTCAGTGTATATGACTGTATAGATTTGTCTGTTTATATGTATTTTTGTGAGTTTGTCTTTAAATATGTATATGTACGTGTATGTATCTGTGTATGTGTGTGTGTCTGCGTGTTTATGGGGCCCACTGGGACTCTTCCGCCCGGGGCCCACAAAAACCTGGAGCCGGCCCTGCCTGCGGTGATGAAGTCCCGCCATCCCGACCTCAGCGCTGTCACTGTCCTCCATGGCCGCCGCTTGTCACATCACCTTCTCTCGCTTCCGACCCGAGACTGACTAGCGGTGACGTCACGGGCCTCTCGCGATTCTTGGCTGTGAAGGCGGCGGTCATTGAACTCAGTGACAGGGGCTGTCAGTGTGCTGGAGATCAGCGCAGGTAATGTACCTCGCTGACAGCAGCACTTGTCATGCCCTGCAGTGACCTGGGCTGACCCATTGATGTTAGCTCAGGTCACTGCACTGCTCTCCCAGCCAATGGGGAACATCCTGCTCTTCATTGACTGGGACAGTGTGGATCGTCATGGCAACCCCTTGGATTACACCAGACCTGGATTTGTTTTTTATTCTAATAAATTGGTTAAAGAGGGAATGTTTTGGGGAGTGTTTTTTCAAATAAAAATGTGTTTGTCGTCTATTTTTTTTTATTACTGACTGGGTTGGTGATGTCGGGTATCTGATAGACGCCTGACCTCACCAACCCCAGGGCTTAATGCCAGGTGACATTACACATCTGGTATTAACCCCATATATTACCCCGTGTGCCACCGCACCAGGGGGCGGGATGAGCTGGGGCGAAGCACCAGGATTGGCGCATCTAATGGATGCGCCACTTCTGGGGCGGCTGCGGCCTGCTATTTTTAGGCTGGGGAGAGTCCAATAACCATGGACCTCCCTAGTCTGAGAATATCAGGCCTCAGCTGTCTGCTTTACCTTGGCTGGTAATCCAATTTTGGGGGACCCCTACGTGTTTTTTTTTTTAATTATTTATTTAATTTAAAATAACAGCGTGGGGTGCCCTCAGTTTTGGATTACCAGCCAAGGTGAGGTTGCCAGCTGTGGCCTGCAGGCTGCAGCCGTCTGCTTTACCCTAGCTGGCTACAAAACTAGGGGGAACCCTACGTCATTTTTTTTTCATTTTTTTGGCTAACTACAAAGCTAAGCACCCCTTAGTGCCACATGAAAGGCACCAAAGGGTGCTCCACTTTTTCTCCACTTTTTCTCCACTTCTTCACTTCTCCACTTTTTCTCCACTTTTTCTCCACTTTTTCTCTATTTTTTTCTCCACTTTTTCTCCACTTTTTCTCCACTTTTTCTCCACTTTTTCTCCACTTTTTCTTCACTTCTTCTCCACTTTTTATCCATTTTTTCTCCACTTTTTCTCCACTTTTTCTCCGTTCTTTTTCTATGGTCGGTCTACCCATTAGCTCTGCCATGCATAGTGTAGCTCTACACCTACTGCACATGTTACTTTATGATTGACATCTCTTTCGTACCAGAGCTGTCTAAGCCTACTCTGACCCCATATTTGTCATTACTATATTGTCCTTGTACTGTATTATGACATTTGTATCATGTGTTTCATTTCTTGCTGTGTTGCAATTTTTTTGCTACATCCCAATTGTACCTCTACATTGTTCGAGTTTATGTTATTGTTCTCTCACTCTTATGTGATACTGATTATTGTCATTTTTCATGATTACATGCAGATAAGTCCAATCTGACGAAGGCTCAGGCCGAAACGTCATTTGTAACTTGTTTTGGACAAAAACATATATGCTTATGAAAAATTTTTTTTTCTTAATACGGACCAATAAAGAGTGATTTTGCATTACTATCCGTTGTGACTTACTGACTTAGTCTGGGAGATTTAGAGTGCCGAGGCTACTCACTAATTTTATCTATTATTACCTCTGAGCACCTATATACTAGTGAGCAGAGCTTCCTCTACAGTAGTTCTCCTGATTAGGCATGCCCTTACCTCATGAGCAGGGCATTGCAGCTTTGGTAGCAACCATTACGACATGGACTCTGCTGCTGTGGACCCGGGGAGAGTGAGTGCAGATTCATTGCACCCACACTCCTCACATGAAGGGTCCGCACTCCTAGAAAATGGGGGATACGTTCCCTGAGTGTCTCCCCCCATATTCTAGACGGTCCAGTGTCGTCGTGGGACCCCTTTATTTTTTTTCTTACAATAAATTGGTGAAATAGGAAATGTTTTGGGGACTGTTTTTTCAAATAAATTTCTTTTGTCGATTTTTTTTTTTTTTGTTAGTACTGACAGTTTATGATGTTGGGTATCTAATAGACGCCATGACATCACAAACTGCTGGGCTTGATCTCAGGTGACTTTACAGCTAGTATCAACCCGATTTATTACCCCGTTTGCCACTGCACCAGGGCACAGGATGAGCTGGGGTGAAGCGTCAGGATTGGCGCATCTAGTGGATGCGCCACGTCTGGGGTGCCTGCGGCCTGCTATTTTTAGGCTGTGAAGGCCCAATAACTATGGACCTTCCCACCCTGAGAATACCAGACCACAGCTGTCCGCTTTACCTTGGCTGGTGATCCAATTTGGGGGGGACCCTACTTTTATTGTGTAATTATTAATATTTATAAAATAATTATAAAAAAGAGCCTGAGGGGACCTCCACATTGGATCCCCAACCACGGTAAAGCTGCCAGCTGTGGTTTTCAGGCTACAGCCGTCTGCTTTACCCTAGCTGGCTATCAAAAATGGGGGGACCCAACGTCATTTTTTTTTTAACTATTTTTTAAATAGAAAAAATTAATGGGCTTCCCTGTATTTTGATTGCCAACCAAGGTAACGGCAGGCAGACTGGGGTGGCAACCCATAGCTGTCTGCTTTATCTGTGCTGAGAATCAAAAATACCGCAGACTGCTACGTCATTTTTTTAAAGATTTATTTTTACAGCACTGTGATGTCCAGCAATCAAAATACAGGGAAGCCCATTTTGTTTTTAGTTATTTAAATAAATAATTAAAAAAAAATATATATGGCCTCCTGCTGCATTTTTTGTATTGCTAGGTAAGTAATCCAAGCAGCTACTGGCTGCTAACCCCCACTGCTTGGTGTTACCTTCACTGGCAATGGAAAATCCAGGGAAGCATTTTTTATTTTTTTTGCCAAAAAACTACAAAAAAAGGACGTGAGCTTCGCCATATTTTTGTATGCTAGCCAGGTATAGCAGGCAGGTGCTGGAAGAGTTGGATACAGCGCCAGAAGATGGCGCTTCTATGAAAATGCCATTTTCTGAGGCGGCTGCAGACTGCAATTCGCAGTAGTGGGGCCCAGAAAGCTCAGGCCAACCTGTGCTGCGGATTCCAATCCCCAGCTGCCTAGTTGTACCTGGCTGGACACAAAAATGGGGCGAAGCCTACGTCATTTGTTTTCTAATTATTTCATGAAATTCATGAAATAATAAAAAAAGGGCTTCTCTTTATTTTTGGTTCCCAGCCGGGTACAAATAGGCAACTGGGGGTTGGGGGCAGCCGTACCTGCCTGCTGTACCTGGCTAGCATACAAAAATATGGCGAAGCCCACATAATTTTTTCAGGGGGCAAAAAACTTCTGCATACAGTCCTGGATGGAGTATGCTGAGCCTTGTAGTTCTGCAGCTGCTGTCTGTCTGTATGAAGAAGAGCAGACAGCAGCTGCAGAACTACAAGGCTCAGCATACTCCATCCAGGACTGTATGCAGAAGTTTTTTGCCCACCAAAAAAATGACGTGGGCTTCGCCATATTTTTGTATGCTAGCCAGGTACAGCAGGCAGCCACGGGCTGCCTCCAACCCCCAGTTGCCTATTTGTACCCGGCTGGGAACCAAAAATATAGGGAAGCCCATTTTTTTTAATTATTTCACTTATTTCATGAAATAATTAAAAAACAAATGACGTGGGCTTCGCCCCATTTTTGTGTCCAGCCGGGTACAACTAGGCAGCTGGGGATTGGAATCCGCAGCACAGGTTAGCCCGAGGTTTCTGGGCGCCTCTGCTGCGAATTTCAGTCCGCAGCCGTCCCAGAAAATGGCGCTCTCATAGAAGCGCCATCATCTGGCGCTGTATCCAACTCTTCCAACAGCCCTGGAGCCGGGTGGCTTGTTGGGTAATCATGAGTTAATACTGGCTTTGTTTTACTAGCCAGTATTAAGCCAGAGATTCTTAATGTCAGGCACGTTTGACCCGGCCATTAAGAATCTCCAATAAAGGGTTAAAAAAAAACACCACACAGAGAAAAAATACTTTAATAGAAATAAATACACAGACACATTAGAGACTC